>NC_138582.1:86283410-86883410 GCF_964289735.1 Phaethon aethereus | reverse complement strand
GCTGAAAAAGAAAGAAGGCAACATGTTATAATCAATGACATTTATCAGTGGAGGTAATGAAATCAGCTTTATTACTAACAATAAACCCTGTACTTTAAAACAAACCAACAAACATGAGTTCCTTTTGAAGAACATGAATTTTTACAGCTATAAATATTTACTGTGTGGTATCTTAAAATTCCTGGTTGATGTGAAGTGTCACTAACAACACTGATAGTACTGGATAATACAGGGCCCATATCATGCACTTCTGACTGTAAATGATGAACATACAGAGGATTCAAATTAGATGTTCAGCAAATGCCTAAATCCTCTGATTACCTGTTTAGAAAGCAGCCATTCCTTTCTGCTGAGTAATTGTAACTACACACTGTGCCCCATAGGGTTGATAACTGTGTCTTTCCTAAGCTTCGAGTCTTTGCCTCTTCAGGCACATTTGCAAAGGTGAACTCTTAAATTTTACTGCAGCTGAACTCTTTCATCCTTTTGAACATTCACTAGCCGACCAACAACTTTCTTGTCCTACATACAACCCTTTTTGCATGTAACTGCTCTTCTCTCGTGACTGTACACATGCATCCTGTTGGAGGGGAGTACGGTTTGGAAGCCAGACTATCCTTGCTGTTACAAACTATGAGTCATACCTGTAGGGCTAGATCCCCGGTATCCCTCCTTCCAGGCACTGAGCACCTGATACTAAATAGGGCAGAGCGCGCCCTCCTCTCTCAGCTCCTCTCCTCGCGCCTTGAGCTTCCAAGAAATTCTGGTTGAGGCATCATGAGCAACTTTTCCCTTCTAGTGGTTTTCTGTACAGTGCAGTCCTACCCAGTATAATTCTGAGCACCACTCACTTGCCAGAATGGGGCTCCTTGGCAGCATTAAGTGAAGACTGCAGGGCCAAGGGCTCAAATGAGCCTCTGCCACTATGGGCCACAATCATGGCTCCTTGGAGCTTAACTGAAAAGACAGAGATTAGAGATACAGCAAAGGGGGCAACAGAAGCAGCCTCCAGCAGGTTTAAACCTTCTTCTGGGCTGAGTATTTTGTTGCCAAGGTTAATTCGAATCGTCAAGTGGTATTCTTGATGGAGAGATGCAGAAAGTAGTTCATGGTCCTGAACTTAAAAGTCACGGAAGAGTGCTTGCAAGTTTACGTCAAAGCTGACCGAGTAGTTTCAGCTAAAATTACAATGATAAAATGTTTCTGAAATGTAATTTTTACTAATTCTGGCACATTTTGTGCTGTAGCATGTATTTACCTGTTTCCTATGAGCGAATGTTAGTAACTCTGTAGAATCACGATATCATACTGCAAAGAAAGGTTTAAGAAAATAGGAGTTTTCACAAGGTAAATGCAAAGACAACTAAAGTAGCAGGAGAAATGCAGGAAGTGTGAAAACACATTTTGATACACCATATGAATAAATCAGCATCATGCTACTGCATATTAAACCCTTGTGGGTTTAGATTTCTCTCTTATGGTTTCTCCACAATGGACAGACTACTTAAATATTCTGTAAGCTAGAGAGAATGACTCTTCAAAATGGTTGTTTAGGCACATTGAGACAGAAAAGTCAAGATAAATTCACTTTTTTCGTGCATGTTAACTAAGCCTCTCTTCTGTCACTAAAGTTTCCTATATGTGAAGTTCCAGAGTAATTATCTTTCTCTGGTACAACGAATATTTAAATAATCCATGGGAAATGGATCATTCAAACTTTGCAGTTTCTTCTCTGATTTATACAGTGTTCTTGCTTTCCCATTTCTCCAGAAATATTAGACTATACACACTCCCACTTTAATGGTCCATTCTTATTATTTTTCAGCTCCTCCTGGTTTGTTTATACCCTCCAGTAAATACATTTTGCATTTGAAGGTTTGTCTGCACAGTCTGCAGACAGTTTTTCACCACAGAAATGCATGATTACGCTAGCTGTAGCACAAGAAAACAGCTTTAACAGCAATGAAATCTATGCACTCTGCTTCAGTAAAGATGCCTCAAGATTAAAAGAGTAGATGCGAAAAGTGATTTAGCTCTGAAAACCCCAAAACTATGTATATGTGAATTCAAAACATATCTATATGAAAAAGGATTTTTACTTTTGACCATTAGAACTCTATATTGGGGTCAAATTATTATTTGGAATCAAATATATACAGCAATTTTTTACTAAGTTGGCAATGGCCACATAAAATTTCCTGATACTAAATGGTACCCCACATCTATACTCAAGAAGTTTTCGTCTGAGAAAAGAAAATCCCGTAACATCAGTAGACAGTGTCACAATAAAAAAGCAAATTCTTCTAGAAGATAACAGGGAGTGTGGAACCTACCTTAGAGGATTTGAATTTCCTTTCTATAGGAATTTATCTCTTCCCATTGACTCCATAGGAACTCAAGGGATAATCCCAAAGTTAGAGGACTAAAATTAGATGCTCAGAGTAATTGATGTGTATGCCCTTCCCTCTTTACTGTTAAGAATTGCTATAACTTATTCTTAAAACTCTTATCCAAGGCCTATAGCTGCTATTTTTCTTCTATGGGCACTCTACATCTGTGTGCATATGACTAAAAAACACAGCAAGTACTCTCCAAATCTAACTATTTTATAAACAGCTAACTGTTGCACTGCTCTGTGAATTCACATTAGCAGCTGCTGAATTTGGAGAGGAATAAAATATAGGTAGACAAAGATTTAAATGCTTGAAAAAGGAGCACTGAAAAAATCATGCATAAGTGACATTGACAAAATCCTGTTTGTACTATTATGTCTATGACCTTCAAGAACGCTATATTCTTATATTAGATGCTACCTTATGAAAATATCAAGGTCATTGTCAGTTTGGCTTATTGTCAGTGGAAACATTTGTCATATTAAGTTAACCCTAATTTGTGTAAGCAAATTCTGTACAATTTCAGTGAGAATTGCTTATTTATACTGGGACATATGTTTCCTCCCCTTCTCGTGCCAGTTATCTAACATTGTTCTTTGTGAAAATAACAAATGAGTAGAACACAAGAAGGTTGAATGTGGATGTCAGTGTGAGACACTGAGATCAGAGTCTTCTTTCACTGTTTTCCTATTATAACCAAATAGACTTCCATCATATACATGTTTTTCCCATAAAACTCTCCTTTTTTTTTTTTTTTTCCTGTAAGGTTTCTTAAATTTGTACTCAGGCACTAAAAAGAAAAGAAAAAAAGAGAAAAAGAAAAAGGCAGGTTGGATTCCCATATGCATTGAATTCTCCCTGGAGTTTTTATTTACTTCATTCTCTGTGAGGCGCAGAAAGGTTTGTAATTTTGCAAGTAAAATGTTTCTATTTAGATTTGTAAGTATGCATCTTAGGAAGACCTTTCTTCAGTCTCCAAAACTCATTTAATCTTATAATGACTAGGATTTCATGTTTATTTTTCAATAAGAAGAGACCAATAAACATAAAACACCAGAATTGTTTCTGTTTGAAAAATGTACTGAACAATAAATAAATAACAAAACTGAAACTGGGATCTTTTGTATGGAGTTAGGTATTGAGAGATTTTGTCTGCTGGACACATTTCTTTAAGGCAAACGGAAACAGTTTTCCACAAAAAAATACAGATTCTGTCCCTAGTACCCTTCAGGAGGGCAGGACAATGAAGCAAAAGTTGTACTGTTCTCCGTAAAATGAGATGCATAAATATTGCTTATGATCGTAACAAGATGAAACCTTTTCTGAAACTCACCTAGCTCACTCACTTGGCTCTATTTAAAATTAAATCACATTTAGTTTCATCTGAACAGCTGATTTTTGGCTCTCTTTTTAGCCATCTTTTTATTTTCTTTGGAAACTTCGTCAAAGGTGTTCACTTTCATGAACTTCTGAAGCAGATACCTTGATCTTTGAGAAAAGGAAGGTTTCGCTTTTACACTGCCCGGTCCTTGTAGGCACTGTAAAGAGTGACTTTCATATTTTTAATCATTAATATACTGTAATTCAGAGGTCACTTAAATAAAAGAGTAGGTCATTACTGTATTAAGTTCTGTCTTCAAGAGCTTGAAGTAAAAAAAAAGCAAGGCATACCAAGGAAAAGAATTGTTGTACACCTTTTGTAGACACGGATTTCAGTCTGAGTTTGCAGAATAAACACCGAATCCTGGCTCCTTACTCAATCCTTTTATCCAGAAACATACAAAGTGGAAGATAGAGAGAGGCACAATTCATGGACATTGAGTGTTCAGAAATATCTGCTCTATTTTGTTTACTAGGCAGAAGCAACTTCTGATGACTAAAAACACGCTATGTACTTTCTTTCGCTTTGTAGCTCACCAACTGAATAAAGCAGTGCTTTAAAACAAGGGAACTTAGCTAATATGGTAAACAAACACCGTTGCAAAGTGAATTACCTCCTGAGCTCTCTTCCAGTCTGTTTTTTCTTTTGATCTTATGCTTATTAATCACACCATATAATTTTAAAAAGGCTAGCTTTTTATTTGAACAGAACACAAACACCAAAGGTGTTCGTAAAAAATAGAATTATGTATCTTTTGCAAAATATTTAGTAAATGAACCAGCACGATCCTTGTTTCCTTCTGTTACCTCATATTGCACCAAAAGACCTTTCACCAAAGGCAGTCGTGAAGAGATTTTTTTTCTTTCCCACCCTAATAGTTTATAATAAAGAACAACACATCCAGGTATTTCTTAGGAAAAAACACAAACAGAAGTAAAATGCCAGGTAAGTCATACTTGAAAAAGTTTAATTAAAAAATGTGTCTGGTAGAGAACTTTATTTATTAAATTTCTTTCCTGACATACATGGTTACCACGCAGAATTCAAAAAGAGTTTTTGTGTTGGACTATATTTGTATAAGAGCCTGCATTATAAACCAGAATTTCAACAAGCTTAAAACTACAACAAATACTGGGTCAATTACTGATAGTAATCTGCAAATTTTTAATGTAGCAGCAGAGTTCTTAAATTCTTAAGTATTCTTAAATATTTTTCTTACGAAGTTCTACAAAGTAAGTCCTTAGGTAATAGTAGTAATAAATCAGTCTTGAAATATTACATGCTGTACCTAGTTCAGTCAGTGCTTGCTGGTGCTAAACATCAGTACTAATATTTTTATAAACAAACAACAGGGGTTTTTTGACATCTTGTTAACTCAAAGTGCTGTTACAGGCATGCTTAATAAAATATCCACATTTCAAACATCTAAAGTAATATTTCTTCAGATTTTCTCTCAAAAAGAAAACTTTTCTTTCAAACACATCTGCAGAGGAGTCATCAGTGCCTCCTCGCGGGGAGCAGGGCATGGGGAGAGGCCCTGGAACCCCCTTCCCAGGGACTTCCCAGAGCAGCTGGGTGAGGTCCTGCCTGCACAGCCCACCCCAACTTGGAGAACAGCCCTGCTTTGTGCAGGGCGCTGGAGTAGGTGACCCCCAGCAGGGTCTTCCAAACTAGGCTTCTCCACAAGTCTACAACTCTAAACATAGCAATGACAGGACTAGGAAGTGACAAATCTCATGGACATTTTAGAGGTGCCTTCACTTGGGAAAGTCCATTTGATGTGCATGCTTTGCTCATTTAGAAACTTCAACGACGTTTTCTCTTCATGTTTTTCTTCAGATACTGGTATTAATAAAGGAACACATCTGCACTCGTCTTAAAAATTTAAGAGGCAAACTGCTGGTAAGCTAATCAGCACAATACATAAGAACTTTGAGTTAAGGATGGAAACTTCCTGTGAGCTGTAAGTAGTAATAAAGACCTATCTTTTAAGTTCTATGAAATCAATATTCTTTTGAAGAAAACTGTCCCTCGCAGATTAGTTCTAATACAAGCCATTGAAGAACTTATTATCTTGTTTCCCTTTTATCCTCTCACTAAAAATCAAATTGTCAAGCTCAAAATACATATGCACCTTTATGGGGCATGTGGAAAATCTTTAGAACAATAGATTTTAAACATGCCTTATCTAGAAAACTTTCCAAAGGTACTTAAAATGTTAAGGTGGTTATAGCCTTAGATGGGTATCTATGATGACACAACCACTCTAATTCCTCACATTAGAATCTAGTTCAAAATGTACATTAATACTTTTCATAGAGGCTATTAACTGGAAAATCATCAATAATCATGTTACCTTACCTCTGAGTATCTGCTTTCCTGCTTCATTAGAGCAAAGCAACTTCACATCAACTCTAGGTCTGGTTCTTTATAATTCCATTAATATATTTTATGAACTAAAAAGGGACTCTGGGGAGGAGGTTTCTGCTATTCCTATAAGGTACATTGAGTCTGAGAGCCACATTCAGCTGCTGGCTAGTTATATTAATTTAGAAATTTATCTTAGTTAATGAGGGAAAAAGAAGAAGAAGAAGAAAAAAAAAGCTGCATTCCTTCAGATTGGATCTATGAAGCCTCTGTCTGATTCAGCCTGAGCTCCTGAAAAAGGTTAGTTCCCTACTTGAGATGCCAACTTTATGGAAGGTGAGGCAAACAATTACTTCACATGCAGAGCCCAAGAGCCTTCATCATCTCAGCTTAGATTGCCTTATCTAACCAGAAGCAGGTAGAAGTCAACTAATTGATATGACACCATCAGTCAGGTTCAGAAGTGTGTTGTCCTGCATTCCTGGAAGGACACAGAAACCTCTGCTTACATGCAGAGAAGTGTTGCAACATTCAGTTTAGACCTTGAGCAACTCTTAAAATAGGATATAGTACAACGGATAAGAAACACTTTATGAAGATTAGAGGATTTTTAGGTGTGATGAAACAAATTATGATGAGTGTAGGAAATAACATAGAAAAATAGAGAAGTCATCAAGAAAAGTCATTAGAAAATCTAAGACCCCTGCAGAGACTTAAAATTTCATTGTGACAAGAAACAATCACTGGCTGTTATACAAAGTATATCAAAAGTTAGAGACACTAAATTAAATAGAACGAAAAGATGAGGCAATAACATAAGAGGGGTTGTTGGAGATTACAGTTAACAGCACAGAGTTGCAGTTTGAAACTGAGAAAGAAAATCCAGTGCAAGAGAAATTTGGTGAATCAAATTAAGAGATGATGCATTGCTCTGTCCATCATTCATTTCTAGAGTCCTTCATTTAACTTGGATGTGTATAGGAAGATCTAGCTTTTATCACCACTTTCCGCTGCCATCCCTCTGGAGTCCCTCCACCTCTTTCCTTTTGTTCAGTGATAGCTTATCTTAATCGGTTAAGATCCAAACTAAACTGTTCGCCTGAGCTCACAAGGCAGCCAAAGTAATGTTTTACACAACTGGTTGCCACGAGTTTCCTAGATTTCTGGGTGCCTGATATACTGCAAAAACAATACACGATCCCTTTTCCAGCAATACACGAAGGTTCAGTAACAGAAAGGGAAGCTACAGTTCACAGCTGCTGTTGTCCCCTCTCAGGATACAGCATCAGACACAAATAACATCTCCAATGCACTTAACCATCTTCCCTGCCCCAAAAGGAAACTGTAAGGCTTAATACTTACTAAAAGTCACTGACAATATTTTCCCTACAAAAATTGTCACCACGGAAAGAAAAAATAAAGAGGGAAGTTATTAAAAATAAAACCTTTCTTACAGCTTTTAAATTTTAATGCTTAAATTACCATCTCTTCTAAAGATGTAAAATAGTCAAAATGGTTGTTGTTTGCCATTGTATTGGAAAAAAGGGTAAATGGTACATAACTTTGAAGCCTATGGCTCTGGGCCAGTGTGTACATCAATACTGCAAATCAGAGAAATTCCTAGCAATAGAAATATGAGGCAAGTCCCTTCACAGGGACAAAATTACCAGGAGTGCCTCTGAAGCCATGCCTTTACACTGTGTTGGTCTCTAGCTGTGACATGGGACCAGAGTTCAAGAAGCCTGAGCAAAGACATAAAGATCTCTCAGTAAGATCTAAGGAGAATTTAATTTAAAATTTTAAACACAAATCAGAATAATATTCCACAGGTAAATACATGGAACTCCTGTACTATAGTAACATGGGATGTATGAGGTTGAAGATCCAAAATGCTACTTTTTCCACTACAGGGAAGTGTGGGTCATCCACAGTGTAACAGGGTAATGGGAGGTGGGAAAGTAAACAAAGAGTTATTACACTGATTTATCAACAGAACACCCATCACATCTTGGGAGCTTGAACAAATACATTGTAGTCTTAGACACATAACCATTTAACTGTACTTTTAAAGTACCTTTTGAACATATATATGCATAATCTATATTGTTATATAGCAGAAAAAGGATTAATTTGCACATATTGGTGTAACATAGCTTCTAAAAGCAAGTAAGATTAATATATTACTGTTATTAACAAATCAATATTTATTTTTGGTTGTCATTTCATATCAATTAGGGTCTTCCTGACCAGATGCAACCAGTCACATTGCCTTGGGAGTGACATACAAGCTTGCCCCTTCTTTCCCCTTACCTTTCTTCCCTTAGTCCCAAAGAGTAACCAAACTTCAGCATCCAGTGAATCAGCAAAGGGCTTGGACAGATTAAGTACATCAGGGTACTACGCATGTTACATCCTGCATGGTTTTTAGTCCCAGTCCTCTTCTGCTGTCCTCCCAGCCATGGACCTCCCCAGCCAAGGGGGGCTTACCACAAACCCCTCTCACCCAGACCAGCAAGCCCAGCCTTGCTGTTACATCTTCCACAGCCCTCACTCTGCAGAGCCCTACCTCTTACCTGTCTCCCACAGGAACACTTAGCACACTACCATACTTTGCCGTTATCAAACACAGCCTGAGATCTTGAAGAGGTACACACTTAGTAGATGCCCTTGACTTTATCATTGTTGCACTTCTAAAAAAGGGGACGTGGATGAGCTACCGTGGTCCGAAGCCACTTGAAATGAAAACTTGGAATATAATTATTGATCACCAGTGAAATATTGACAAACAAGGCATTATGTTATAGCTAAAATACCTACAAGGTACATGAAATCTCCAAATTTTTTCTCTTACAGAATCATAAAATTGTAGAATCATAGAATCTTTGGGTTGGAAGAGACCTTTAAAGGTCATCAAGTCCAACCCCCCTGCAATGAGCAGGGACATCATCAACCAGATCAGGTTGCTCAGAACCTCATCCGACATGACCTTGAATGTTTCCAGGGATGGGGCATCTACCACCTCTCCGGGCAACCTGTGGCAGTGTTTCACCACCCTCACTCTGAAAAATTTCTTCCTTATGCCTACGCTGAATCTAGCCTCTCTTAGTTTAATACTGCTACCCTTTGTCCTATCACAACAGGCCCTGCTAAAAAGTCTGTCCCCATCTTTCTTATAAGCCCCCTTTAAGTACAGGCAAGCACTGCTTATTGCAGGGGATGTGGACTAGATGATCTTTAAAGGTCCCTTAAAACCCAAACTATTCTATGATTCTGTGATCCCAGAGGGCAATCCTCATTCTGCATCACTGTCTGGAAGAAGAGTCCTCCTTCCTCACCACTTGTAGGGACACTAACCACCTCAGGGAGGCACGAGGTATGAGTATCTCACATGACACAAGACATTTTCCATGTGCCCAGTCCCCTTGGCTGCATTCTGAATACCTCATCTAAATTAAAAGTTTACAAACTAACTCCTTTCCCACAAAAATGGATGCAGCTTATGGAATTATCACTAAGTAAGCATTTATATGCTTGTGGACTAGATTATTTTTCTTTTAAATTAAATTAACCACAGTGCCTATTCTTTCCCTCATTCTTCCTTCATCTCTTCCCACAGTTTTCTAATTCCAGCAATTTTTTTTTTGTGATTGATTTTCCACCTCCCTCTCCCCAGTTATCAGTTTTCCCTGTTTTTATTTTTCTGTGTTCCTCTTGCAGTCACCAGGTTTTCTCTTTTCTTTGTGTTGTGTTATGTTGTTGCATATATCAAGGAAAACCTGGATAATACACTGGAAAATACACTGAGCCAGGGTGTTCTGGCAAAAATAACTTCTTTAAAGTCTTATATCAACAGAGTATCTAGTATTAGAGAACAATTATGAAGTCTTCTTGATGTCAAGGATGCTTAAGAAACAGCAAGAATATTTCTTAATATGATGTTGGAATTTAAATTTTTGGTCCATGCAAATTTGCTTTAAATACGCACACACAAAGTTACATACATAAATGTAGGTGGTCCACACTACTGCAGACTGCTGGAAAGGGAAGAGACTTCATGTTTGAATACACACAGGTGTGCACGTACGCAGTTGTACAGTATATCGTCTCACCCAGCAAGGTCAGCAACAACAAAATCAAAGTCAAGATACTAATGACCATGATTACTTTAGTTCAGATATCTCTATACCTGACATTCAGTAACTAAATTCCCTCAGAGGACTGTATAAACATCTGTAACTTAAATTACTTCAAGAGAAAGCTGCCAAATTATGGCTAACAAAACATAAATTTCAAATAGGTTTATCTTAATCTTTATTATTGCGCAGCCAAATGCTCAAAATTTATTTTGTCAGGAAAATGATGTTTCCTATACCTTATTTAATTAGAAAACTAAAGCAATCTGGGAGACCATGATTTATTCTTTCTAGAAATAAATCATTATTTTTGCATGTTTACAGGTAATGTATATAATACAACAATGAAGTGATTTTATAGTGAAATAAATTTTACTCTGCCAACAAGAACAAAAAACAAATCTACCTGCAATTTGCTACATGAGTGTATATACTATACTTGAAATCAAGAACAGACTTTGATTTAACCACATACATTGATGTTTAATGTCCTGGGTTTATGCTAACACATGGCTTGAAGGTCTCAAAACAGAAGGAACTAAGAGGTAAGGTCAATCAAACACAATACCATTGAAAAAAAAAATCAATGAGAATGCGGTAGCTATCTCACGTGTTAATCAGAAAGTAAAAAACCCCTGAGTAACTCACTGTAATGTAGAAAGTGAGCAGAACTGAAAATAAGTGTAAAATGTACTCTGTGTTTGTTGTGATATTGCTAGATACTTTTGTTAGTATTTGTTACAGATACAATTTGTAATGGTGAAAAAACCCTCTTGTGATTGCCTGGCAAGTATTCTCAAGGATAAGCAAAGGAATTAGGGTTTATTTATTTATCTATTTTCCTTGTGTTGGAGTGACCACCCTAAAAATGGTAGTTGGGTTGAGATTTTCCTTGTGTTGAAGTGACCGCCCTAAAAATGGTAGTTGGGTTGAGAAATTTAGGTATGGAGCAATGACTTTTTTCAGCTGAGAGAAACAATTCTCAAATGCAGAATTAATCCATTTGGTAGTACAGTGACTTGACATTGTCACAAGGAGGGATCAATCCAGCTGGGGATACTAAAACAGTCTACAATCGTCCCATTATCATCTTGCTATCAACCAAATTCTTCAGTGGCAGCATCAGAGGAAGTTGGACTGAACAACAATGGAAACTCCATTTCCTTCAGCAAGGAGCTTAAATCATATCCTTAACCACAGCATATGTTCAGATTTCCTAAATAGCCAAAAACATGCACAAAGAAATTAAATTTAAATTAAGTCCATTTTAAATCTGCATGTTTTATCATACCCTGCCCCCTAAAACAATTTATTTTACTAAAGAAACTGGAAACTGAAAATTTAACTTAAAAATCAAATATTTATCTCTTATTAAAGTCTACATCTAATCAACCTGCCCTCTCTGATCTTTGCAGGCTTAAATCACACTGACATATTTGAAAATGCTGTCCTTAGTTTTAACAGTGATTTTAGTGAGCAGTGATTTTGGAACTCAATATATGGGTTAAAGTACCTTTCAAGTAAAATTTACCCACTATTCAGTAAATACTAAAATAAATATACAGTAAATTAGGGTTATTATAATAACTGAACTGTTGGATGAACAAGAAAATTTGAGGACAGGTTTGTACTGAAAATAACTTCTAACTACTACTGATGCAAAAAAAACCTACTAACATCTCTGTCCTCTTTAAGCTACTCTTCAAAATTTGTGCTTATTAGATTAAGGTAATCTCCCAAAATTTTGCAAAAAAACCCTTCTTCCAAGTACCTGAATCTAATTAACTTAGAAAAACTATGTTTTGACATCTTTATCATGGTGTCTATGTATACTCACCAGGTGTCATAAAAATGCAGCTACCTTTGGCCCACTCAGTCTAGACCAATGTCAGAAGCTGAAAACAGAAAGAGTACTTTCCTTAAGTCCAATAAAGAGTCCATAAGTTTCCCCACAGAAAATTTAAGTATGTAAAGGGATGCTACTGAGTTTCTGATGAAAACTAATGACTTTGCCTTTAGCTAAGCTGCTGTTACTGTCCTTGTATAAGCTGTGTGAGTTCTTCAGATGTAATCTCTTTAAAATTATATATAAAAAGCATATGATGTTCTATAACAAACACTCACCACAAGAAATCTCAGTGACATTTATGCTAAGAAGTATTCTATTTGCCCCCTTTGTTTATAGTTAAGTCACTTCCTCCATAACTGGCACCTAAACTTTATGGCTTAACTAATCTTCAAAACCAAATGACTTCTCACTCAAGCTTTAGAAGTCAGGTTTCTTTCTCAGTTTCTTTGCTTTGATGAGGTGATACTTTATATGGATCTCAGTGTGAAACCATGGTTAGCAAAAGCAATTACCAACACCTTTTCACCAAAAAATAACCCCTGCATGTGTATTCTTATTTGCATGTAGCTTTTTTCTTTCAATCAACAGTCACATACAAATAACACCTGTGCACAGATCTGAGAAATCAAAGAAGAAAGAGCACTGTTTAATGCTTGAGGTCACCTGCCCATTACCTGAAAAACACAAGTTTTGTTTGAAGAGTTTTATGTACAATCAAAGCATATTTTGCATGAAAAATAATTTTTCTTTTTTTACATAATATAACATTCATTTATGCAACTGTCGTGGTTTAGCCCCAGCCGGCAACTAAGCACCACGCAGCCGCTCGCTCACTCCCCCTCCCGCAGTGGGACGGGGGAGAGAATTAGGGAAAAAACCTCGTGAGTTGAGATAAACACGGTTTAATAGGACAGAAAGAAAGAAGGGAACAACAATGATAATACCAACAAAGGAATGTACAAGAACAAGTGATGCCCAATACAGAAATTGCTCACCACCCGGCGATCGACAGCCCGTCCCCAAGCAGCGATTCCTGCCCCCCGGCCAACTCCAGTTTATGTACTGGGCATGACGTCGTATGGTAGGGAATATCCCTTTTGCCAGCCTGGGTCAGCTGTCCCGACTGTGTCCCCTCCCAGCTCCCCGGGCACCCCCAGCCTGCTCGCTGGCAGCCCAGCACGAGAAGCTGGACTGTCCTTGACTGCTCAGCAACAGCCCAAAACATCAGCACATTATCAACAGTTTCTCATCCCAAATCCAAAACACAGCCTCACACGAGCTTCTGTGAAGAAAACCAGCTCTATCCTGGCTGAAACCAGGACAGCAACCATTTCCCCAGCCCATGTCTTCATAATTTTCTCAAAACCTAGACTACTTCACAAGCTGGTGTAGTCACTAAACATTGAAGCAATCAGTACATAATAAAAGTCTAGTTAGTTGATTTACTTTACACTTAATTATGTTTAGTCCTTTTACACAATGTGGTATAGTTAAATAGTTTGGGATCAACAGATACTTCCTGAGCTTAATGCTATTTAGTTCACTTTAAGATAATCAACAAACAAAAGACCTTGGAAAATGAAGAGGAATTCATGCTTTGTCCCTAGTTCTATAAAGTCAAACATTTAAGAAGAAAATGGAAAAGACAGTAAGCTCCTTCAGATGTTTTTTTCAGTATCAACAACTTGTCTGAGTTTCAGAACCTTTTTTGACCTATTTGACTATGTTTATCCTCATCACATAGTCGACATTGATATGTTAACACCTGTCTTCAAGCTGTATTAACCTGTCTTTAGATTTCAAAAGAAAATACTCTTGGATTTTTTCTATGCTACCGTTAAAATATAGAAATGTGTTCCTCTAAACCTTTCAAATGGGAGATTTTTTAAGCAATTTCCGTGAATGACTTAACTTGCGTCACATGTACTGTGGCACATGGACTTAGCATGGAACGTGGATCTTGTAGCAGAGTTAATCAGAGAGTCGCTCTTTGAACAGACAGGGTGCGGTTACCACAAATAGCAAGACGGAGTTTGCCTCACATTTCTGTGGGTTCCCAGGCAAATTCAGAACTGGGTTAGTACAGGCGGTGATGCCGTATTCACTTTCTCCTTGATTTCTCCTGGGTTTAAATAGGCACTTTCAGTCTGTTGGTCATCGTTCTTATTTAAGTAACTTTCATTTATCTTTTAGTCACATTTACGCTTCATCCTGTGATAACTAGAAACGTTAACTAACACGTTAATCTTTCTATCTTGATTTCAGTACTGTTATCTTTCTGAATGCATTATGTCACAACTGTGCTCTGCACTGCTAGCAAAACCAGGGTTTTTTCGTGGTTTAGCTGCAATTCATTCTTGAAATGCTGGTTCATCAGACAACCTCAACAGTAAGCAGCAAAAGCCAATAAAAAATCATTCTTTCCTCTGTTTAATAGAACTGATTTTCGAAGCATCTCCTCTCTGCTGATCAATGCCGTAGCAAGACTTTATAAGGTCTCTGCTTTACTCCTAAAATTTGCTTGGGGATCCTTTGCTGCCCTGTTCTGTGCCCTGCTCACCCAGCAACCTTTGGCAGCAAGAGCCGGTAGGACTTGGGTGTGCTTGTGCACAGTCTTCACAATGATCACGCAAGGTTTCAAGGGTACACTGTTTTTGCCCCAGTGTTACTACTCAGGAAACTAGCAGTCCTGACCCCGATCTGACTGTGTTTCATATTACACTGGATGCACCTCTTTGGATTTTTTTTTTTTCTTTTTTTTCTATAAATATAAGCTGACAGCTAAATAGAACCATTTGTAGGCATAATTCCATCAGGAGTTCGCTTTTATTATGCCGTTCAGCTACACTCAAACAAATAATAATTCCTCCTTCATAAAGCACCTGTACGTACTTTGGTCCTATATTCACCCATTACTAATAGCTATACAATCTTATTTTGTTTATAACAGAATATGGGCTTTGGTTCTTATGCTTTTTCATTATGTAAATAAATACATATAGTCCCTCTAACTTGTAGACTGAAAACAAATTATTTCTCTGCCCTTGAATTCAATAAATGCTTTAAATGGCTTTTATGAAGACATATCACATAGATACTAGTGTCAAAGAAAAAATATTTAATGTCTTGAGGATAGAGACATGCACTCTTTTCTTAAAACATCTCCTGTCTCAAAGATACTTATTTTAAATGTCTGATGAAATAGATTATTTGAGCTTGGAAGGAATGAAGCTGTCTCTTCTTTTATGTTTTATTTATAAATGTATTTTCTTTTTTCTTGTTGACTTCTTTTTAAGCAACATTGTGTCTTCATTCAGGAATATTCAAATGAATCAAGAGTATGAGAACGTTTGCATTTTTAATTGTACGTTTTCTTGCACAGTAGTTCAGATAATAAAGCCTCCAAGGAGATGCACGGCAACTGGACTAGCTGCATAATTCTTAATGACCATTACCAAATTAAGCATGCAACATCCCAAAATGGTGTCAGTCTTTGAACCAGTTAAGCTGGATTTTTGCTTCATTCCAATAAAGGTACTGGGAAGTTGAGACTAGTTATCATACCCTTTCTTCTGATCGTTCTTCAAGAACAAACTCTGCAGCCCCTATGCTCCATCCTCCTTTATGTTTCACCCTGGTGTTAAAACCGAGCTACAGCTAAACAGCTAAATCATTGCCACAGACAATTCATCCAGATAATTTCAATTTGCTGCTAATCAAATAACCATTAGTGTGAATTGACGGGCACTTTCATGATGGATGCAGTGATTTAAAAGAGGGAAGCAGGGAATTGTGAGAACGTAAGTACCCGTAAGTATTCGTTTATGCATCTTCAAGGTCACTACAAGTGGACAGATTCAGTAATTGGTTGACAGTAACAACAAGCAGAAACTTAGAAAAAATAATTCAAATAAGCAGGTTTAGAGAGTACTATGATTCTTCTCCTCTAGCACCGTCAGGAAGCAGCAAGGGCAGGGTGCCCTGTAAGGGAAAGCGAGCTGGGAGCTGAGTGTCCAAAGGCAGGCAGGGGCAGCAGCCTCCTTGACAAGGAGCCAGAAAACCAAGTCAGTAAGTCAGGGTCACGATCAGGCTTGGTAATTGCAGCCAGGATCAGCCAAGGGCCTAGCAAGCACCCAGCAAGTCTGTAGTGATGGGGCAGGCCCGAGGTCAAACCAGAAAGCCAAGTCAGCAGGTTGGGACGCAGGTGAGGATCAGGGAGTATGAGATGGGGTACCGATGCGGCATCATCGCAGCCTCGTCCTAGGCTCAGGAGGGTGTCAAGCACTGGAGCCTCAGATCTTAGTGCCCCAAAAAAAGGTGGGGGGAGGTGCTGCTGGGGCTTCTTCTAACTCCTCCTTCACAACAGCCTTTTTCAGTGAGATGGCCTCAAAAAAACGGCTAAACTCCTACGAGAGAGAAGGGGAACATACTCCTGAGACGCACTTCAAGATTCACAGAGCTGCGTGAAATACAAGGTCATGAGACTTTGTCTGTTCAGGTCTTCTTTTAGAAAGAGCAAGAATACCTATTCCCCGTTCTCTTTTCAGGTTTCATAGGCAGCATGTACCTTAATTAAAAAATAAAGACCAAACAGACTTTTCTACACATGGATCCTTACTGTAGCAATCAACATTTTTTGTTCAATGTGCTCCACTTAAAAACATGGGGCACGAGATCAGCATCTCCATACGTATCTGTTTTGAATAAGGCAGCAGCATTTGTCTATTGCTGTAAAGCTGTTAGTTGTAAATTTGTGCATATACAAAATAAACAGTGACAATATTGCAATAAAAATTCTCAAAATAAACTAATCTTGGTGACCGAGACTAGACAGTTACTTATCATATCAACAGAAGGTTTAAATTTAATATTTAAAGAAAAATCTGTATTTGAGGAAATAACAGGTCTCATACTGCATATATTTTAAAAATTGGTTAAAATTTTCAAATCAGATACTTAAATAAGAGGCTTTCAAACAAAAGCACTGTAAGGGCTAAACACAAGATCTGATCCAAAATCATTCATGGCCAAAGTATTCAGAATTTCACTAACAATCTATTTCTCTATATAGAGCCTTGTTACAAGTTTTCAAGGAGTTGTGACCATATGGAAATGTTGCAAACAAAAGGAATTGGTGTTTTTGTGGAAGGAGACAACACTTCAAGTTACATCTCAAAAATAAACAGAAAGAAACCCACGACGCTACCTAATTTTACCTGTAACCAAAGCCAAGTCCAGGATTCATTGACGTGCCACTTTGCAGTTCTCCTGGGCAGCGAAGAACTCTTTCTCAAAACATAGAGTCTAGAAGTACACAATGTTTCTAGTCTAATTCCCTGACCACGGAGACGCAGGAAGCATCAGGAACACGTCCAATGTTTAAATGTGCAGATAAAATTAATTTCATCTTTCACTAGGTTTTAGGCAACCGGACAGTTTAGACTTAATTGTATCAGCAAGTTGAGGTAATTTTAAACATATATAGTGTATTCATTGTGACATTTTGTATTCAGTAACTAGATATTTGAAGTGACTTGTCCTTCCAAACATGATGCTATAAATACCTCTTTCAATTTTTCCATGCACTATTGGGAAGAAAATAGTCTGTAACAGAGAATGAACTTCCTCCCACCTTGCACAAAGATTTATAAGAGTGATACCTATGAAAATTTAAAGCTTTAATGACATTATTTTTGGTGACACTGTAAACCATTTGGGTTATTTTAAGTATTTTGAGACAAAAGACAGAAAAATCTCAACTAGGAGTGGAAAGAAGTTAAAAAAAATAAATACAGGATTTGCTGAAGAAACAATACAGGATTTGCTGTTCTCCCACTGCAGCATACTGCAATTTTATTACTCTGTAAGAAAGTGGACTTTTCCTTTTATATAGCAAGGTTCCATTATGTGTTCTCTCTGATCTATGTACATTTACATCACAACCTCTGTCTTTTAATCTGAAACTTCTTCACTGAGAGCACAAACCATTTGGAAGTTCTTTATTCTCAGTCATATCTTAGTCCTGCTTTAGTAATGGTGCTCAACCATTTGTGGCAGATATACTGCAGAATCTTTATTAAGCCCATCTGTTCAAATGCCTGTTTTCTCTCCCCCTTTATGAGAAGTCAGTGTTTTAATAGTCATTGCTGAGATGAAGATGAACAGCAACTGAGTGAAAGCAAGCTTTTATAAATACATACTACTTTTTTTTTATGATACTGCATTTTTCTGTTAACTTTTATGAAGAATAATTATTTTGAAAAAAAAATGAGCTGTGTACAAATGAGAAATGAGGGAAATACATTTATCTCTTTTTTTTTAACTTCTATGCCAATTAACATATTTCATGTATTCTTGGAAACAATACAGTTATAAATTGAGGTAGCATTACTGAACTAAGAATCATGCATGCTCCATCGATAGAGATGGAAATTTCTGACCTAAAATTAGATAAATGAGAAAATGTTTCCACTGTTCATGACCATAAATCGTGTTGCAGCTGTAGGATCAAACCTTGTTTTCTTATTCAGGATTTTCAAGTCAATAAGTAAAGAAAAATACAGTGGGACCTACATGAATAAGGTGCAGAAAGGATTAGGACTTTTGTCATTCAGGCTGTGCATCCCATCTCTACTCTGTGCACCAGCAATGGCTCAGTTCTGGAAAATAATGTGCATACTTATTCCTATTAATATATATAAAGTTCACAGTAGGATTAAATTATTCATTAAAGTTCTAAATTCATAGGGTCAGCTAAATTGTAGAAACCAATACAACTGTAGAAAACAAAATGTCCAAAGAAAGGCGAATAAAGTGCAAATATCAAACACTCGGTGTTTGAAAGGTACTTGGAAAACTAACAAAAAGATCAGTTGGTAATATGATGGTAAGTTGGATCAGTAAGCAGCAGAAGGATAATTTTAGAAATACAGCATTGTTTGCCAAACTCTAAAAATATATGGCAGGAAAAATTACCCTAAAAATATCAAAACCCTGAATGCAAAATGCTCCCTCTCAGCAAATTGAAAAACATGGCCTTGGGAGAATAGTGTTATCTGAGAAACCTTCCACAGTCTCAGCTGTGAAGCCTGGACAGTAACGCAAAGCAGGGCTCTTGAGCGAACATCACTACCTAATGCTACAAGAGATTAAGAGGAGTACAGAGTGTTAATAAGAGAATATTATCAACAAACACAGGGATCATTTAAATAAAATCTTGCCAGCAACAGCAAAGAACGGCGCAAAAATGTAACACATAAATCTGCACATTTAATAATTGTTGGATGTAAGATTTCCTTTTTACTTGATGGTTTTGACAGCATGTGACGGCACTAATGGTGTGGTACTGTGGCAACCACCACCGAGGTTCATGGCGTAGCAAAATGAAGACAGTTTGTGAGCTGATCAAAATTACCTAGTAGATTGGAAGAAAAGTAATTTGTGAAGGCAGAAATACAACAGGATACTGGTACAAGCAGTGTTCTGTCCCTTGAAGAAGTATAGACTAGTAATGGAAGAGGGGATGGAGAGAAGCTGTTAACAGAGGCTCACAGGAAATGTGTGGTTTGTGAACACAGATCCTTTGTGAAATTCAAGACAGTAGGCTGCCCTGACAAGATGGAGGAGTGTGCCAAGAACTGCAGTAGACCTGTTTTCCCACAGGTGAAAGAACTATTTCCTTGTCTCAGAGAAAAAAAAAAAAAAAAAAATCTTCAAGGAAATCTGAAATTGTGAAATTGCTGAAAACCAGAAATGTGAATGAGCAATGTGAGACATGCAAAACAACGCTCAGTACTCCAAATTTAGGACTGCTGTAATGACAGCTTTTACCAAGGCTGTCCACTCACGTGTTTCAGTTTGTAGATGTGTTTTGCATTATCTGGTCAAATAAATTGATTTTTTTCATGAAACTAGCAGAAATAATACCATTAGTAGTATTTAGCATTACAGTCCATAACAGCGAGAGAGAGAGACTGTGAAAATTAGAATATTACCTACCCTTAGGAACAGCTTCTCAGACTTTCCACATTATGAGGTTTAACCTTGGTCCATTTCTAATATTGAAATAATTGTTGATTCAAACTTCAGAAAAAAAAACCCAGATTTTTTTCCCTTGCTAAACATATTTAAGCCAGTTTTTATAGAAATGACTGGAGGCAAGCATATTCTTGGCATTCTTAACTTTTAAGGTGGGCTGATGCTCCACGCAAATGCTGTGCGATCCGGTCTCCGCTTAGATCGGACCCTACTTTGAAGTCCACTAACAGCATTGACAATTAAACATGAGCATTTTCATCACGAGACACAAAATCAATCAATTTGTCATCTCTGCAGGTCTAGCTGATAGTGAAACTAACCCCCTTTCCAGTGTTTGAGTGATCTCAGTGTGGGATTAGTTAAACAGCAAGTCGATGCTGAAAAGGCATGCCCTGAGAGGCGGGAGGATGAGGAGGAGCAGCAAGCTCATCACGAGGCCGGGGCACGCGTGCTGCGGCTGTGGAAAAGCCAAGGTCAGGACAAAGAGAGAGAAATCCATGCAATAAGAGATTAATTCCCAGGGCTGCTCCTTTCTTTGCAGATTGCAAAAATTCTTTATAGGTGTAGCTCTGGGGATTTATATACAGAAGACTTTTCATTTTCTTTCTCTTTTTTTTGCTTCTGCCAGAATCTTTGTGAGCTCCACACTCAAATAAAAACCTTAGCAGTACAGAATGGATTAATACAGGATTACAAGAAGAAGATTATATTTCTAGGTCCTCTCATCTCTTTTTTTAAAATGTATATCCCAATATTACATTGCACTTATTCAACATGATTCCTTTATGCAGAGCCATGTGTTAATATAGCTGTCAAAAGAAAATTGGTGAAGAATTCTAAGGAGATTTACTTAGCTTATAAAGAATGTTAACAGGACTGTTCATTAAAACTCTAGAATAATTTAGGATTTAAATGTGTCCTTATATAGTGTACACTTTGTATTTGGCTTTGTATTTGGCTTTTTAGATCTGGTATTACCTGACATTATATTTCTTCACTTTCCTCCTTCAAATACTTCATGCCCTCTGACACTCTTGTATAATAGAAATTCCAGCATAAAATATCACGGACTCTCCCTGCTCCTTTCATCCTAAGAACAATATTTCTCTGAGCTTTTCCAGTCACCAACATTTGGTGATCTGAAAGGTCTGATCCTGCTCCTACTGAAGTCAGTTGAAAATCTTCAAATAACAGTCAAACAGGCTCCACAACTCTCTGTACAGAATATTTTAAAAAGAAAAAAAATCCAGTGTTCTTCAAAAAGTAAAGTAGTAGTAAATTCCTTAGAGTTAAGGCTCCCAGAAAACATTTTAAAATGTGAAGTAATTCCAACATTTCTGTATGTTTTAACTCATTTGAACATAACAAACTTTGAATTCTGGTTCTCAGCTGACATACACAATAATCTACACAAGAAGAAATGGCTAGTGTTGCAGTCTAGTTAGGATATTTTCTGTCTACAAGGAACTGGGCTGAGACCCCTACCCTTACTCCCCTGTGCTGTACTGCCAGTCTGAACATAAGTATCCAGAAGTTGCCACTGCCTTGAAATACGGCCTTGTGATGTGCAACTCCTTATCTTGCCTGATGAATTGCTAAATTTAAAAATCAAACATGCTGTTTCTCATTCGATCCTCCAGGAACAGTTAAATCTAAGAACTCACAAAAACCAACAAATATAAACATCTTACAGAAGATTTAATAGGATAAAATAATCTTTTCTACTTCTATAAGCACACACAACAGAAATTGGTAGATCCTGGCATGGGTCAGACCTGATTTCTCTTTCTCTTTTCTAGGAAGAAGAGCTATTATATGTAGGTATGTCAGGTGGGAACCGGATCGGTCATTTGTAAACAGAAGAATGAATTATCTGTCACAGAAAAAAAAGGCTTTGTGGAAAGTTCCTGCTATTCATTTTGTCAATCCATACCATGCAACAGATGTGCAAAGATGAAAGTCAACAGTAAAAAAATGTGGAGAGATACAGGGGTACATGGGTACATGTACACCATGCCATACATGTCTCTGCATCATGCAAGCTGGTTCACCCACCTCTTTTTTTGAAAAGTAGTGATTAGGATAAAAGACATTTCTTTTTGTGGTAGGAAAAAATCTATGTTTTTTCTCTAAAATCAGCTCTTGCAAAGTTACTTTTGGCTTTTACCCTAATTCTGCCAGTTTGCACTCAGAGGTTCTCAAACTTGAGCTCATCAGTCAGGGATGCTGTCAAAGCTGTTAAGTGAGAGGGGAGGAATTCCTTTCTTACACAAGTTCCTCCATGTGCAAAAATAGAGAAAAAAAGTCTTCAAAGACATCCCAACGTTAGGGAGGAATATTAGGGATTATGAGAACACCTTTCAAGTTGCACCTAACGTATGTTCCTCAAACTAGAGTTCGTTGCCCCACTGCAGAGCAGGATAGGAGGAACTATGACCCATCCACCTCACCTTTTCAGAGAGCAAAGATAAAGTTAGCAGAAATAAGCAAGACCTTCCAGGATGCACTCCATTTTTCTGAAATGAAACATATTTTAAAAGCCTCTTATAAGGAATAATAGGCAAACAGTATCTTAACAAATAAGTAGCATTAACTTGTCAATAATTTAATTAATCAGCTGCTATAAATAGTCAGATACTGATAATTTATGCAGATTCTGAAATGCTCAATGTCAGCAGCAGAGTGACATGAGTCACCTACCTTTCGAAAGATTTGAACCCTAGCTGTTATGTTTCACATACGCTCCTTGCATTCCGTATTACTTTAAGTGTAAGTAACATGATATACAAGGGCCACATACATGATTCAAAATGTAAGACAGCAGGCCCGCTGCATGCAGGTATCTCAATTCATTGCCAGATCCCTCCTCTTCCCCTTAGCAGTGACAAAGTTGTTTGCTCTGCATCTGTAGCCTCAGGTAGTTAAATGATGAGTTGTTTATTTGTATTCACTGACCTGAATGATTCTTTCAATAAACATGGGTATCTGCCTTCTCTGGGATCTTACATCTGGGCAGTTAGCTGGAAGAGTTGCAAAACATCTCTTCCTACTATGTTAACACTTACCACCAGCAGGCTTTTATTTTTTTGAGGTTCCTAAGCAGGTAGAACCCATCTTTTATAGTCTGCATGACTGCAGGCATCTACTGACCTCCCTGTCACCTGTGTTTGCACCGAGATGAGACCTGGGCTTGTTTTATTTCAGGCTCTGTAAATTCAAGCAGAAGCAGATGCTTCACTTCACCTACCTAACCTTGAGTCCTAATTTTCTCTTCACAAAACATTCCCTTGAGACAGAGTCCACTCCAGCAACTTGGGATAATTCGGTCCCTCAAAAAGTTTTTGCAGTTAATAGGGAACGGTATGTGAAATGAACATTACTTATATACAATGAAGTTTTCATGTAGCACTCTTTTTACTGTGGATTATTCTTACTGGATAGACAGAAAAAGCCCCGTGGGTGACAGATGTGAGGAAAGAGATTGTCAGGTTTTAAAGTTAAAATTTCCACGTTTTTCACCGAGACTGCCAAATGAATCTGACCTGGGGCTCAAAGACATGAGTAACATAAAAGTTCAGGTTCTAGATGTAGTAGTTTTATTTATCCTGCAAACATCAGGCTTGGAAATAGGTCAAACCATTTTATTTTGTTCTGTTGCACTGCTGTTCCTCAGTTCTGAGGCAGGGGAGATTCTTCGAGGAATAAGAGTAATCCTGCCTTTTACCTTTCAATCCATGCTGTCCATACAGAGATTTAATAATGGATAAAGGCGACTGATCATTATAATGATAGAGAGCTGAGATTGCTAGGAGCTGAATTAAGAGCCACAATTAATTTCAAAGGCACTGGATAGAGAAATTTAACACTTGCATTATGAATTGTATCTCTTACATTATGCTCCAAAAGAGCAGAAAAATAAAATAAAAACAAATTAGTGACAATACACATTCTATTAATGATTACACCAGAAAGACGCTTATATGAATCATACTCAATACAGGCTGGCAGTAGAAAGAAGCCTACACCTGAGCCTACCGCATGGTCCACACCTGGATATTTAAACCAGGGAAACTAAAATGTTGATTTCTTTTTACTAAACTCCTGACCAAACTAATCTAGCCAGGTGTTTCAGACTTTAAATAAAAAAAAATAAAACAAATGTATCTGATTCCAGACAGTTGAGAGATTTTACTGCATCAACAATGCTCTGCTTCATGGAGCAGTGGACTTGATAAACTGAGTATAGAGTTTAATATATTTATTTTCAAGGTAATGATCAGTCCCTTCAATAACTATCTCTTATCCTCTGCTTATTGTTATTGTGTAACATTTGAAGTACATATGTTTGTGCAAGAATAAAATTAAAGTCTGTCTAATATACTTAACATAAATACTACATAAAAATTTATTGCAGGCATTTTTACTTTGAAAATGTACTTTTTAATATCTTAGGATCATTCCATCATACATGCACAATATCTTATTCCATATGTACTTGTACTGAAACACGTGGGACCGCTCATAAGCAAGAAACTGAGTAACAATGGCTGAATTTGGTCCTTGGATGACCCATATACGCTGTCAAAATAGTGGCTTTACTGAAATCAGCAAGACAACCACCTCTACTTTGAGTTTGGTTAGCCTTACAGCTTAATGAAGGCTGTCTGGATTCTTGCAGCCTATGTATGTTTTCTTTCCTTTTTCAACACCTTCTTACTCCATTTTAATACCTTTCTTCTGTTTATGAGTGATTTAAAGATAACAATGTATTTAAAACAACATTTTAAAAACCTGACTGTCCTTAAGATGTTATCTTTTTTTTCCCTTCAATAATGTTAATTTTTCCTTCCATCTCTCCCAAAACCTGCTTATTTTCTGTTCTTTATCTCTTACTTGCAGTTTTTTCCTCTTCTGTTAAGACTTTTTCTCCATTCTTCCCCCCCATATATCCTCAAATTATTCAGACACTAATTCTTTCCTTCATTTTGCCAGTGCTATTCGGCATAATGCCACCGCAACTGCTGTGCACATATTCTTTGCCAAATAATGACCATTCCCAGAGGAATTTGCCAATCCCAACAGACCAAACTGAGCATAGTACCAGCGATGATAAGAATACAGATCTACCAAGACTGCTCTAAAGTAAAGGCAGAAATGTTTGTGCCCTGTGTATGCAGAAAAAGGAAAGACTGGTTTCAAGGCCAAGTGCTGGGTCCTGCACTTGGGTCACAACAGTCCCATGTAACGCTACAGGCTTGGGGAGGAGTGGCTGGAGAGCAGCCCGGCGGAAAGGGACCTGGGAGTGCTGGTTGACAGCCGGCTGAACATGAGCCGGCAGTGTGCCCAGGTGGCCAAGAAGGCCAACAGTGTCCTGGCCTGTATCAGAAATAGTGTGGCCAGCAGGAGTAGGGAAGTGATCGTGCCCCTGTACTCGGCACTGGTGAGGCCGCACCTCGAATCCTGTGTTCAGTTTTGGGCCCCTCACTACAGGAAGGATGTTGAGGTGCTGGAGCGTGCCCAGAGAAGGGTAATGAAGCCGGTGAGGGGGCTGGAGCACAAGTCTTATGAGGAGCGGCTGAGGGAACTGGGGTTGTTTAGTTTGAAGAAGAGGAGGCTGAGGGGAGACCTTATCACTCTCTACAACTACCTGAAAGGGAGTTGTGGTGAGGTGGGTGTTGGTCTCTTCTCCCAAGTAACTAGAATCGGACAAGAGGAAATGGCTTCAAGTTGCACCTGTATATTTAGACTGAATATTAGGAAAAATTTCTTCATCGAAAGGGTTGTCCAGCATTGGAACAGGCTGCCCAGTGAAGTGGTTGAGTCACCGTCCCTGAAGGTATTTAAAAGATGTGCAGATGTGGTGCTTAGGGACGTGGTTTAGTCGTGGACTTGGCAGTTCTAGTTTTATGGTTGGGCTTGGTGATGTTACAGGTCTTTTCCAACCTGAAGGATTCTATGATTCTGTGGTAAATCTAACCATTTCAGAGCAAGATAATTACCTTGTAGTTTGGCCTATTGCCCGTTTTACAGAAACATCTTTAGTCAGGACAGTATTTTCAAACAGAAGACTTAATCTTGAGGCTCAGCTGGTATCACCTTTCTGTGAGAACCAGCTGCTTAATCTGATCAAGCAGCTATGACTGTGATACATCTTTATTCCCATACCTAATCCAATCTGTGCTAGACCAGTGGTTTTTTTCAGTGTTTTGGGGAGGTAGACAATTTGTCACAGAATTACCTCTTCTTCCTAAAACTTCCTATTGCTCTAGAGTTTGTCTGTGTATGTTTGAACTATTTAACTGCAAATATAATAAGCAGTTTCATGTTTACAGTTATGCACAGAAAAGATGGACTCATTCTTTCAGCTCAGGCTATATGCAGTACTGAGGAATTTGTAAGAATGCGTGGTGGATTATTTCCATGTCTTTGCTTAGGAGCTGAATCCTACCAAGACAAGCGTTGACTTCAAAAGGTAGCCAAGCAAACAAAAACTAGAAATCATTCTAAGCTTCAGTAACAGATCATGAAAGACTTGTACTATGCTCCTTGCTTGAGCAAGAGCTCCTTGTAGACTGTTACAACCCACTATTTGCCTGCGTTGTATGGCAGATGTTGGAAGCGCAGCATGTCTGATGCATGTGATTATAGACCTACCTTCTCTATAACTACTTAAATACCAAAGCCCTTATTTAGGCACAGATTCTCAGCATAGCTGTGAAAAAGAAATTAAGACATGTTTCTAACTGAGGGAGATGTTTAGAGGCTCCATGGCAGTGGAGCTGTGCAGGTCCACATGCTGGTTAGGACCTTGTGGTGTGAGCGAAAGCTCCGGTGCTCACTCTAGCATGTACCCTGCACGCTTCAGCTTGCTGCTAGGTACAAACTAATCTGCTTGAAGCTCACATCCTCACTCAAATACTCACAATCCAAAAGAAGAATATTATCCTGTCTTCATTTCTAGTTTGGCTGTCTGGGACTAAAAATATAATCAGCTCTTTTTCATTCACAGTGGCAGTTATGAGATCTTTTATGCTGCTGAAGCAGCTAAAGAATAAGTTAGAAGGGAATAGCGATAAAAAGTATAATTGAAAATGTACCTCTGGTCAAGATCTTCCCAAAACACTCATGAGGAGTTTGGATTTTTAAATAATACGTCCTATTCAACAAGAGTAAGCTAATTACATCCTAAAGCTGACTTGCTGTTTCTCTTCTCTCATTCCTGTGATACAGATAACTGGGAAGTGGTAAGGACATATTTGCAGCAGACATTTTTTAATCTCTGTTTTTAGATATTGCTGCTTCACCCAGACAGTTTTATATCTATTGGAATTTAGACCTAGCATCAAAAATTGGATGGATAAATAAGCCCTTGTGATGAAGAACTTAATTCTTCTTTTCCAAGATATTCATATGGCCTACTCTGGGTGAAAAAATAACTTGAAAAAAATATTCTTCCACTATTTAGGTTGATTTTTTTTTTTAAATATATCCAATACAAATAACAGAAGCATTTTGAAGGTGAGTATTTTAAGGTCCCCATAAGAGCTACACAAAACAAACTTTCTGGGAACACCTTTAATTGACACAGAGATGCAGTAGCACCTATGAAAATTCAGTGTATTGGTTTATTAGTGTAATGTATTGGTTAAGAAAAAAACATAATAAACATTCGAGGATAGAGTTACTTGTTACAAATAACATTCATAATTTTAAGATATTTTCACATTTTTCCTCATTTAGTCTGTGTCACTTCAAGACCTCGTCTTGACACCTTACTTGCCACTGATAATGTACCTGTGTTTTAGCAATTACTGATAGGAAGGAAAGGGAAGCTGGGAAAGCAGATAAGTTACCTCTGCATTGCAAACAAATTACATGCTACAAGACATGATTGTCCGTGGCACGAGCTCTTGCTTAGAGTGAATGGAAATAAAAAGAGAACAATTTAGTAAAGTTTGTTGTCTGATTCAAAACCAGAAGAAAAAAAAAAACAAACCAGTGGCTGTCTGAGTACATACTCACTGTTTCAAAGACAGATTGTCAGCTCTATAGTTTTGATCTGGGCTGGAAAAGATCCAGTCTCTCGATAGGATATTGAGAAACAATTGCTCCTCGTTTCAGTAGCAACGTCTCTTTTCATTTCTGTTCACACTAAGCTAGATCACATGCTGTGAATCATGACTTCCTGTGAACCATGAGTTACTGTGAACAGGGAACAACTCCTTTTTTAGTCCTCTGGCTTGTTTCATATGTTGATGTAAAATAACGACAGAGCTATTTCCTTCTTGTATCTTCCCTGCCACTTTATGAAGCATGTCCCATGACACCACAAGTGAAAGAGCAGTAAGTGATCCTTCATGCACAAGCACTACTACTGTCCTGGCATGCAAAGAGGACATGGTGAAGGAGGAAAGAAAGTCAAGTCTTCTTTACCTCCTGTTTCTCCTTTGTTTTCTCCTTCATTGTCAGTTATGGGCATACTTCAGCTCAAAGAAAATTGAAGTTAAAATCCACTTCTTGACATCCTAAAGACAGCGGTCCTTTCCAAAGTCCCGTAATCTTTATTTAATATTCTTCTTGACAGAACCCAAACATTATATGTTGCAATTCTGGCTCCCAATTGCAGTTCTTCTTGTACTGGCTATAGTGACACCAGAAACTTAATGAAAGGATAGACACGATGAAACCACATATAGCCCAAAGTTATCAGATAACTGAACAGTGAAATTGCCAGAATCTTGAGAGAAACTCAGTCTAGTACAGCAAAAGGAAACTTCTGAGAACCAGAAAAACCTTGGACACAAGAGGTGAAAAAAAAGTTATCTGAAGCTTATAAAAGTCAACATTTAATAACTCAGTGAAGGGTACACCACACTAGATATGAAAGAAAATAAAACCAAACTGGACTTTTTGGACTCCTGCAAGTCTTTTGTGAGACAGCATAGCTACATAGCAAAAGAATTCAAGGCATTTTCCCAGGTCTAAATTTTTCTTCACGAAGAGCAAATAACATAAAATACTCTAAACATATCTAATTTTCAAGTAGGTGACAGAAAACCGTGAGAAAATATTAAGAAAGCTATCGCATTTATTGGATCAAGAGAGTAACAGGGAAGTGCAGTGTGAACTCTGCCTTTTCTGGGTAAAAAAGATGTTTCATCATATCAGACCCACATGTAGTTGTTATCATTGTTTGGTGGCACAACCCTTTGGCGGACGTGATTTTAGCCAGACAGGCTACCACAACTAGAAAAGAATGGAGCTATTCTAAAATCACGCATTTGAAATACTTGCTCTGAATCACAGATTATTTTATTTTACTGAATTTCAGAAAAAACCACCAGTAACCTATATCCCCAGTTCAAACCAGGAGACAGATTCATTTTAGAGAAACACACATGTAAATACTATTTCAACATAAAGACAATAAATTTTCCATTTGGAATAATTATTTTTATATATAGGTTAAATCACTTACCTAGATCTTTAGACACAAACGTTTATAGAAACCTAGCTCTCTTCACTCAGCACGCAGCTTGCAGTAAGCATGATCCACTCTGCAAAACAGAGTTAAAATAAAGTTGTTCTACACACTGGTCTAAGGGTAGGTCAGGGTAGCCTGAACACAAGGTTGTGCGCCCTGCTTAGGAGTCTGAGGGTGATGATTTATCTCAGATACCCTTTGGAGGCATTATTACTCTGAATTATAGTTTATCTTCCACCCAGTGTCATCCCATTTCTGCATAAATAATAATATTTTCCCCAAAGAGAGTGTGGATGTTCACTGATCTACCTCCTTACATCCATGTGTCTAAAAGTAAGTAATCAGGAAAGTCACCCTCAACACAGACTTTTCTCTCTTCTGTTATCTTTTTCCTACATTCTAAGTAGATTTTATAAAGCCAGGATGCACAGAAGAAAAATGTGCTTGCTTTTGAAACACTGACAGAATCTGGGTCTTTAATGTTATGCAACAGGGTAACTTGAGACAGAGAAGACTGAAAAAAAATGTTCTAATTAAAATAAAAGATTCTGCTTTTAGTGAAAAATGAGACAGCAGAACCAAAACACAGCAGGTGACCGAGTATCGCCAATAGGGCCTCCTTTATTCATTTTAGGAGTCCATCTAAATCAGTGAACTATCACGAACTTTTGAATGAAAACCTTCTAGTTTGCTGAATTTGCTAAGCAGTCTGTTTCTCAACATGCCTTTGCTACTTTAGATGCTTTGACCCACAATGACATGAGAAAACGTGTGGTAATTTTTCAGTGCAACTTAATATCTCTAAATTAAAGTTTTTTAAATAAAGTAGGGAAAAGGAGAAGTTAATATTTCTTTAAACACTAAGCAAAATGGTAAATACTAAGTTCTCATTAGAATATTAAAATACATCACAGCTTGATTTAATAAACATAGCAGTACTTATTAGATTGAGTCAAGTGTCCGGGTATATTAAAAAGATCGTTTAAAATAGAGAAAACAGTGTTAAAAGTTGCTCCCTAGTTAATATAGGGTCATTAATGCTTAATTTCAATGATTACTTGGACATAGCTTGCTCTTCATTGTACAGTCAGTCATTTTTGTTTATTGTATAGTCTTCTCAAAGACACAGTAGCCTACAACTGCACGGTATGTTCAATCCTTCACTGTAAACTTGTGCACAAGTGGATATTTCCAGAACAATTTGAGTTCCGTGCTACTTCAAAGTACAAGATCAAGCTTTCCAGACCTGTTGGATGAATGAACCACAGTGACAAAGCCTGGTACTTTGACCCCAGTGAGGAACCTACAGTACTGGCAGCAATTCCAGAAGATAACTGAGCTGATGAATCTTGTGTGAATTCAAATCCAGAGGTCATAGACTTAGTCCTTGCCATCATCTAGGAGGCCGTTCAATGTAACAGCTATGACTGTCTGTCCGAGCAAGTAGCAGAGAAGTTGTGTTTGATCTCAACCTGTAACTCTATCCTCCTCCCTTCCAAAATAAATAGATTTTAGCAACAAAACAACAAAACATCACACTGTAAAGCTTCTGACTTGCAGAACAGAACATCTGCATTTTAAACTGTTGAAGGTTAGTAGAATACATTCAGAAAACTTTTATTTTCAGGGAAATAACATGGGACTCCACTTTCTCTCAATTTTTCAGTTAGGATGTTATCCCTAGGGTTATCCAATCAATAGCTTAAGAGGGTCTAACAGATACAGGCCAAAAGCAGAATCTCATCGCAAACAGTAGCAACTGAAGTGAGTTGAAGTACAATACATATTTTTTACACCAGAATTTGTGCTCCACTGCACTCAGATGCTAGCAAAGACTGAGCACGTATTAAATTGCACATATTCAAGTAGTCTGACTTCACAGTACACATGAATCCTCATGCACACAGAAGTCACCAGATGATATACTTAGTGTATTCAGGAGCAGCGTCTTAATCGCTAACTTAATTTTTATTCGAGACCTAACCGTATTTGAAAGTTGATAATTTTACAGGTTTGTGCAGGCTTCTCTGGCATGCTGGCAGGCCAAGAGGACTTAATGTCAGTTCCCAGAGAGGCCAGGGTATAGATTTTGGCACAGATTGCAGAGTAGACTATACAAATATTTTACTACCTTATGTCTAATAAAAATCTTGGAATAAGAACTGAGTGAACAACTTGCTTACAAAGATAATAATTCCCTTCCTACATGCTAAACTTGTGTAATGATACTTTCAACATAGTTCCAATAATGTTTGTGTAATAAAGCATAATTGAATAAAATAAACATATGAGGAAATCTTCAGTCTATATAGCAAAATTAGTGGTTAGATGAGAGACTAGAGCAGGATATAACTGTATTAGTACATTATATATGGTTTGCACACACAAGACCATTAATAGTACAATACATTACAAAGTTTTTGTGTCTTGATACCATTTCTTTGAGACACAAAACTGTTAATTTGTAACTACCCAGTATATTAGAGACAAAAGGTAAAACTAGAAGCTATACAAACCTTAATACTTGCATAATTTATAAACAAATATACTAAGTTGACACTTGTTTCTTTTATATTTGCTTTAGAGTAAGTAAAAGAAGTGCTGCTTAAACTAATGAATCTGAAAGACTAAACCAGATCACACAGATCCTTTGGAACTTTTCCTTTGATGTAGGAAATGTTCACAGTGCAGACAAATTAACTGTTGTCCCTTGGATAACAGGATTAAGATCAAATCTGCTTTTCTAGTATCAATATATTGATTTATGCTGTTGAAGACCAATATAGAAAGCTTCTCACCAGCTCACATTCTACTGGTAACAGAAGACTATGTGAAGACCAAGTGAAACTGCAACCAGAAAATTGACTTGAAACTGCAAAACCACCACAGTTTAAATTTGTAGTTAAATGACAGGTAGCATTTTGGTCTTACAGAAATGCCAGTTGTCGTGCAAAATAAGTAGCATACTGCACAAAACAAACTCTGCTGCTTTGTTTGTTTGGGGTTTGGTTTTTTTTTTCCCCGTACATGTAGAGATTTCCACAGAAAGACTATTGATGTGGTTCTGCACCACAAGTACCTAGGAAGGTCAAGTCTGTATATTACAAGGAATTTAATACCAGCTGCATTGATTCAAATTAACAAGTAGGAGGACAAGGCTGCTTTACTTAGGGTTACAGTTTTTTCTTCCTAGTAGAAAAATCCTTTCTATATAGCCCCCTGTGAAAAGACACAATGCAGAGAGTGGGTATATTAGTTGCACGCTATAAGGACGAATTTTACACTGTACCTACTGACACAATGATAAAGCTACAGCTATAGCAACTTATTCAAGAATCAACTCCTTGTTACAGGTTTTTTACAATTGTGCTAGAAGCATCTTGAAAAGTTCTGCTGTTCTCACCACAGGTGTAAAAAGCACTGGAAACTATTCACTTACCTTAGAAATTATAACTAATAAATCACTTACTGCAGTAGCAATAATACTCTCTGCTATACTGAGACATCATAGTAGTACTTCTCTAATAAGGTAGATGAACTATGATCACTGTAGGAAAATGGGGTTTAGTATTTATTTTAACGGATGTTCAAGTCTTAAAAAAAACGCTTTTACTTTGAAGACAAGTAAGAAACTCAAGAAAGCAACATGGCAGATGGTACATGTTAACAACCACCTGCTTTTTAAAAAATTGTTTATTATAAATACATATGCTAATTTGTGAAACTCTTAAGCTTGTTGTACTTATATCTTCAGAGAAAACTACAGTGATAACTTAATAAGAAAGACTTCTAACTGGCAAGACAACGTTCAGAAAAAAATAGAAGAAATATAAATGAAAATTTAAATCCTGAACCTTTTCTCATAGTTTATATTTACACAACTGTTTTTGTATTTCCAAGGACGATGTATTTACAGGAAAATAGGCAATGGCATGGGTTTGGGGTTTTTTTTTCTTTTTTCTCTTCTTTTTAATCTCATAGCTTGATAAGGAATACTGTGGCAATAGCAATAAGAAAAATCATAAGTACATCAGAGATCATAAAATTATAAATACATCAACTTGAAGGAACTACTACTTGATAAACTTCACTAAAGATATCACTGAAAAACTGTAGTTGCAGCTGAGGACTGTGCTGTTCCTCAGGTCAAATTTTGGGAATGGATGGGGAGAGAGATGCCAAATGCATTCTGAAAGCCAAATGAATCCAAAAGAAACCACGGCTTTGTGGGTTGCAGCTGGGGGTGGGGGAAGATTTTGAAAGACTACTAAAAATTTCAAAGCTACACAGCAGGAGAGAAATACCTTGAAAAAGAATATGGCAATGGAGAAAGAAACGCCAAGATAGCCCTCCTGTTTTTATGAGCATAGCTGTAAGAAATTTCAGCCAGTAAATTAACTGTATCTCCAGCTGAAAACAAAGATGATGCCAAAGTGAAACAACTCAAATGGCTGTTTGCTAATACAGTGAGTTAGGCATTGGTAAACAACTGCTTTCAGCAATCATTGCGAAAGTTATGAAACCATTCATTATAGGGATAATAGAAATGCAAAACACCACCATTTGTAACTGGGATACAGCTGGCTGAAAGAATTTGCTGTTTAGAAAGGTTGGAATTAAGATTAAGGATGGTGGTACAGTGCTGTGTACTCATAAAAAAGACTGATTAAAGAAAGATAGCATTTCACAGAGGTAAAAAACCACTTCCTGGGAAGAGGCTTCATGTGGGGATATGTTAATAATTTTCCTGCATCAGGGATGGAGAATGGTTAAATTTTTTTGTCAGATTATGTGAGATATATGAAGTAGGGTTACTTTTATAATTCCTACCAACTTCTTATCATTTATCTTCCAACCCGTATCAATCCACAGTGGTAACTTTGAGGCATGCTTGGATATGAATTTGTAAATTCTTATGTAAATAGTAAATTCTTATGTAAATAGTAAATTCCTAAATCAATTAGTCACTTTTGCAGTTCTGGTAAACACTGAAAATGCTGTGAAAAAACATGCGATATTTGGTCGAGAAATCCTGAGGTGATTAATTTATTTTCAAATTGGCAGCCAAAACAGAAACAGATCAAAACCTAAGGAACTGGGTTTTAGTATGGCAGACAGAAAAATTAGCAAGGTGGTTAATAAAATTGACAGAAGAATCCAAAGATTTGAATGTGGAGGTACTAAATTTAAATAAAATTGCAGTATCTGGAGTTCTTACAAGAAAAGAGAAAATCAGAAGGCTGACAGTCTGCTTGGATAAGTAAGCATAAAAGACAGAATTTTAAGAGTAAGTGAAAATATCTATAAAGACATGGATAAAGGATCAATGAGATATATAAATCAAAGTCAGAAATACAAATGTCTGTAAGCATATTTGAACTGAACTTTTCTAAGAAATTTAAATTAGCAGAAAATTAGTTATCTAAAGATAGGGTAATGGAAATTATTTCATCAAAGGTAGAAGCGAGTTTACTTTGATAAAATCGAAGGGCAAGAAAATCCACAAACTGGGATATTTATAGACTTCTGGTAGCAAATTTTCAATTAATTATTCAATGTAGAGGTTATAACCTGGAACTAATGAATAGAAAGCCTAGTACTGTTCTTACTGTCAGAAGTATGTACAGAGGAAAAAAAGGGAAGCAAAATGCCTCAGTTACTACAATCCCATTAGTTTGACTGCTGTTCAGAAACATCTCAGAAATTAAATGACAAAGAAAAGGTAATTGTACATGGAGGAAAGTCGACTGAAATCAACATGGTTTTAACAAACATGAGAATGAGCCTTTGTTGCCATATATCACCTCTCAGAGAAGTGCAATGCATCCATGCCAATTCATCTAAATTTAAGCAGAACCTCTGATATAAATGCCCCATGAGAAATTATTTTTTAATGCAGAAAAGATCAGGTTTTACACGTGGGCTGTAAAATGAATGGAGAATTGACTAGCAGAAAAAAACCACCACACAAACAGAAAAACAACAACACCCCCGCTGCCCCCCCCAAAAAAAAACCCAAACAATAAAAAGAGTTAGGTTGAAAGGTAGGTTATTAGGAAAGAGATACCAAAGATGTTCTTTAATAACTGATTTTGAGACTGATCCCATTTATTTTTTCCACTGGTGATTTTAGTTCAAGGAATTTTGGAAATGACAAATTTCAGAAGCAGTATCACTACTGAAAAGTGTATTACTGTCCTTCGGGAGTAATTAGATGACTTTGTAGATTAAAAAAAAAAAACAAAAAAAAACCAGAAAAGAGGTGAAATGCAAACGTGCAAGCTGCAGTTTCATGCACTTAGAGTATAACAAGAAGAATGTTTGTCCTGAGAGAGGCTGTATTGGTTGATCCTACTATTACAGGTGATCGTTACGAGTGGACTGAAAAAAAAAACAAATTAGTTTCTACCATGCAAGAACTGATAAGTATTTAGATACAGGGAACTAGGTGTATTTATCTACAAAGCACTGAAAATGCCTCACGGACAATTATTTATAGATGTCTGATACAAATTAAAAAATATAAGATTTATCTAAACCAGGTTTGTGTGGAATAACAGGACAGCTTATTAGAGGACAAACATGACATTAAAACAATCTAGCTTTTTCACGCTAGTGAAATGAAAGCTGGAATGGTGTATAGTTACTCACCAGGATATAAGATCAATTTATGTTACTTAGAAATATTAAGCTTTTTTGTATTCAGTAAGAGCCAGCTTCCACTGCTCACTTTAACTGTAATTATTCTATGATTCGATGAGTTGTACTGAGAATCTTCCTGGGTGATAATGGAGCATACCACAGTTAGTGTGCCTAGATGGGGTATTAGCAGTTTTCTAATCATCAGAGGTTGAAAGTTCTTGAAATGCTCATCAACTCTCAATTCAAACATTTTGAGATTGAATTTTACAAGTTCATGAAACAGGAACTCTTTATACAGGAAGAGTAAAGCAGGCGAAATAAGGGTAAGAATAAGAGGCTAAATAAGCAAACTTCTGACATGATATTTTGAGAAAATTGATTGCTGGCATATTTAAGAGGCTGGCAGTGGATTGCTGTGCATTGTGGTTTTGTATTTAGTGGTCTCTAAGCTTCTGTGGTCACTAGCAGTACTGAGGAATTCTTCAAGTGATAAACAAGTGTATAGACAAGGAGAATCTGCGCAGAGATAAAGGTTGGGAAGGATCCCAAGCCCTTACCTCCCCTTTCAGATCAGCAGCAGCATTGCAAGGTGGGAAGAAAAGTGCAGGTGTATGTGGCTGTTCAGCTTTCACAAGAGCTGCCAACATCTGAATGCTTCATAGGGCAGAGGGAGGAGTCTGCGTCTCTATACAGCTGCCGAGGTACGCACAGGAAAGAAAGAAGTCCCAGCAGTACTAGTGATGTATGCATATCTGGAAGACATGGAGGAAATTTGTAAATCCTGTATCAATGTAATAATATCAATCATTTGATTCAAGGCAGAAAATCCATATCAAACTCAGGACAGCTGACTGATACTTTCCAAAAAGATTATCTGTAAAAAGCAGCTAATAAAATAGAATCCTTATCTACCAATGTCTTCAGTATTTCCTCTCTCATGCATTTCCTTCTATCACTTATATAAAATAAACTTATATATATAATACAGTTCATGTCAGTTACCAAAGAAAGAGGAAGAAAATTTTGAATTCTTCACTTACTGTTGCTACAAGGTTCAGAATCTGATTCACACTAGCACAATACTGTCAACTCTATAATTTTAGGATGACTTTTCATGGTTTTCCTAGAAGTTATGGAGTCATGAGGTAATTATGAAGAAAATACATCTGTGTGAAGGATAAAACTTTAACTCTTAATTATGAATCTGAGCATCTTTGAGTTATCACTTGTGCTGGTTGCTCACCTTATCACCAACAATACAAGCATAGAAAATATATTGACCTAGTGTAGTTAACAAGATGAAAAAAGATAACAAAATAATAAAAACCTATTCGGTTTATCCTTAACACAGTTCCAAATGCACTCACCCAATAGTCCAGGTTGATAAGAAAAAAATTTAAAAAAAAAAGAGAAACATTTTTTCAGTCGGCTTAAAAATAACAGTGAAACACAGTTATTAACTGTAATTCTGCCACAGCTGTTTGCCTACAGTCATTACTAAATGGCAATCCAAGCAAAGGTCTTTATATAGGAAAAGTGCAGTATACTCCAAAATTTAAAAAATGCACAGACTACATAGCATGCATACAAATCATATTTTTGAAGCTTAAATTATAACACTCAAAGTATAGAAACTTATAAGTTCCTTACATAGTTACCTATGACCTATATGCTCACTAGTGGCTGAATGTACATTGGACCTTAAAGTCCACCATTATCATGGGATGTATTTTATGTAGGATGCAGGAATAATTTTCTCTGCTGAAGTATAGTTCTATTTCTCTTATGCTCCAAATTTACACTTAGCAAAGGCAGACGGTTCAAAGTCTCAAAGTAATTTTAATGGTATAATTATTTATAAAAATTTGGTTCATCAAGACATCTATTGCTACTCTAAAGAAATATAACAGTGAATTTCATACTGCCAAAGTGTTTTGACAGCGAGTAGTCTAACTAGTTTTACACCTTCTCTGCTCTTTTTGCTCCAACAGTAAAAACAGCTATAAAAAACCCAAACATCCCACGCCTCCCAAGATAAGAGATTGATACAGCCAACACAAAAGCAGAATAACAAATAACCTTAGGATAAACTCTGGAGTGCCTTTTTGCCATATGGTTTTGTAGGAAAAAGGTTAATGCCTACAGGTATCACGGAATCAAAAAATAAAAAATTACTAGGAAGGAACCTCTGGAGGTCAGCTGATCCAACCCCTCCTGCTCAAGCAGGGACATCTAGACCTGGTTGACCCAGGTCATGTCCAGATGTCTTTTAATACTTTCATGGAGGGAGACTCCACAACCTCCGTGGGCAACCTGTGCCAGTGCTCAGTCACCCTCAGAATAACAAAGCGTCTCCTGATATTCAGAAGGAACCTGCTGTGTTTCAGTTCATGTCCATTGCCTCTGATCCTCTCACTGGGCACCACTGAAAAGAGCTTGGCTCTGTCTTCTTTGTGCCCTCCCTTCAGGTATTTACATACATTGATAAGATCCCCCCAGAGCCTTTTCTTCTCCAGGCTGAATAGTCCCAGCTCTCTCAGCCTTATCTCATGGGAGAGATACTCCAGTCCCTTCACCATCTTTGTGGCCCTTTGCTGGGCTCTCTCTAGTATGTCCATCTCCTTCCTATATTGAGGAGCCCAGAACTTGACACAGCACTCCAGCTGTGGCCTCACCAGTGCTGAGTAGAGGGGAAGGATCACCTCCCTCGACCTGCTGGCAATATTTTGCCTAATGCAGCCCAAGATACCATTAGCCTTCTTGTGGCAAGGGCACATTGTTGCCGCATGTTCAACTTGGGTGTCTATCAGGTGCTTCTCTCTGCCAAGCAGCTTTCCATCTGGGCAGCCCCCAGCATATACTGGTGCACGGGGTTGTTCCTCCCCACGTGCAGGACTTATTGAACTTCATGTGGTTCCTGTCATCCCATTTCTCCATTCTGTCCAGGTCCCTCTGGATGGCAACACGACCTTCTGGCCTATCAGCCACTCTCCCAGTTTGGTCTCATTTGCAAACTTGCTGACGGTACACTCCAATGCATCATCCAGATCATTAATGAAGATGTTAATCAAGGCTGGATCAAGTATTGACCCCTGTGGTACACTGCTAGTTACGGGCCTCCAACTAAACTTTGTGCCACTGATCACCACCCTCTTGACCCAGCCGTTCAGCCAGTTTTCAATGCACTTTGCTGTCTGTTCATCCAGCCCATACTTCAACAGCTTATCTATGAGGATCTTTTAGGAGACAGTGTCCAAAGCCTTACAGAAGTCCAGATAAACAATATCCACACCTCTCCCCTTGTCTACCAGGCCAGTCACCTAATTGCAGAAGTTTATCAAGTTGGTCAAGAATGAGTTCCCCTTATTGAAGCTATGCTGACCACTCCTGATGATCTTCTCATCATTCATGTGCTAAGATTAGCTACTCCATGACCTTCCTTTGGGATTGAGGTGAGGCTGACTGGCCTGTGGTTCCCCGGGTCCTCCTTTTTTCCCTTCTTGAAGATGAGCGTGACATTTGCTTTCTTCCAGTCTTCAGACACTTCTCCCAGTCACCATGATTGATCAAAGGTGGTTGACAGTGGCCTCTCAATGACATCTGCCAGATCCGTCAGTACTTGTGGGTGCATCCCATCATCTCCTTGTTCATCTGCGTAGGCTTCCTGGCATTTTTGCCTGACTTCCTATTCATTGGGATGGACTTTTCTTGAACATGGAGGTGATCCTTGAATATTAAAGAGCTTTCTTGGACCTGTCTTCCCTCCAGGGCTTTATCCCACAGGTCTCTCTAAGCTGATCTTTGAAGAAGCCAAAGACTGCTCTCCTGAAGTCCAGGGTTGTAAGCTTGCTTTTCAGCCTGCTACCTTTCCTCAAGATCCTGAATAATACTATCTCATGGTCACTTCAGCCAAGGCTGCATTTAACCTTCACATACCCAACAAGCCCCTCTTTTTTGGTGAGTAGGAGGTCCAGCAGAGCACTTCTCTTCATAGGTTCCCTCTACCACTTGGAACAGGAAGTTGTCATCAATGCACTCCGTGAACCTCCTGGATTCCTTATGTCCTGCTGTGTTGCCCCTCAGGATGCTGAAAGTCCCCCATGAGGACCAAGGCCTTCAAATGTGAGACTGCTGCTATTCATCTGTAGAGGCCTCCTCCAATTTTTCTGCCTGGTCAGGTGGCCTGTAGCACCCACTATAAGGTCACCTGTGCCAGTCCTCTCTTTAATCTTAACACAGAAGCTCTCGTTTGGCTCCTCAACCATCCTCAGGCAGAGCTCAATGCACTCCAGATGTTCTGTCACATAAAAGGCAGCTCCCTCTGCTCATTTTCCTGGACTGTCCTTCCCAAAGATCCTGTATCCCTCCATTGGAACACTCCAGTCATGAGAGACATCCCACCACATCTCCATGAACCCAACAAGATTGTTGCCTTGCTACTGGTATTACTAGGATTCCCTGTGGATTACGTCTGTTACTGTCAAGCATTAAACCCATTCAGCAGGATGCACTACCCACTTGAGGAAAAAATAGTCAGGGGGCAAGGGGAAAGATCAACAAAACCATTACTGTGTCTGGTGAGTGTTCCTTTTAAAGAGGATAACTCTGTAAGTGGCATACCAAAGAGGGAAAACGTGCACCTGAATGGAGGCAAACCGACTGCATGAACTCTCCCACTTCAGACCATACAACTTCATTGCAAGAGGCTTTGTACAAAAGCACCGTCCTTAAACCAGACAGCTGGTAGACACTGCCTAATATGTAACTCAGAAATCATTACCTTTCATGTGGCATTATACTCTGAAACCATATGTGTGTCACAAAACCGTAATTTATCTATACAGATCCTCCAAGAAGTTCAGTTCAGTCCCTCTCTACACCTACTAATAGTTTATGATTTATTCTTTATGGTCTACACCTTTCCACCATAAGCAGAGATCATCAAATTATTCTAATTAACATTTTCACATACTTCTTTGCCTAGAAATCCTTATTTTTGAACAGACTTTTATAACACATCTTTCTTCTGCAACCATTTAAAAAGCAGAGCTAGGTCAAAGTGTGGGTCTCATTTTCCTCCTTAGGGATCTTAATAGAGCAGTAGATCTAATTCCCATTTCAGTCAAGGACTATGGAATTGAGGAGAGCTCAGAAGGAGCTTGTATCCTCTTATTTTCCCTTCCCCCTTCTCTTCCCTGTGATTTTTGGTTTCATGTCTTAATATAGATTATGAAAAAAAGAAAATACCCTGGTTAATGTTTGTCAACAAAATTACTGAAAATTGACCAAGTCATTAATGTCTTACATTATTCTAAAGATACACAAGGGAATATGTAATGCCAATAAATATCAAACAGATTGCCCAATTTAAACTGATGATTTATGATTTACTTTCTCTACAACCATTAGAAAGAATCAAAATTAAGTTTCACAAGGTACTACTATTTGAAGAGAGGAATGTCTATGTTCCAACTTAAGTATGCCAAGTAATGTAAAGGTCACTGTGACTGGAATCACATTACCAGCTTAGCTGCTTTTTTCTCTTACCTGAGTATAATGTTGAATATACAACCACCAATATTTTGAAGAAGTTTATTGACATGCCTTTCAAAAAAAAAAAAAAAAAATTGATGCCAAAACGCAAAGTTAGTTCTTGACTCCTTAACATTTATAGAATTCTGGCTATTTATTTAGGTGCTTGTTAATTTATTAGATACTTATGAGCTTACGGGGATTCACAAACCCATTCTTCAACTCTTGGTTTTTACACTATTTGTGACATTAGCGCTGAAATGAAAGAAACAATGTATCTTTGTGGTTTAATTAATTAATTACCAATATAAAGACCTAAAAGCTTTTACAACTCTTTATTTGTGGTTAATTTTGAACAACAATGTTACAGCTCCCGAAAACTCCTGAAGTCATCTTCTAACCATTTTTGTCAGGAAACTACGAACTCCTACTTTTCTACACCCCATTATGTATTTAATGTGCCTTCCTGGTTTTGGTGGTTTGGCTTTTTCCCCCCGCCCAAATAATTCTATTTTTATCTTCACCTCTTCTGAAGTCATGCTTTAAGAATCATACACTTAATTTGTGAACTAGGTAAACGGGAAATAAATGTTCTGAAATAAAGCTTTCCTCGTATTGTAGCAATAAACGAACAGTACGTGCTTTGCTATAGCTAACTGTCCATCTTTAAGGAAGTGAATCAAAAATTAGCCTTGTGCTTCCTTATGTGGCAGAAGCAGTTAGTGCTGTCTTGCACTAGGCAATAGCACTGAATCCTGAAATCTGTTCCCTTATGTTGGTTTTCTGTACACATGCACATAAAGACGCTCCCTTCCAAAAGGTCAGACTCTCCGTATGACTGCCAAGGCATTACATGAGAGAGCCGTGCGCTCTCAGATATTACCCTGTTTGATGGTTCAGTGCAGCATTTTCATAGCCTAATCCTTAATGTAGCATGTAAAGGTGTAAGAGTTCAGTGCTGCACTCGGGCAAATCTCCAGAGCAGTGATTAGGAAGTAATGGAAGTAAAGGCTGCTCAAACGCCTATAACCCACTTGACTCTCTGCAGCCACAAAAATATTAGCAAGCCTTCAGCATACACTTCGTCAGTTCTTTCCCTTCAGGGGTGTATCTGTCACCAGGGGAAAGCAAATGAATAAACATTGTTCCAATCTTCATTTGCACCCTGTCAGATATGACAGCTGGGATGGATTTTGAAGTGTGTGTTTGTTTGTTTGTTTGTTTTAAATGATAGTGCATGCCTGTATGCTGTTTTCAAAAAATCACGCGTCTCCGGGTTTCTTTCCCCTCATCAAATGGGAGCCTGGATGATGATTGGAAAGTTGCTTTTGAATAACTCGTGAGAGAAAGCATTTTTATTTTCATCAAGGGGCTTATGCACATAGCCAAAGATACTTGCAAGATAAAGATTTTATTTTAAGGGCAGTGGACTTTTACATAATCTTGGGAATCAAATCTAGTCACACATTTTTCTCAGTTCATAAATCACAGTGATGGAAAGTAAGACCAAATGTTTAAATAAAAATAATAATGAGAAACAAAACAATACATAAAACATTCACAGTCTAAATGCTACACAGAACAAAAGAGAAAAAAATAAAGTTATTGCCTACCAACTCTGGTAGGAAACTGAACTCCTAATTTCAAGGGATACACTTCAACATTTTGTAAAAGCATAATGTGCCAGTATATCATTATACTGACACTGTGTATCTTGAAATACTATAAAATAATACACATGTAAAATAGATCCCAAAATTAAAAGATTAGTTTGAAATATTTTTGGGTTTCCAGTAGTAAACTTTAAAACCTGAAAATAATTTCCGTTATTTTTTTCACCTACTCTAATAAACATATACGCACATAATTTTTAAATTATTATTTGTAAAGTATGTCAAGAGAGCACAGATATATAACTTAAAATGTACCCTAGCGTGCTTTCTCTAATTGTGATGTATTTAGAGGCATTCAGATGGCATAATCTGATTCTTACTGTGTGTGAAAAATAACGGGAAAGAAAGAACTTAAAAAAATGGCTTTAGGTGTGAAAGGAAGGAACAGGTACAACAATATAATTAATTCTAAGACTATTAATTTGATCATTCAAAATCCTGACTCCTTTATGCCATATATGAAAATAACTTACAGTAATTAAGACAATGCATATAATTTAAAAAAATCATATGGGGGAAAAAAATCAGTTCAAATCAATTCATTTGTTTTTTATTAGGAAAATCCATTACTATTTTTCTTGCTTGTTTTCACACCAGGGCAATTGCAAGAAAACTACACACACTCAAAAAAAGAGATAATTCAAGACGGGTAGCTTAGTAATGAGTGTGATTTCCTAGATATCATTCGCACAGTAACACAATCCCTTAAGTTCTTTGTAAGTTCTGCAAAGGACTAATGGGCCTCCGATAACTGTAAGCTAAACACTCTAAACCTATTCTTGATTATTTGCAACTATTTACTTAAGCTAGAGTATGCTACACTGAAAGCTAGCTGAAGTCAGTATAGTCGATTTGAAAAGCGTGAGAGGTTGATTGAGACACTATTATATATTCATAAGAAATTAAATCCACAGAACTTGTGGCTGTAATAACACTCATGCCATGTATAACGCTGTAGTCAGCACAAAAGAAACTGAAAGAGAAGGAAGTGGAGAACGCTACGTTCTGCATTCCCCTGATCTGAATGAGCAGTAATTCTGGGAGTATACAAACAAGCTAGATGATAACTAAGTCAATAATATATTTCAACCATGCTGGCAACTGGAAGCAATTAAATATGCCCAATAATAACTTAATTACCTTGTGGGATCCTTGAAAGCAACATTTTTCTCATGTCCAGATTTTGAATAATGTCAATGAAGACACAGGAGATGATTTTAGCAGTGATGTAGTTTCTTTGTAAATCTGAAAGAGGGACAACACCCGGAGTTGTATCATGGGACAGGTCATTTTCTGATAATTTCAAAATATCCTGAAGTTACTATCTGAAAATGTATGAAGTGAAACTTATTTAGTCTGAGAAGATTTTAGACTCTTAGGTTTTGCATTCTCTCTGAAGTAAAGCATCGAGAATTACTTACACACAAAACTAATCACTTCAGGGGACTGAGGTCTAACCTTCCTTCCTCTGTTTTGTTCAGCCTTTCCCCCTCACTTCATCTGCAGAAAAGCTTAAAATGGATTTGGGAGAGGTGCAAAGCTCGTTTCACAACAGAAAAAATCCATCTACCTTATAATTTCTCCTAAGTTATCTATGCACCTCGAAAATTGAGTGGAAAGAATGTAAGGGAAGTTACAAAAAGTAATAAATGCATTTGAGTACGTACATATTTAGAAGTAAGGAAGAGTTGCCAGGAATACCTGCAAGACAGAAGTTAAGCACCTCTAGACAATACGAATGTATGAAAGTGCTTAAGTAATGGTCAAGAAACATTTTTAATTTTGTTAACATTTTGCTGTGTTAAGCACCTCTAGACAATATGAATGTATGAAAGTGTTCAAGTAATGGTCAAGAAACATTTTTAATTTTGTTTCACGCATGCTTTGTCTAATCAGGTTTTTAAGTCTTTCACGTCACTCAGAAAATCACTCATTGGGACCCTCCTGAGGGTGACATGAAGAAAGTGTATGAGTTAAAGTGAAACTCTCAAGAAAAACTGCATTGAATCTTCTAGAAAATACATATCTCTTGAAATATTCATTTTTTTGCTTATGATGAGGAATTCAGAATCAGAGTATTTGTCTAGTTCTCTTTACTTGGTAAAATACTAGACAGGTAAAACCAGAAAATATCTGATACATTATGAAAGAGGTTACTTCCAATCAAATAATAATAATAGCTAAAAGTTAGGATTTGTCAAACAGGGAAAGGAAAGTAATACGAAAACAAGTATATTCAGACTGTAAACCAAGGAAAAAATGCAAACACTGATATTTATATACATGGGAGATTACTACTGCAGATCTTAGAGAGCAGAGTTCAGGTGCAGCTACATAGGTTTAAGCTATTTCAGCACCTTTTACAAATCTCAGTATATTTTAGGCTCTTACATACCTTTACAGATGTGGGCTGAGGTTCCCAAAACACTTACTGATGGCTGAGTAAAAATAGACATTATGTATGGTTTCAGGGAATTACACTATCACATGAATTTACATATTTGAAAGTTTTAAAGATGTGGCCCCTGGTTGAAACTCCCTTATACTTAAGATATCGTCATCAACTTCATTACCTTAAACAAACCACTAAACACATTGCTGCACTATGAACAAGACCTATGAAACCCCAAAACCCCATCTGTAAGACCCATATTTGAGATGTGAATTATATTAGCAAATATTCTAGGTGAAAAATAGCATACTCCAGCATGTTACTAAGTAGCTGACTCTTTCCTGTGACTGAACATGTTTTTAATCATTGTCATCACAAATAACAACATTTCTAAACAAGACAAAAAAAAAAAAAAAAAAGAAGAGAGTGGTATTTTAGGAAAAAATATTTTCCATTCCAATACCAGAGGCCAGATTAATTCAAGCTTTAGATCACTTAGCAGCTAACACCCTTTTTCTCTCTTCAATGACTACAGGAGCTCCCAGGACACACAGACATTGTCTTAAAGTGAGGACTATGGCATCAGATACACCCATGATTTGTGACCCTGGAATCTGATTCAGCATCAAACTAGTTCCGTTTTTATTACAGCTTGAAAATGCTGTAGGTCAAATCAGAAATACTGGAAACAAAGACTAGCAATATCTTACTAGGTATGGCATGGGATTATTGCTCAAATGAAAGCCAAGTAATGATAGTCTCATCAAGCAAAAAAAAAAAGAAAGAAAAACAAAAAACTTGGTAGAGGTTAGTATATACATATATATTTTTTAATTAATTTAACATTTCTTGCAGTCATTCATGCTCTTAATGCATCTTGGTCTGTAAACAATTCATCAGTAGTACAGAACATTAAGCAACAGCTAATTATACTGAATTATGGTCCATGTCCTTGAGACAGTTTCCCCCACCATTTCTTAGCCCAAAATTTCCAGTAATGACTACATTACACAGTTCCTAACATGGTTGGGAATTTTAGTCACATGGTTGTCTTCATTAAAAACTCAGAGTCATAGATCTAGTTTTGGGGTTATCAGGAACCTGCAATAACTAGAAACCTTTGGATTCATATTCCCCTGAATGCAAAATATATTATGAAAACTATCTTGACATATTTATGGGTAAATCTCAGGTTTCCTCCCAACTGCATGTTTCTCCCTTTTCTTATTCTGTTTTTTTTTCAAGATAATTGTTTACTTTTATAATGTCCTTTTGTTGTTAAAGAACAATTCAGTGTGATGATCAAAAATGCTTGGGGGAAAAAAAGGAAATTTAACCTAGAGTGGAAAACTCCAAGCCATGTTTTGTTATTGTGAGAGACTTCTGATGAAAAACCGTAACACTACGTGGAAAGGACTCAATTGCCTACGTACAAGAAGCATCTAGTTTTATTTGAGAAGTCCTGGAACATCTCACCTGAGCTCCCACTGCTGTTCCCCAAGGTCTCTGGACTCCAGGATTTCTTGTGTCAATGCGCCAGCGCCATGGCAAGCACCTCTCATTTTCAGAGAGACTAATTGAAATAGTGTTTCAACTCAAACCTCATGTGGTTCATAGCATTAACACGTTATCTATCATATAAAAGGGAGAGGAAGATCTTTTAAATGAAAATTTAGTCTGAAATAGTCTCTAAGTTCTTCAGAAAAGCCTTTTAAACAACTTATCACTGCTTTCCAAGTGAAAATATGGGCATCTAGGGAGAAACAAATACGTGAGAGCTAACACTAATACACACACACGTATACATATTAGTGTAGCATATCCCCTACTCGGATATTAGAGGACTTTCTCAATCCTTAGAGAAAATCAATATAAGAAGTTTCAATGGAAAATCCAAGTTCAAAAAGGAGTTGTTCAGACAAATCAAGAAATAGCATTCCTGTTTAGGACTGTTAATTCTGTTTGACTGTTTCAATAGTAAAATTTTCTACGCCCAGATACTGTCTCTCAGAGTGGAACATTTTACAGTGTTTCCGTCACCTGCTGAAATTTCTGGGCCATCTTTAGATGGAAAAACAGTGGGGCAACAGTAAAGACATGGTCCAATATGGTCTCCACATATTAACACTGATTGACTGGTGTAGCTACGCTGCAGTTTTCTTTGGAAGCTGTCACATGAAACCAAACCAAAGTACTTAGAAATTAAGCTATTTAGCAACTAACAAGAAAACAATGAAAAGTAAGTGTAGGTTTAAAATTAGAAATGGAGACATTTGGAAATTATACTTGTCACAGTAGAGCTGGGTCAAGCATTTGTATCTGTATTTTCAGAGTATGCTATTTCACGTATATTATCAAGCATAAAAATTTCCCAGTTTCATAATAGATCTACTAGTTGTTAAAGAACGTAGAGCAGTTTAAGGATTTTTTTAATGATACCTTGTTGTTGCTCTGTTCTGTAACATTGATTTGTAATCTCTGCAAAAGTACGTGAGGCAGGACAGTAATATAAAACCCAGACTTATTTTTCTGACATTGAGAAAAATGAGGAGGACACTGGAAAGAAAGTTGTTGAGTCCTTCCTGGACTGACAAATACTATTTCTGTTACATTCAATCACCCTGCAATTGGTTACAGGTTTCTGCAAGACCTGACATCCCATAAGCAGGAAAGTCATCCTAAATATGAGATATGAGGGGTTAATTAGAAACCCAACAGTTTAATACTACAAGCAATAATGTAGTGTTTATTTGGTTTATAGCAGCCACTAGTTTGAGTGTCTCTACAGCTACACATCCCTATTTTGATATTTGTTACCACAACAGAACTAAACTGATATAATCTATATGAAAAAAATCACTTTGTCTCTTTCCCATTTGTATTAAAAACTGAATAAGATGCAAGTTAAATGTCTTCATCTATTTCTGAATTGCTGCACAGTACTGTTTATGTATAATTCACCTCACCTATAGCTTTATGTTTTCTTTTAAAAAGATGCATGACAAGTTCATTGTTTCATACACAAAATATATTTTTCTGCAAAAAATACCTTTCTCTATAACACACATTCACACTAGCACCTGATCAGTAGTCTTTTAAATGAGCATTCTGTACAGACTTTTCTAGAAGGCGGCAAAATCATGCTAATTATTCAAATAGTAACTCTGAAACTGTGTAACTAGAAGTTATCCTTCTTTGGCTGAATTCTTTATGATGAACTCTGAGCCATGAGGTACTGTGTGCTATTAAAAAACAAAACAAAAATAAACTAAACCAAATCACCCACATTTGTTTTTTGCTTTTTTTTTTAACTGTCCATGTTCTCTTAATGATGCTTTTCCTCAGTGAATGCTGCTTGCCTTTGGGGAAGGACTGTTAGAATCACAGTCCTCAGTAGTCTAGGACTGACTAAAATACATCCCCTGTTGATATTTTAACATTAAATGAAAAGAATTTCATGATCAGAAATGAGACCAGATATTGGGTGGAATTTTTCTAAGTCCTTCTATACCCTAATAAATTTAAAATTGTGTAAATGTATATCAGGTAGCTAACAGTTGTCATGTTTTAGATGTACATTAGCTAAAGTCAGGCCATCTTTCTAACTCCGCTGATTTGAGTATTCAGTATACTCATCGTTAAACTACCCTCAGTAATTTTTGCATTGTACAGTGGAACACAGATTAAACTTTATGTTAAGACAAATTCAAGCTGGTGAAGGTTACATGGTACAGTGAACTGGGAAAATGCTACCTCTGATTCCTATAGCAACATAACTCCATTGGCATGGCACCAGTCTTGGGCTAGTTATACCTGCCACTCATGGTTAATTAACTAAGGCACATAACAATGCTGCTGTTAACTTCCAATTACAGACACAGTTCATGTCAAGACACCACAGGTTAGGTCTCTCTACTGCATTGTATTGTATTGTATGCTAAAGTGCAGATGTGTTCCAACATAGTAGTAGAAACCCACAATAATACAAGATGCAAGAAACAGCTGCTCTGTAAATATATATTTAGAGTATATGCTAGATATAAAGATTTACTTTCACAACCCCAGGAAAAACTCATGTGAAAGAAAATGAGTTCTTTATTAAAAGTCAGATTATAATAAATCATTTCCTTACAGGCTGAATGAAAATTAATATGATTTTTTCTAATCTTTTAACTTAAACACATTTGAACTAAGGAAAAAAGCATGTAAAAACCAAAATGATTTTCAGAAGGTAAAATGTTTTAATGACTAGACCTTCATTCAATTTTTAGAAACAACTACTTCATTTTTATTGAAATAACTTGTTCTAAGAGATTTCAGTTGAAAACAACCTTTTTTTTAATGTTTAACCAAATCTAGCATTTTGTTTTTCAGTCCGTTCCCTTTAAGCTGCACACCACAGAAGAAGATATAAACTACTTTCTGAATAATAACTATAGTTCCCTTGAAGTCCTAGGTCATTAAAATTCGATTGGCTAAAGGTTTTTCTTAGGTGGAAGGAATAATACACAATAAATATACAGATCCATTTCAAAAGTCTACAATGGTTACCTTATTGGGATTCAATTAATGAGAAAAATCCATCTCTTGGTTTGGTGACATGGGTGAACAGTTCAATTCCTGAAGATGCACAGCACGACAAACACAATTCACAACACCTGGACTATCAAGTTAGCCACCTCATACTGAAGGGTCTGCAAGCTAATAAGCAGCGCACAGGTATTCCTGCTGAGTGTATCACCTAAAGTCACCTCTTCCTTAATTATTTCTATCTTATTACTTTAAATTAGCCCTGTGCTGTGGCTTATTAAAAAATGAATCTTGTTTCCATGACAATAAATTTGTTTTACCAGCTTGTAATAAATGGATATATTAAAACATCTGCAAAAATGGATTTACATTTCAGTTTAGATGTAAAAAAGCATCAGATAAATCTGTCCATGAAGAAATGGGATATGCAACATTATTTATTTAGTATTGCCAAATTCTCCTCTTGGGGGGTTAGCCATAGTTCCAATTAGAAAGAAATGTTGTAATCATCATTATCAATCTGTATGTGGTTTTAAGGGGCATATTTTTATAGTTATACTCAATTAACACCATCAGGAAATGGGGAAATATTACATTACCCACCATCCAGGGAAATCTTCTATCCAGAAATGGTCTGAAACCATCTCGCCTTCATGGAAATCAGACCACAGCAACACCTCCAACAGTTCAACTTATGTGATGGCATATTCTAAACTGTTTTGTAAAATCCTGGTGCTGTTTTTGTATCAAATGGCAAGAGAAGAAAAACCCAAATATTGAAGCCTCTCCCAATCCATTTCTTTTGGTCCAGCAAATTGCAATGAAAAAAGTTTTCCAGGTTGTATACATGTGCCAAGAGCTCTAAAGGTAATTACAGCAGCAGTAGGATGAGATGGCACATCCCTGACTGTCAAGCCTAAAATTCAGGTATTGACACCAAGCACAACTGTAGCGTCTGCACTGTGCTGATGATAAGACACTGGGCAAGTAACTATCACAGTTGGGTCTTGTATTTACTCCTTCTATAAACCACTTACGGACTGATCAGCTGGGTCTGGACTGTGCCTGAACAAAACTAGTATACTGAATATTTTTATTATGTTCCTACTCTATATGTCAACAGTTATAAATCTTTCTCTACTTAACTAGACTAGACTAGAAATTTGAACAGGAAGGGACCTACAATAATCATCTTGTCCAACTGCCTGAGCAATTCAGGACTGACCAAAAGCTAAAGCACAGTATTAAGGGCATTGTCCAAATGCCTTTTACACACTGACAGGCTCGGGGCATTCATCACCTCTGTAGGAAGCCTGGTCCAGTGTTTGACCACCCTCTCAGTAAAGAAATGCTTCCTAATGTCCAGCCTAAACCTCCCCTGGCGTGGCTTTGAACCATTTCCCACGCGTCCTATGACTGGATACAAGGGAGAAGAGATCAGCACTTCCCTCTCTATTTCCCCTCTTCAGGAAGCTGTAGAGAGCAGTGAGGTCATCCCTTAGCCCCCTTTTCTCCAAACTAGACAAGCCCAAAGTCCTTAGCAGCTCCTCACAGGACATTCCTTGCAGCCCTTTCACCAACTTTGTTGCCCTCCTCTGGACGCATTCAAGGACCTTAACATTACAATAGTAATACATCTTCACACACACCTTGGTGCATCCTGAAGACCTCCACACAGTGCAAGGAGAATGATCCTCACTTGCTCTGTAAAGCCCACAGGATGGGCACCATCTAAGGAACTAGGTAAATGTAAAACCTCCCAAAATTACTATATAGACTGGCAGCTCAATGGATTATACTATGCATTATAGTTGCATGACTAACAAAATGTCCAGAAAGTTCTTAAAAACAACCCCTTTGAACTCCCTTCTTTCCAGATTAACAATGCATACATGAAAAGAGTCTGCTCAATAGTCCAGATAGACAAAGCATGGATAATCCTCTAGGCTGCCACAGGTATTCCTGATGAGAGTGGTGTGGGTAGATGGGAAAAGTGCAACTCTATTTTAGTCAAAGACAGCATTAAAGTAGACTGTATGATCAGAGTAGATACAGGCAGTGAGCCTCACACAATTGACAAAAAGAAAAGGGGGAGTTGAAAATACCTATCTGCTGATACTTACCTCTCAAGTAAATAAAGGATGAAGCAGGAGCTCCTGTCAAATATGGAAAGGAAGTGTACAAGAGACAAAACCAGGGTAGGGTAACCCAGGAGAAATATAGAGATGCTGTCTGAGCATGCAGGGATGGGGTTAGGAAAGCCAAAGCCCACGTGGAGCTGAATCGGACTAGAGACACAAAGGGCAACATGAAGGGCATCTATGGATACATCAGCAGCAAAAGGAAGATCAGAGAAAACACAGGCCCACTGCCGAATGAAGCAGGGCACCTGGTGACAAAGGACATGGAAAAGGCTGAAGTGCTCAGTCCCTTCTTCACTGCAGCCTGTACCAGTAAGATCGACCTTCAGGAATCCCAGGCCCCTGGGACCTGTGGGAAAGTCTGGAGCAAGGAAGATGTACCTTCAGGGAAACAGTATCAACTAGGGCACATTTAAACAAACTGGATGTAGACAGAGCCATGGGACCTGATGGGATGCACCCGCTAATACTGAGGGAGTTGGCTGATGTCATTGTGAGGCCACTCTCAGTTATGTTTTAAACATCATGACAACTGGGGGAGAGAGCCAGGGACTGGAAGAAAGCAAGTGTCACTGCTATCTCCAAGAAGGGCAAAAACAGAATCCAGGGAAACACCGGCCAGTCAGCCTCACCTCCATCCCTGTAAAGGTGATGGAGCAAGTAGCATGTGTGGAAATGGCTTCCGGTATTAAGTACAGGAAAGCGATTGTGAGTAGTCAGCATGGATTTAGGAAGGAGAAGTCACAATCTGATAACTTTTGATGACAGAATTGGATCAGTGGAATAAGGGAGAACAGTGGATATTGTTTATCTTGATTTTAGCAAAACTTTCAGCACAATCTCCCATAACATCCTCACAGACAAACAGGTAAAGTACAAACCAGATAAATGGACAGTCAGTGAGAAGGACTGAAAGCTCGCTGAACTGCTGGGCTCAAAGGGTTGTGATCAATGGCATGTGGTCCAGCTGGAAGCCAGTCACTAGTGGTGTGCACTAGGTGTCAATATGGCATCCACTACTGTTTAACCTCTTTATAATGATGTAGATGACTGGGCAGAGGGCACCCCCAGCAAGTTTGCAGATGATACAAAACTGGGAAGAGTAGTTGATGCACCAGATGGTTGTGCTGCCATGCAGACAGACCTCAACATGTTGGACAAATGGGCTGACAGGAACGTCACATGGTTCAACAAAGAGAAGTACAAAGTCCTGGGGAGGGAATAACCAGCACCTGGGGAGGAATAACTCCACACATCCCTGCAGGATGGGGCTGACTGTTTGGAAAGCAACTTTGCAGAAAAGGACCTGCGGGTCCTGGTGTACACCGAGCTGAACATGAGCCATCAATATGCCCTTGCAACAAAGCCAGTCAACAGCGTCTGTCCTTTGCTGCATTAGCAGGAGTATTGCCAGCAGGTTGAGGGATCTGATCCTTCCTCTATGCTCAGCCCTTGAGAGACACATATCAAAGAGCTGCATCCAGGTCTGGGTTCCCCAGTACAAAAGAAACATGGGCTTATTGGTGTAAGTGCAGCACTCATACATCTTTCATATGAGGAAAGGCTGAGAGAGGTACAACTCTTCAGCTTGGAGAAGCAAAGTCTCAAGGGAATCTTATAAATGTGTGTAAAAACATGACGGAAGAAATAAAGGTGGCAGAGCCGGACTCTTCTCAGTGATACCTAGCAGAAGAAGCAGCAATAGGTACAAATTGAAATATGGGATATTCCAGTTAAAATTAAAAAAAACCCACAACACAACTTTTTTTCTTTTTTTAAACTGTGAGGTGATCAAGCACAAGGCAGCAGATGTACAGTCTTTTTCCTTTTAAGATATTCAAAACCTGACAAGAAACAGTCTTAAGTAACTGTACTAACTAGGTGATCTCTAGATGTTCCTTCCAATCTCAACAACTGCTTGATGGAAAACATCTAACCATTTCATAAACACAGAGAGACAACTCTCTCATTGCAAGCCATCAGATGCTTAATTCTTTTTTTTTTCCTACCTGAAAGTGGCATGATTCTGACTCAATGTGTGGATTTTGTTATAGTAAAATATTACAATGGGCACATATTTGAATAACTATTTTTAAGCAATTCTATCATGACCATCTTCAGTGGAAAAATTAGACAATTCATTCTGTTAGAAAAAAAATTAACAAAACATTTTTATGGATGAAGATGAATAACAGATGATTGTATATAAAGCAGGTATTAACAGTCAAGAGAGTAAACTGTAATTCTTCTCACACTTCTGCCATAGCTATTTTGAAGAACTACTGAGCTAAATAAAAATCATACCTAGTTGCTAATCATTATGTCACTCTAGGTCGAATCCCCCCACACGAGTGTGCATGCCCACACACACGCAAACACTGAAGTGTGATCTAAGTTTCAAGTAATTACAGCCTGAAACAGTTTGAGAAACAGCAACTACATGCAAGTAATTAAGTCTTCAACAGAGTATCATTATAAGTTATTAGATGCCTGCAAAGTGCAGGTGGTTAGTGCAGGTGTCCTGGGCTGCAGAAAACAATGCAAACGATGCAACCAGATCAACAGATAGGCAGATACAGACATATAGCACACACAATTACACCTATTATACATATATATAAATTCTCTATCTCTTCAGGGTGAAAACATAAAGAATGAGAACTCCACCTGTATACAAAATAACTCTCAGAACTACCAGTTACAATTCATGAAAGTATACTTTCTTTTTACATCTTCTTATAGCTTTAACCATTCTACTAACTGCAAAGAACACCTAATTAAGTCCAGTGATATAAATTAGACTTTTTAATGCTAAAGAGAAGGCATAGAAAATGATAGCAATGATAAAGAAACACTAAAGTTCTGGTGTTATTATGATGTATAGAAGAACTGACAGCAAAATATTTATTTATTTATTTATTTAGTACATGAGGAAGTTAGAAGAAAACAATATTTAAAAAAACCAACAAACCCACAAACTTGGCCAAAATCATATAAGACAGTTATAAAGCGATGAACACATTGTAAAGTTTTACATCATGACATACATCAGGAAATAGAACAACTAAATACTACAGGACACTGAAAATTTGTACTTTTTTTCAAAACTGCAAATGGAAATCTTGTTTTTCTTCATTGTAGACAATAATTATCGGCCAGACTCTGACAATCTTATCTCCACTCTTGCTTACGTTGTGTAGCATTTTATTCCAAAATTACGTCTCATTGAAATAAGTCGTTTCTTTGTGAAAATAAACTTAGCAAACTAAGGATGTCAAATCAAGAATATCTTGATTCTTTTCTAAAGAAGTTCAATGTTCTATTTTAATCTTACCATGAAAATATCTACTCAAAAATCTCTGCCCATAGAAAGAAGAAATTCTGCTTCCCCAAGACCACTTAACAATATGGCACTTCTCTCAGGAGCTTGCAAAGCACACAAAGAAGGCTGCAATACTTTTTTTTTGACAAAATGTGATGAAATGGGGGTTTTTTTCCAAGCTATGCTCATACACTAGCTTTATCTTTCCCATGTCTAAAATACCAAGCACAAGAACGGAAATGATATACACTTGCAATTGAGTCTTGACATCATAGCAAGACAAAAACAATTAGCAAGTAAACTTTGCTAGCTGGGCTCTGCAGGCATTTGTGTTGATGTTGCCCAATGTCATTCAAGCCTTGGTTAACATAAAAATGAGTCATCTGTGCTGGCTTCTCTGTCTGGAAAAGACTGTAATTTATCTTGACTTCAGTTGTACGATAAAATTTATTCCAACTTCTATGCAAGTTTTTATAGAATCTGATAGCAAACAGCAGACAATAAATGTTCCACTCTAAATTCCTGACATACGGACGTTGTGTGTCAAATCAAGGGACAGAAGGATACAGAACTGGTAGGAAAAAATTCTGTACTTAGTGAAGTTGATGTACTTTGCCACTGATTTCCCTGGGGTCAGGATTTCATTCTCAGAGAGGGAACAGCAGGACGGAACCGCACAGTGATTTACACAGACAACGCTAGGAGGAGGGGTAAATGAAGAAGACATATGAAAAGAGTACTCAGGATTAACAGAGAAATCTAAATTACAAACAGTGGTGGCTAACATGAACAAATGTGAAAAGGAAGGAGGCTAGCACTTATGATTTTAGACGTGTAATCAAAGCCCCATCTGAAAAGGGTTAAGACAGCAGGAGGAAGCAAATACAGAAGCATAACACTGAACCTCAATTTCTTTACTGTAAATGCAAGAACAAGAAAAATGGTATCTTTGTCTTACAACTTCACAAAATGTGTTTCTTTAAAAAAATGCCTGACACTAACAGTAATCTCTAACATTGCCCATGGGAACTGCAGTTGGACAACAATAAGTCCATGTAAAAATATATACGTTTGTGTGTGAGCTTACATGTTTTTAAAACACATACATACCATTTGTGTTATTTATGTAACCTATTGCTTAAACACCCACAAAATATACATTTAAAATAGGCAAAAAGGAAAACATTACAGAAACTTGTCAAAAAGAAGTATAAGGCTATTATTTCAACACTGTGCTACTTAGCATGGGAGGGCTCTTGCAACAAAAACAGAGGCAGATACAGAGCCAACTGATAGGTAGATCTCCTCAAGTGAAAATTAGCGATGTCCATGTAAACAGAAATACATTTAAGTGTTAACATAGGTAAACACACATCCCCACAAGCACTGACGACAGTGCCAACAGATTCTTGATAGAGCGAGCAAGCCAAAAACTACACAAAAAAAGTGTTATATAGACTATTACTAAACACAACTCAAAATCACTGGCAAAACTGAACAGGCTGAGATACATACTGGAAAGAGTGAGTTACTGGTAATGACAGTGCTGCTCACAGCAGACAACCAACGTAAAATCTGACTGCCAGCGCACCTGCAAGTGTGCAGTATGACTTTCTCAGAGACTGCTAAAATCTTTACAATTCTGCGCGTCATGTCCTCCCTCAGTTTACAGTCTCTGCTGCATCCTAACTTTCTGTTAGTGCTTCCTCTATGTGTTTCCATCTACTTAAATCTGACTTTTCATGAAAGCAGACATTAAAAAATCTCTGAATTTTTCTAACGACAACAAATCTAAACAAAAATGTATATTTTTTCAGCTTGCTTACATGGTAACAAACCCAACTACCCCATGAGCTGGCTGGAAGCCAATGATTCCAGAATCAGAGATTTGGCACAGTCGCCCATTTAGAAGATAGCAACATCAAAGATTTAAAAGCAAAGAGTTGGTTACGGTCTAGCTCCCTCAGCTGCATTACCTGGACTGAAAGGACAGCGGGGAGCTGGAAGTCCTTGTGTTCTGGGTGCCTGACTGAAAGGAAGGTGAAGGGATAGGCAACGTTTCCCAAATTCCTCAAACTAGCTAGTTAGCGGGCTGAAAAATTCTTTGTCAGTTGGGTCATATTAAACTTGACAATAAATCAGAGAATCACCCAGAATCACTAAGGACCTTTGAGATCATCAAGTCCAACCATTAACCCAGCACCACCATGTCCCCTAAACGATGTCCCGAAGCACCACATCCACACGTTTTTTGAACACTTCCAGAGATGGCGACTCCACCACCTCCCTGGGCAGCCTGTTCCAATGCCTGACCACCCTCTCAGTGAAGAAATTTTTCCTAATATCCAATCTAAACTTCCCCTGGTGCAACTTGAGGCCATTGCCTCTCGTCCTATCACTAGTTAGTTGGGAGAAGAGACCAACACCCATGCGCCACAACCCCCTTTCAGGTAGTTGTCAATTGTTTAACAGATTAAACTTGTCAACAAACCTGGTTAGTCTGACGCTGCTCATACACAACAAGCAGTCTGATAGGAGCAAAAATTGTGCCCACTTCAGAGAGCAGCTGCACAACTTCCTTGTTTACAGCTCTACTGCAGCATGCCAGAATAATCCAAACCTCCATTTCGGTATCTGTAATTTTGAAAGAAAACTCCTGGGTAGACAGGTATTTATGTGCCTGATTTGCAGGCTTCTGCAATGCACATATAAGCCTTTCTGTCTACAGCATTTTCAGCAAGATTTATGTAGGTAGCAACCACACAGATTTAGGAGTCTGCCTGCACACATTGCATAATATAATCGATGCTTAACATATATTTAGACACCATATTGGTTATACAGATAAGCGGGAAAAAAATCTATTATTTCAGAAAGTTTCATCCTGAATGTCAACATTTAAAGCAGCAATATCACAGAATATTCATGCAGCTGCAGAACTTTCATTATTAAAAAATACATCTCCATGAATATTATTCTTGTTAAACATTCCTACAACCCATTAACTTTGCATGATCCTTGAAAGAGACTGTAAAAGGACAAAGTCTTTTCCTGGAAGATTTTAAAATCCAAATTAGGCGAAGATGAGTTAGAATATGCATAAAACAGACAAAAAAAGAGGAATTTAGAAAAGAAGATTAAAGGAGATCCTGCTACAAGAAGCTGTAGTTAGAAAGCTGACTTTTTTTCTCCCCATAGACATTATCCTAAATTTACTCTTCCCAAATATGGTGCTGTTTGCTGCTTTTATCATATGATATTACAGAGATACTTCCTTCGTTCAAAAAACACATCCACAGGCAGTGCCTGCACCACATAGATTGCTTTTTGCTGACTTCAGTTTCAGTAGAAATACCATTCCATGCTTGCCTTATGCTGACAATTTCCCCCGGGCATCTGACTTGAGCCAGACGTCTGGGAAAAATACTGAACTGGAAGAATCTTCATCTGGACCGTACCGAGTTTTTCTTGTGTCAAGTCTGGGAAGGAAAAATGAAAGCAGCCATCCAGTACGAACACTAAATAGGGATATTTTAAAAAAGAATATTTGTTGTTGCGCTGGTTTTGGCTGGGATAGAGTTAATTTTCTTCATAAAAGCTAGTATGGGGCTATGTTTTGGTTTTGTGCTGAAAACAAGGTTGATAGTACAGGGATGTTTTCGTTATTGCTGTGCCTACACAGAGCCAAGGCCTTTTCTGCTTCTCACCCCACCCCACCAGCGAGCAGGCTGGGGGTGCACAGGAAGCTGGGGGGGACACAGCCGGGACAGCTGACCCCAGGTGACCAAAGGGATATTCCACACCATATGATGTCATGTTCAGCATATAAAGCTGGGGGAAGAAGAAGGAAAGGAGGGACCTTCAGAGCGATGGCACTTGTCTTGTGAAGTAACCATTACATGTGCGGGAGCCCTGCTTCCCTGGAGATGGCTGAACACCTGCCTGCCCGTGGGGAGTGGTGAATGGATTCCTTGTTTTGCTTTGCTTGCCTGCACGGCTTTTGCTTTACCTGTTAAACTGCCTTTATCTCAACATGTGATTTTTCTCACTCAGTCTTCCAATTCTCTGCCCCACCCCGCTGTGGGGGAGTGAGTGAGCGGCTGTGTGGTGCTTAGTTGCACGCTGGGGTTAAGCTATGACAGTTGTGCTCCTTCACTCTTCAGAAGAATGTAGGAGACTTTAGATTTACTTCTCTAGCCTGCTTCAATGAAGCAAAGATTACTCAAAAATCATGTGTCACTAAAAGATAAAGGTTTTCAGGATTTGAGTGAGCGTCTAGTGTAGAGGGCAAGGGCCTTGGAAACGTCTTCGTCTTGGAAATCTCTTTATTTTTGACAAATGCAAATTGTTGGAGCTCTGTCTGGTTTACCACAGTACATGACTATAAATTAATTACCGAGGCTGCTCACAGTGAGAACGTGGTCTAGTAGAAGAGTCATTGGAATAGTCATGGAAGAACAGAGATGATGACACAAATGCACACAAGTTCAGGTTTGTTGTAATGAATTACATTTCTACTTCACAAACATGACCTTACAGATTGACTCCTGAAGAGGAGAGGGAATAGCTGAATGACTCTCAGGTTAGCACCAGAATTTTCTAAATAATATGAAAGTCATTTTGCTTCCTTTTTCTTTCTTTTTCTTTGTGGCCAGTGATCACAACAGCTCTAGGAAAAAGGTTGCAAAATGGGAGAAGCAGTAGTGCCCTTCTACTTTCTCAAGTAAGGATGAAGCTCAATGCTTCAATATATGTTCTTTCTAATGTAATAACGGTTTCACCTACCACTCAAAAAGACTGTGGAAAACACTTGTACATTAACCACCTGAAAAACCTTCATCCCATTCATTTTGATGTTTTTAAGCAACTTCCACTGTTTAACAGGGCTGTTAGTATGAGAGACATCAGTGTATTCCAAGGTTTTCTACAACTTTTCTTTAGGTAAGGTAAAGCAAAATCTCACATATCCTTTAGAACTTAGCACATTTCTTAAAGCTCACTGAAGCATGTGAAGCATCCCTTTCATTTTCAGCTGTCCTTAACTTATGTTTATAATTCTTTAGCCCTCCCCCAATATATTTTAATTTGAAGGCTAAATGTTACGTTCTGTACGAGATACCACCGGATGGATAATGAAGAGCTTCATTTATACAAATGTAGGTTTTCTTGCAGATCGCAGTGAACCTGCTGACTGACTGTGTGAAAGAGAAGCCTTTCTGAAGCGTGAACAGCTAAGGACAACCTCATTGGGCCGTGCAGCACATTAAGCTGAGGTTTCCAGCTGAAATCATATACCTCTATAAAGAGAAAGTGCCCCAAATTCATCAATCTTGTAGCTCAGCCATCTCAGTTGCTCAACCTGACGTTTGTTACATATTGTGAGCAAGGGGCTATTTGCTATTCCCGAAATGGTGTTCTTATGGGCACAGAGAGTTCAGAAGAACAGCAAAGAGAAGAGTGCTGCGGACCTCAGGTGCTAAGACACTATGCTGAATCCAAGTCTGGGCACTAGTGTTAGAGGAAAAAAGATAAAGGCTGTTACAAGCAGAACATTTAATACACTAATCAAGAAAAGAAACAAGCAATATATGCACTTTTTTTCTGGTACATGGCAAAAATACTTGATAATTCAATTCCTGTTCAGTCAAGAAGATGTATAGCTGGTTGATTTAAGGTACCAAAAAAAGATTAAAGTTTATCAGTTCTCCTTTCAAAAGATCAGCTACCTTTTCAACAATGATAATACATATTTTTGATAGTAATGGACCTTGATTTTTCCTAGATTCTCAGAATATATAATTCCCCAAATTTAGACCTCAAGCAAATCAGTTGTATATGTAGCCTCTTAACTTACAGTGTTCTGTGTTTACAAAGGCTTATACATACAAATATCCACGAAAATATGAAGACTTCTAAACCTTTGCACTTTAAAACATTTTACTTGCCATTGAGTTTGGATAGAGTCCACATATCACGTTCAAACACCAGAAATCAGTGATTTCCAGGGGGATTTCTCTGACTATGGACTCATCCCCATCCCTTGCTAGAAAAAAAGAAACTCTGTCACGTACTTGTCATTTCAGTGGACTGAGCATGAACAGGCTCATAATCAGGGCATGGGACAACTGGATTTGCAATTAATGGCCCTGTAGAATACTAGAGAATAAGAGTAACTACCCCCTAGTCACCAGCTGGATTTGATCTTAGAGGAAGTGGTTTATTTAATGTAATCTAATGTGTATTACATCTTGACATGCAGCAAAAAGGTTGCTTTTTAATTTTAAAAATTAAAATAATTAATATGTAAACAATTTATTTCCGATTAAGCAAGACCATATGTACGTTACTGTAATCCAGTTGGATTTTTCTCCTACCAATGACTCATAAATCACAGTGCATTTGTTCCTCTCTCTGAATATATATTTATTAGCACCACATGTAGGTGGAACATTATGACAAGAAATCTATAGTTGCAGAGAAGCATACTGAGAGGTACAATAATTTCTTACAAGTGAATATGCTTTCAGTATATTTTTAGCATGTTACATATTCTTAATTATACAGAAGAAATTTTATACAGGTGGTCCAGACCTCTGAGCTGCAAAAACCCAAAACTAATTGGGTTGAGGTGTGGCAGAATATGAATTACGAGCTCAAGAAAATAGTTCAGACATGACATTATTTCAATTAGTTACATTAAACAGTATGAAGAATATTTTTTGAATGAAGGTTTAGAATATTCTTTTATAAGTTGTTTGTAATTATAAAAATAAACAAATTGCAGATATGCATAAAACCGGGGGCAATTTGGTCAGCATACAATGGACAACCCTCAAAGTCCAGGATAATGTAGTCATGTAACACAAAGTCCTATCCTATTAACCACAGGACCCCCTAATACCAAAAAGGATTTTGAGATTAATCCTGACTGACCTTCTGCAAAGAATCAAAGAATCTCATCCCTAAACTTCTGCATTTACTCTCTATTCTCTAACCACTCATTCTCCAAGACCTTTCACAAACTGTGATTTCTTTTTAATACATCTGTATGATTTTATTTATTCAGACAATACGATTTGTTCATAATACACGGACAGATGATCTAAATTTAAAGTTTTAAATTTAGCCTTTCATTTATATAATCTGGACAGCATGGCATTTGAGGGAGGAAAAAAATTAAATAATCTTTTCTTTTTTAAGTAGTAATGTATTACCAGCAAGCCAATAATCTGTAGCAGCCGTTAGCATAAGAATCTATTGCTCAGTAAATTTATTTCAAAGTGTACGTAATATATAAAAAAGTAAAATGAAAAATAATCCTGAATATTTACACCATGCTACAGTATACATCCCTCGTGGATCTTCACATGGAAGGCATGTTCCGCAGTACTTAACTGTGCTTCCTGTTGTAAAATGTGTGTCCCTCACAGTTCTTGATATATTTATCTTAAAAACCCCTTGGCACACAGAGAAAAAGCCATTTCTTATATCCAGCAATGCCCTGTGACTCATTTAAGCTTTCTACAACCCATAAGGATTAAACCTATTTCCCTGTGTCTTGCCAAAAGCCAGAAAGCCCTGAGCTGTCACCGGCTGCCACCAGAAGACACTCCCACTGCCTCTGGCCCCTGAGCCTCCAGCTGGCTCCTACGGCAGAAGCCACAGTGGGCAGCTGAAGCGCTTGGTGAATTCCTTCAGGCAGTACCTACAGAAATTCGACACATCTTTAAATGGGGAACACCTTGCTTTTACCCAGTTACTTAAATCAGCGGTAACTTAAAAATGGTTAATATAAAATGCAACAAGCATTCATCTATAAAATCCACATCAAATAGAAGTTACAAATGTTTCTAAAGGATACAGGTGAAGAAATGAAAGCAGAACTATGCCTAGACTATTTACACCAGAGTAATTTACAGCTCAGAAACCCCATGCTGCTCCTCATTCAGCTACCTTGCTGCCTTGCCTGTTTCTCCCCCCTTCTTCTGAAAAAGCAGTAAAATGTTTCAAGCTTTGTGTCAGATGTACCTACTACAAAGTCTGCCAGACAGCTCACTCATGGGAAAAATTGTCTCCTGGGGCACTCCCATTAGAGGACACAACCAGTAATACTCATCTCATCAAACTGCCTCATGGTGAAGAATGTTAGTTCTCATGGCAAATATTCCCTTTGAGATTTTTTTTCCTTTGAGATGGTCCTTGCAGACTTCATCTTTAATTCCGAAGTTTTTTCAGCCTCATGCTTATTCAAGGAGAGCCTGGCCAATACTTCAGTTAAAACAAAGATTGCTCCCCTTCTTCTGAAAGGCTGTTGGCTGAGGACTGAACACGACATTTTGGAAAAAGAAAAACTCTGGCTTTAACATAAGAATTTCTTGTCAAGTAGGAGATAAAGTATTAAACCATATGGTACCGTGCTTTAGATTTGTGACCAGAACAATGCTGATAACACTCAATGTTTTAGCTATCGCCAAACACTGCTTGCATAGAGTTAAGACCTTCTGTTTCTCACTCCATCCCCCACCCGCCAGGTAGGGTGAGGGTGGGCAAGAGCCTGGGAGGGGACACAGCTGGGACAGCTGACTGAATTGACCAAAGAGGTATGCTTCACACCACGTAACATCACGCTCAGCAATATGGAAAGGAGTTTTTCCAAAGAAGCCCTTTCTGAGAGGCTAGCTGGGCATCCATGTGCTGGTGATGAGTAATTAATTTTGCATTGCTTGGGTTTTTTTTTATTTGGGGGTTTTGAGGGGTTGTTTTTTTTATTTTCCTCTCTCTTCTTTTTTTTTGTTTTCCACACTCCCTCTTTCCCCTTCACTTATTAAACTGTCTTTATCTCGACTCACAAGCTTTTCTTGTCACTCTTCCAATTCTCTCCTCCATCCTGTGTCGGAGGAGTGAGCAAGTGGCTGGTGGGTGCTTAGCTGCTGGCTGGGGTCGGTGAACCACACCAGCAAAGCTGCTGAAGTTGCCTAGAATGGCTAGCACAGTGAAGAAAATGATGCAAGCAAATAGGGAGAAAAGCACTATGAAGCACAGCTAGGACGAGAAGACAGAGGCAGAGGAGCAGGGCGGGGGGGGAAGCTGTGTGAAACATGGCTGGAGGGATGAGAAACAGAGCAACGAGTAGCACAGAACAGTGAGCAGTGGGGCTGGCAGCATGAGAAGCAGCAAAATCAGAAGGAGATGAGATCAGTACACCAACTCCTCTTAAATGCAGCCTTGCCTCCCATCCGCACTTCAAAAACCTTGAACAGCGAGTGCTAATTATTACAGGAGAGAAACAGCAACTAGCTGGCCTAGTGGTTGCTTCCTTGGAAGAAAACACAGTAAAACATTATTGGTATAGTTATGCTTTAAGAATTAAGTACCAGTAGCATGTTTACTTACCTTGTTTGAGTCTTCTTGTTTCCATTTAATAAAAATGTGTTTGTTAGCAGTTTGATTTACATTTCAGAGCTACTTGATATCTTTCACTGCAGAATGCATTCTTCACTGCAATTTACATCCTCTATTAAAAATATGCATGACTCAGACACCTGCATGAGATAATTTTGTGTAGTTCTTTAATGATGAAGACCAGATGCTACAGTAATTACCAATTTGAAAATGTTTTTTGTGACTGATCTCCAACCTCTTCCATTTTGGTATACCATGAAAGTGACCTTTCTACAAATGTTACTTTTCTATTAACATTGTCCCCTTCTCTGTCATATTGCTAAGTTGCAATAGTCAGTCACTAACACATAAGTGCATTTCACATTATGACTTAAATTAAATGCGGTATTATTTTACATCAATGACATATCCACCTAATACAAAGAAACTGCACTTTCTTATACAATGATAAAATCAAGAAATTTCACAGTTCACAAAAAGAATTATTGCCATTCATAGCTTAAGGAAATGCAGCAAAGTAGCAAAAATTGGAAAACATGAGGAAAAGACATCTGACAATGTCCTCCTAGATTTGTTGCAAGACACCCAAACTCAAAGGGTTTGGCCTGGTAACATTCAGGTATCACATGCAGTGTACCTGTTTATGTGGATGACTACAGAAGTTCATGTTAGCTGAAATGACTGTCACACCAAACAGGCAAAAAAAGGAAGACTTCTGATCCAAGCTTGAGAGGCACCTTAATATAAAAGTCCAAGGTATCAATTTTGTGGCCTAGAAGAACAGACATCAGCCAGAATGTGATAACATCCTTAGGAGCTAACAAGGATTTTTTTATCCAATCTCCTCAAAAAAGAGAAAGCTCTGTGTATGTTACTTGATCACAAAGTAATTCAGCTCAAGGTTTGTTCACAATGTAGGCAAAGAAAGGGCAGAATTAACAGAAGGCCATGGCTATTTAATTGCCTTAGCAATCTGGTGCCCAAGGCAATTGCCTGTTTTGCTTATGTCAGTCCTGGAAACTGTGATACAGTTATGGAAAAGGCAAAACATTTTTGGGTATCTCTAGCACAGCTTTTCTAGCAGACCTGCGTCTGCCAAGACCATATGACTGCTAGATGGAAAATCTTATTTAGAATGCTGAGTGTAATTCTGTCACACATGTTAATCTTTCTCGAATTTATACCGACATAGATGAATTAAAGAAGCTTGGCTTGATTAACCACACCAAAGGCCAAGAGGGAACAGAACCATTCCCTGCAAATAAATCAGGATGCAAATACTGGGAAGAGATGATTCAGCTAAACAAAGAGACTGGCAAAAGAACAAGCTCTGAATAAATCAAGCTGGTGACTAGAAGAAAGCTCTCAATCATTGACAGTGTGAGGGTCTGAAACAGCTTCTCAATAGGCACAGTGGGACACAGGCCAACTAGTGCTAACAAGTGTAGTCATTTATTCAATTACAGGACATGCAACATGTTTGTGTTCGTGACAGGTCAGGTCCATCTTTTTCCCTGGTCATACAGGATGGATTATATCTTTCTCTGAGATTGTCCAGCTTTTTTCTTGTCTGGTGTACTGGTTTTGGCTTAGATCGAGCTAATTTTCTTTAGAGCACCTGCTATGGTTCTATGCTTTGGGTTTGCGACCGAAACAGTGTTGATAACACAGAGAGGTTTTAGCCATCGCTGAGCAGCGCTTACACAGAGTCAAGACCTTTTCTGCTTCTCATAGTGGTCTGCCATTGAGTAGGCTGGGGTTGCATAAGATGTTGGGAGTGGACACAGCTGGGACAGATGGCCCCAACTGACCAAAGGGATATTACATACCATGTGGTGTCATGCTCAGCAATAAAAGCTCGGGGAAGAAGGAAGAGGTGGGTGGATGCTGGGAGTTACGGCGTCTGTCTTCCCAAGAAACCACACGTGATGGAGCCCTGTTTCCCTGGAGATGGCTGAACACCTGCCTGCTGATGGGAAGTAGTGGATGAATTCCTCATTTTCCTCTGTTTGCTAGCTTTCCCTAGTAAAGTGTTTTTATCAACCCACTTCACCCTTCTGATTCTCTCCCCCAACCCACTTGGAGGTGAGTGTGCAAGTGGCTATGCGGTGCTTAGTTGCCTGCTGGCGTTAACCCAGAACGTCTGGTCAGTGACTGAATCTTCATTATATATTCCTGAGTATTGTACTGTACAGCTTGCTTGGGAAGGAAAGGGGAAAAAAACCCTAAACCCAACAAGAAAACTGCTAAGCATGCCTCCCACCAACCATTCCACAATGCTTTATCTTCCACCACCATCATAAAAAATTTTTTGAAATCTAGTATTACAACAGCATCTCACTGGCTTGCCACCGCACAGGTTCCCGTTCCACTCAGTTAAAGCTCCTCTTATTTGCTATGTAGAACAATGCCTGGACTACTTGCAGCATCAAAAATCTACCAGGAAGCTTTAGGGAATCCAGCAGCAAAGCCTCATTTGTCAAGAGAAACTTCCGAACAGCACCATCAAGCTTAATAAATAACAGCATCCACCAGCTCCCACTTTGGAGACCCTGGCAGGGAAAGCATCCAGAAAAGGCCGAGGTGTTCTTTCCTATCGCAGCTATTTCAGCTGTGTGGATTTACCTTTTACGATTATTTACTGAATAAAAGACCACCTCCCCGGTGCCTCAGGTAAAACCCATCTATGCATTCTTTTCCCATCCTGTAGCTGTTGCTCTAGCTGGCCTATCATGTGTGGTCTACCTAATATGATAAAACAGGTTTTACTCAGGAGACCGACGGAAAGAGGAAACTTAATTTTTCATTGATATTACAAACTCTGAACAGAGAGTAATAGCCTAAACTACCTACTTGCAGTGTTTTAGTCTGTATTTCTTCTGAGCACAACTTGAAAAATGGTTCTGTTTATTTTATCTTATCACATTAGCCTGGTATTACTTTTTGCTCATAACCATTCAGACATGTTTGGCATTTAACATACGCTATTTTGGAAAAGATTCTAATCTGTTAAATAAGTTTTAGGCTTATCTGACAAGGCATTTTTCTTGCATACTGCTACCTGCAGATGGTGTGATGAAAGATTAAAAAAGTCATCATCTCCCCCTTCCCTACAAGCAGTTCCCTCTCCACTAATCTTAGTAGTTACACACAAGGACGCCAGAGACCTGGCATAAAGGTTTCTGGACTCTAAATTGCCAGTTTCCTATTAATGCTTTTAGGTAATTTTATTTTAAATGTATCTTATAAGTATACTGATATATGAGCAGCTGAACTATAAATTACAGTTCCAATTAGTTTTTTAGAAGAGGGAAGCTCTTCTTTTAAAGAGAGAGGGAATTAAAAAAAGCAAGAGAATAAAGCCTAGGGATATTGTGACCATCTTAGGCAGCAGGCAGCCCCAACACTTCTAGCAATTAGGCTTGTCGAAATCCCCTCTCACAAACCCCTGCTGCTCTAGCAACAGCAAGTGCCAGCAGGCAACTCTGTTCCCAGAGACTGTGAGCATAAACCCAGAAGAAGACAACTTCGTAGTTCTTTGTGGGAGATTAAAGAAGCCAGACAGACATACTCCCTAATAAACCTCCTCTGTGAACTGAGAGCTGCAGGGAGCTTAAGCTTTTACGTTTTTATTTGCATAATGACCAGCATAAGTTCTCATTTCACAAAGGAAATGGGTTTTCCTGCCTGGAGCCAGCATAGTCTTCATAAATCACCCCATCACTTAGGCAGCCCAGCCTGCTTAAAATCATCACCCCTTCAGAAAAGAAATGCCTTGTCAGGAGCTCAGGAGAACTTGTCAGTAGAGCAGATGGCCTTGCTATAGGTTAGCTAGAGATTTGCTGAGGTGTGAATCAAATTGGTGAGGTTCTTTAGGAATTAGATGTTAAAACATTAAAAGCCCACCCGAGTTCTATTTATCCGGCACCTTATTTAGCTGTCCCAAAGCACAACTCACTTAAGGCAAGCATCTCCAACTAAATTAAGGGCACAGACATAGATGTGTCCAGCATATTAATCTAGAACATCAGCTATTTCCCAACAATTGCTTGTATTCATACTCTGAATTCAATACAAATACAAGAGAGTGGTTTGTGGATTTTTAATATGAATCGTGATTCTCTGTGTTCATCAGGAAGCAAGAACACACCTATGTAATTCAGCCCTACCTGTACATGCACTAAGAAGCAACTAGACAGTCTAATTATTCTTCCTTCCCACTCCCAGCCCAAGATTCACTGCTTCATTCAGTGCAGAGGGTGAAAAAAGTTTTGTGCATGGGACGAAGTTGCTGCAAAAACAGTGCTTTTCATATTTTTGCAAAATTAAGCCCTCAGGGCCCTGATATGCTTCATTCTTATTCTATAGAGAAAGCGAAAATTCTTTGCCAATTTTTGCTTTGCAATGAGAAATATATCATATATCAATATATCAACTACCTCAGTACAGTCCTTTCGTTACAGAGCTCTATAGTCAAGTATGACAGATTATTCAGATTTCTATTTCTCATGTTAATGCCACTGACATTCATTACTTCATGGCAATAATTACGTGAGCCACCACATGATTCCAAGAAGGTGATGGAAAACAGGAAGATACTCTAAGAAAATACATGATGCTATTTGGACACATGGTGAACAATGTACCCAATCTATGGATAAGGAAAATGATTTTCAAATATTAATTTACAGACTTAAAAAAACCCACCATTGCAATTCAATTACATTCATGAATTCTTTTAGGTTGCTTCTTGGGGGAGTGTTTACAAATTTGTTCTGTGGAAATATGATGCTTCAGGTAGGTCTGTGAACACTAGGAGAAGTAGTACTGCAAGTATATATTGCAGGAACACGCTGCCAAAATGAGATGTTAAGCTGCATTCAAGGCTTATCCTCTTAAGAGCTGTGAAAGACTGAGAGTATCCAGAATTCTTCACCAGGTAGGAGTGTAGATGCTTTAATTTGCTGCATCAGTGACTAATACAAGTGATTCAAACCTGGGTGTCATTTTCCCCTTCCAAGGCCTCTAACTTAGCCTCCTAAACACAGATTAGAAGAGAAAAACCTATCCACTAATAAAAGCATCACATTTTCTGAGAAAGTATCCCTAGACCTATGCTCAGGAGTTTCCCCTTGGTATTAATGGGTGATTGAAGATCTGCCAACTGGATCTTAGAAAATGCCACAGAGCCTCCAGGCTCATTCTGAGAGACAGAGAAAAGAGGACAAAGAAAAGACTCAACCTCCACTAGGTCCAGGCTCACAGGATGAAACAGTCACCAGACTTTTAGGGTTCCAGAAAAGGTAACAGAATGCTTAGATCCTGATCTGAGTCTTAAAGTGCATCACAACTATGAATTGTGAACCATAAATAAGAAGTGAACCCAGACAGTTTTGCACTTACCTTCATTTTTTTCTGCAAAGGGCTAATTTCACTGCAATTTGCAGATGAAGACTGTCACCAAATTATAGTCACAAATTCTACTGGTTGAGACAACAGTCACAGCACATAAGCATGTCATCTTCCAGGTGTCTGCTGGTAGAGAAGGAAAAAAGCCTGAGGTTTTCAAGACCTTTTTCTGCCTGTCATGTTCTCTATCCTCTGTGTATGCTGGTACCAAAATGGATTACTCCCCCTCACCCTTCCATTATTCAGGCTCCTTTAAACCTGCTCTCTGCAATTAGAATTTGATAGACAAAATTAAAACAGATGCAGTATAGTGGACTTTCAAAACAAGTATCATGGGTGCTTGTCTCATAAACATCACCCTTCTTGCATGCTGTGTTATTGCACATAGTGTCTGAAAAAGGTACCAGTTTAATCCTTTTGCAGTTTAAGCAGAATGATTTTCAACGTACTAAGCATGACTGAAGACACCATTTTTTTGGGAGGGGTGGAGGGTGCACTGCTTTCTTTTAAATTTACCGTCCTCAACTGATATGGCTCTTACTAACCTTGGAGGAAGCTGGGGCATTAATTGTTCCCCCCGGCATTGAGATCAAGTGTTGCTAAGCTTTCTATCTGGCATCAAGAAATCACAGAAAATCTCAATTTATTCCTCATGAATCATGTTAACAAAAGCCAGTGAATGGCTATCTTACATATCCTTGAGGTGGAGGGGAAGAATGGTCCTCGACAACATGGAGTGTACTACAGAATGCATCAGCTCTGAGTTACAGCACAAATACGTGAGGTAGCAATGAAATGCTGCAACCTAAGGGGTCCTTTAGACTGTAGGGAGAGTGTAAAGGCTGTGGCCGAACAAAACAACTTACTTAGCTATAGTAAAGACTAAGCATTCCTTTAAGGACGGGAAAGGAGCTCACAGTCACTTCCAGACGGAGGCCTCACAGCCAAGTCTGCTTAATGTTCAATCAGCAAACACAAATCAGAAATTCTGAACTGTCAGAATAGGGCAGGTGTGTACGGTTATTTACTAGCCTTGGCAAAACGCCCTGTGCGTGAGTTGAAAGAAAACGAATGTTTTTTCTTCTGGAAGCTGCAGGTAATTAACCAGAGAGTCATTGCACCTTTCTTGCACTACTCATGGCACTTAAACAGAAGATCAGCCTACTAAAACTAAATCTCAACTAACGTGCATTTAAGCTTCTGAAGAACCTTCCTTTAATTACAGAATGCATTTTTTTCAGACTGATACCACAAAATGAAGTTTGGGTGCACATCTTCACAGAAGTCAGTGAGGAAGAACATCATTTTCTGCTTAAAAGCTGGAAGTAATTTCTCTGGCGAGTGGGAGAAGATACTTAAAGGGAGCCTGGCAATTAAATGGAGAGTAAATACATTAGTTCTGAGGAAATGCATCAATTTAACTATCTTAAATCAGTATAAGTGAATTATATTGATTTAGCTTAATTCTCTAACAAGCTAAATTAAGGCACGTTAATTCAGGAGGACCAGAGCTGTACCAATTCAACAAAGTCAATTGAGAAGGAGATTTAGTAAAAGTCAATGCAATTTGTGTATGTGTGTAGAAAAGGTATATGGGAAAGCATATGCTAGATAATATTAGGAAATGATATCATACATTCCTTTTCCAGCATGGAATGCAGCACCATTCCAGCAGTTCAAAAGTTCAAATAGAAAGTTCTACAAAATAATCACTATTAATTCATCTTTCACCATATTGTTACAATTCATACAATGCAGGTGTGTGTGTAAAGTCAAATAATCTGATGTGTTAACAAAGGAAATAAATACTTTTGGCTGTGAAATACAGATTGCTGATATCACTAAGGTTTGAATAGTATCAAAATATCATGTTTAGCATGAAATAAAATATATAAAACATAATGAAACATCAAAATGAATAAGAAATCAGCAGCATTAGAAACTACAAAAATCAGGCTTTGGATTCCTCCCCCACCCCCGGTTTTAATCTTACTCACAAGAAACACGTTTTGTTCTTACTTACTCTAATGAAAGCAAATAACTGAGTGGCGTTTCTGTTAGAGAAATTAACTGACTCCTAGCATCTAATATATTGTGTGGCATTGCTTAAAGGCTACTTAACACTTCTTTCTATTGTTTTCCACAGCACACTTGCAGGGTGAGGCGCCTATGGGTGAAGATCAGCAGGATCCACCCTGATTTGGCTAAAGAGGAAATTCAAATGTGCATTTCTACTATTCTAATTAAGTGACTCAGCAGGGCTTCATTTTTTCCAACAATTACCAAAAAAAAAAAAAAAAAAATTATACCACTCTGGTCTGTCCTCCCCTGTAAAAATTCAAACACACCTCCTTACAGAGGAAATTAGTTCCACTAATTTTGCTATTCCCCAGCTCAGCTAAAAAGAAAACAAATTAAATATGTTCTAATTTAAATGTGATTCTATTTTAAATGCCCCAGATATACTTTCTTTCACCTTTTTTTGCTTTGGCCACAGAAAGAACTGTCCAGTTTCCATCTATATCATTGGATAAACATGTTTGACTAAGCACTTATTAGCCTATGAATTGTCCATCCTTCAAACTATGCTTTAGAAGTCTGGAGGAAAGACCTGATGGTTTGTATTCTTCCTAAAAAGTTCTGTTGTTTTCTATGAAATGCACTCGCACAATCATCCCCTTCTCACTGAAAGAAAGAGTAAGAGATTCTGTCTTTCTGGAAAAGCTTTATACAGAATTTAAGTCCAGATCTTCAGTGTTTTAATACAGATCAAATTTGTTGTTCGAGAATAATGACAAAGAGTATGGAGTTCAAACATAATGAAAAAAATGCAGCAGCTTTCAGAATAACTTCTCTGATACTGTATTTCAAAAGAACAGATTACGCACCTGCAGACTTGCAGAGTAGTGCAGCATTTCAGTATGTGTGCACTGCATACTGTGTGACTGTGACTTCTGACTCACAAAATATTTCTGCAGTTTCAAATTCTCTCAAAACTTTATTGAAGTGTTTGGGAACTGTGCATCTGCACATTTCCAGCATCTTCTAAGAAAGTTCTGATTGTGTGATTCATACCAGAGATATATACATTAAGAGAAGTGAGGACATGCTTTTTTAAAGCCCTAAAGATTTATTAGCACTTTCAGGGATGCTTGGCAAGCATTAAAGCAGAATTTGGCTGTAAAAATAATTTAAGAAACCTACATACAGAAATATGCTTATCGCGATGCTCACCAGCATGTCATTTAAATTCAGTGATGCTGTTTAAATTCTAAACATTTAAAAGCTCCATGTCCCCATATTCATGTCTATTGCTGCAGTATCCAACTTCCTACCAAGACAAAGGACAACATTTGTCATCGCAGAAAACTGACACTGCCTGACAGATCATATGCCATAAATAGTAGTGGGATGACTTTGAAATTACTGCTTGCTGAATGCTTGGAATATGCTTAAGCATTTTGCTGGCCTGGGATATGCAGACAATGGCATTAACCATATTAAGCTTACATTAAGCCTTCAAAAATATAGGATTTATGTTGACATTTCTGTGATTAACAGTCTTAAACAGAAAGAAATAATAATTCAGGTGTGCCCCACACATTGCCACGTTTCAGAGAAGGCATTCTCCAACATCAACAATTTATAAAACGGTCTCTGACTATATCATTCCTTTGGGTTTATGACAGGGTTGAATGATTTACTTTCTTGGTTTGTTCGGGGGTGAGATGGGAGGATTTTATTGCAAGCAGTGCTCTTCTGCCAGGGATATATTTGCTTTCCTTTATTATTGCATAAGAAGAGAAGCCTGCTATAGTCCTGCTTATAGTAAGTGGAATATAGATCACTACAAATTCAAAATGGTTTGCACATGACTGCATGTCCAATCTTCCAGACTCTTGCTTGTGAAAGTAACTCAATAATTCTGAAAATATTACAAGATAAGGCCTACAGTAATGCATTCAGTGAACAACTGTATATCAGGCATTCCCAAATTGTACACGGCTGGAGGAATCTCCAGAACAGTTCAGAGCATAATTCCCTGAAGTAAGTGTAACTACCACGTTTCATGTTACTTTCCTATCTCCATTTTTAAAATGTTTTTAGGTTTAAGTAACTGAAAAAACCCAAATGTCAGCAGCAATTTGGCTGGGTAAAACACCTTCTCCACTCATTTTTCCAATCTGAGATTTATCTGTTTTATTCAGCATTAAGTAACTGAAACTTTCACAGAAAAAGTTTTTATTTATATCATTCTGTGACAATGTACTACTCTTATGAATTTTCATTATAGCAGTACATACTATATTTACTAGTACCATTACTACATATGTTAAAAAGGAGAAACAGCATAGCATCAGATTTTAAAAGCATTTAAGCACTTAATGAAGTTTTTAATAAGATTTGAAAAAAGCCTACAAGTTTCCCCTACCATTGACTACAGTAAAAGCCAATCTCTGACGTATTTTCAAAAAGTTTACGTATTTAGTTAAATCATAACAGGCTTGAAAATCTCTAAGAATCTCGCCCTCAATTTTTATTTTCCTTTCCACAACAAGAGTTAGCATTGTCAGGGATTTTAAGATTTAACCTACCAAGTCATGAAGCTATATAGCAAACATCTACTTCAGATACTTGAATTTAACAGTTCATACCGACGTTTCTCAATGCCTGTATCTTTCTTATTCCATATCTTGTGTGTTTTCTTTTGGAAGGTAGGTGTATGTTTTGGATGGTGAGTTCATTTGTTCTTCTATTATGTCTCTCTCCAGTGAACCTTGCAGCTTTAAATTTCCCTATTCTAAAAAGGGAGAATATCTGCATTTTAAAAACAAGGAAAGAATGTTCAGTGCAATGTGCCTTGTCACGTAATGGACTTGCTACAGTCGTTTCTGCATTCTGCAATTCTTCTTTTAAGTATTCTTTCTTTTCTCTATATATTAACCCAACAAATGTGCATCATTACTGTAGAATTGTCTCAGCAAGGACAAAACACACTTTTGAGAGAGACATTTGTACAGTGATACTCTTCTGTCCATAGTTTCCTGACCACTGAAAACCACCAAGCCAGTGTCCACTGTCATAGAACAGTGAGAGGTTGCCATCATTCAGACAAATTTTTCAACATCTTCTCCCCAAACCCCAAAAATCAATGCCCCCCAAAACAACAACAGAAAAACTAAACCCCACATCCAAGCCCAAAAAAAAACCAAAATAATTTATTAAAACTCAAGGGTATTATCCAATTTAACCATTTTTAATTTTTTGCAATTTATTTTATGTACTGGAAATTAGCAGATGAAAGGATATCAAATAAAGCTCAAATGGGTTTTTTTAATGCTTTCTGCCACTTAAGCGATTCCCATCATGATTTGCTTAAAAGCCTTTGAAAAGACTGTATTTTTCTCCTCTTTTTTTTTTTATGAAAAGGACATTTCTTCTTAAAAATAATCATATTTTGCAAGAAGTGCTTTGTACATAATGCATTTTCTCAGCTCCAGCAGTGTGGAGAACACTGTGGAAGATATGTGGATAGTGTCTTCTAGGTCACTCTGAGTCTTTCAGTTAATGTGTAAATCTAGAAATTGTATGTGCTCCCACTGTGGACGTCAGAATCCAGAAACATGCACAAAAATTTGGCAGCTATTACTGTAAACTGGTAATTACATGCACAATTATCCGATATCCTTGCACAAACACAGGGTTTTGCCTGTGCAAGCATTTTTTGCCCAGCACACTGATCTTTACCACTGTCTGAAACAATGTTATTTTCCTCATCATGTTCTCTCCATCGAGCAAGCAACAGAGAGGGATCCAGCTTAAGACACAGGCGGCAATAAAAGAAAATATTTATCATAAAACCAGTAAACACACTTTTCCATTCAGCATTTACTCAACATTTTAGTTTGAAAGAAGATGCAAGGGAGCAGCCTAGGAGTTTGTAAAGGGTCTTTATGAAATTATTTGCTCTTGGGTCTACAAGAACTTTGCAGCTGAAGAAACTGTGATGGTAGGAATCAGGTCAAATCAAAACTTCATGTTATGCTTTGTCAATAATTCCTTTGTGACCTTGCCAATGCTTGCCGAAAGTAAGTCTTTATTTAAAATGATAATTACATTTGCTAACCCCTCTGACACAATAGTTTGTAACATATTCTGTATATGACTTTACATTGCCTTGATTTTCTCGGTCTACAAATAGGTACTTTGAACCGAGAATAGATAAGGATTTCCTTTAGCTCAGCAAGTTCCCAACTAAGTTGGTATCAACTGTTGCCCAGACAGCGACTTTGGAATACATCAGCTTCTATCTTCTACCCTTCCCTTTTACACATGAGCCTCCCATACTTCAGAAGCAACCTCATTATTTCCACAGTGTGAGGTAACACTTCAGCAATACAGACTGAAACCAAAAGTGACAGGAGTGAGTGTTCCCATCCTATAAAGCCTTTGGGAGGCTATTCAAGATGCACTTAAGAGCAGAGAGAGTACAAATGGCACAGGGAATTTTGTTTCGTTTTATAACAGATGATGCCAGCAGGCAAGTCTGTCAATATGGAGGGCTTTTCAGACGGCTTTTGGTTGTTTGTTTTTCTTTTTTGGGATGCATGTGTGGTTTTGGTTTGTTTGGGGTTTTTTTACACCTCCTGCATCATTTCACAGCACCAGAGTAAAAAAACCAACCAAACAAACTACATTAAGCTATAAAACAGATCTATATTAAAGGTGGTTACTAAGGAGCACTGCTAATTAAATAAAGTTTTTCTCGAAGTATCTCAAGCCTGACTATCTGCCCTTAGCTTAAATATTAAGAAGTATCAAACTCAAGCTAGAAGTTATTACAAAGGAATCTTGGATCATGACAAGGGATACATTTTGAAAAAATTTGTTGATAAACTAGAGCAAGATCACAGTAAAAAGACTAACTGAAGGACTGAAGAACATACTTTATAGTCTTTCAAGAGCTCAATCTATGTAACACATCAGAAAAATTAAAAAGACCATCTTCTAAAAGGGAAATACTTCCAAGGGAACAGAAGTTTGATAACAGAGAGGTGGTACACCTTATATTAAAAAACAACAGCTAGAAAGTGAAGCCTGACAAACCCATTTAATCAAAAATGCAAAGCAGATATTTTGATATTGAAGAGGATCAGGGATACTTGAACATCAGCTAATAAATTTACTCACAAAGAGGATCAGCAGATCACTTTTAGTAACAATCAGACTTTCTGTCTAGTAAATCCTCAAATGCAAAAAGAGCAGACAAAGCTAAACGTACCTCTATTGCTGTGATCTATAGTTGTACTGTTGTCTAGCTTTATACTTCACAGTAACAACATCTGGAGAACCATCTCACTGCACATTTGGGAATAGCATAGCTGTTATGCATCAACATATTCGGTTAATAACAGGTTACAAAGCACTATATAAACAGCACAACTCTGTCAATTAAAGGACAGCTACTCAAGCTAGAAATATTACTTCCATGGAAAAGTAAAAGTAACTGGAATTGTCATACTCTACAACAGTATATTACTTAGTGTGATTAAAATAAAATAAAAAGTTGCAGGGATTAGAAAAATGAGCCACTAAGTAAAACTGCAAAGTTAATGGAATATGCCAATGGGCATATAAATATGTAGATACACATATATGTATACACAAACACATACACGGTTATGTGTATATAAAGTATAAAATTAGTCCTGTTCACATTTGTGCCTAAACCAGCACATGTAACCCCATCCTGCAGCAACTCAGAAACCAGATTCTCGGAGCTGGATGCAGAGAAAAGGCAGCTTCCAAAAAGTTGAACGCTCACCTCCTACGTGTTGTGTCCTCCATTGTTGTGAGAAATACAAATTCCACATATTGAATTACTTACTTTTGAGATGCCGTAGCTTTTCTATTACTAATGAATGCCTGGAATTACTAGCTCCACTAACGGATACCATAACGCAAGCTTAACATCACAAAAGCAATCAATCTATATGGCTCAAAATGAACATTTTACTGCAACACGTTAAAACATAGCGAAAGCCTTGTTGGCAGCCACGACCACGCTTCCACTTACTCTAAATACTGCCCTTCCCCCAGCCTGCAGGGATGTGCCATGCCAGTGCCCGCACACTGGCGTGGGCTTCCCTTTGGTAGAGCAATGCCCTTACTCCTCTGACAATGGCTTTTAATAGACTGCCAGGTGGAAGATGCTGCTACCCTCTTCTCTGTCTCACAGAAGGATAAAAGAGGACTCAGATTTTTAAGTAAAATTATTCATCTGTACTGGGTGATGGCAGCAGCTGGGGGCTGCAGGGTGGCCTCTGTGAGGAGCAGCCGGGGCAGCCCCGTGCAGGACACCTCGCAGGGCACAGCTGAGCCCCTCAGCCACGGGTGGGTGCCTCGCACCAGACTGGAGTTGTGAATAGAAAAAGCTAAGGCAATACGTAGCAATATGCATTAAGCGAAGACTAGGTCCTACTAGTGTGCTATGCAGAATGAGAAAGTGAGATAACTGAATTTATCCCTAAATTAAGAATTGAATTCTTCACCGTTCATTACCGGTTTGTTTTCTGTTAGCAATGCCGATCAACAGAATGGATGCAAGGACATTTATCAACTAAGAGAGGAAGCCTGACTGTAAAGTCCTGAAGGGGAAGAATATAAGTTCCTGGGAAAAGTACTGCATCTAAAGGTAAGCAGAGCCAGTTCCAGTAAAGGCAAGCTCAGCTCCCCTCCAACTGACCCCACCAAAACACGGCTCTGGCTCCTGCACACACTCCGCAGTCCATGGCTAATAACACGTGGCTTTGAATCCCAACCGTTCCGTGGGTATTTTTAAAAGCAGAAAGATGCAAACTCTGGCTTGCATCTCAAACTCTGTGATTCCAGAGAAACACAACCGCTGATCTGCACAAGTGCAAATTCATACCTACATATAAATACAGTCTCCCTTTATAGTGTCTTTCCCCACTTCCTACGCTATTTAAATGAAAGCATTAAACAGACTAAATTAAAACATTCTCTTCCTTGCACTTCTCAGATAACATCCCATATAATCAGAAGAATAGCCCATGGAAGAATTTATCACCTACTCCTTGAAATGTCTTTGTTAGGAAAGACAAATTTAATCCCTTCATAATTAACATTTTGTTTGGGTCATTGAATTTAGGCAGTTTGCTTTTCCCTTTCTCCTGTATGTGATGTTATATGCCATGGTGTTTCTTCACAGTAACGCTTTATAAAGAAATATAGTAATTATATCCATACAGCTTCAGATAATCTAGTTCAAACATAGAATGTCTGTTACTAATTTTGCAATATATTTAGTCCCTGCAGTTGGTGGAAATAGTGACTGCAAACTTCTCACACAGGTTATTTCAGGAAAACATCACAGGCATGAAAATCAACTGAATTTTAAATTTTTTGCAGCAAGTTCATTGTTTAAGTCCTACTGACATCACTTGGACTTTACTGTGAGAATAAGCCATTGCTGGCATTATCCATTTTCTTGCAATGGAAGCAACAACACTTGTGGAAAAATACGTGTGACTAAACAAGACATCACTGAAGAAGAGAAAGCTGTGTTTCAGCTGTGCAGTATACAGCCACAAAAAATTGTTCTAGCAGGCTTTGAAGCATTACAGGGCTCAAGGTAGAAGAGCTGATTAATCTTGATAAACACCTAATATTTGTAGAGTATGGAAGGGAAATTCATCACTGTGAGAGAGAACAGTTTACAAGATTGACAGAATGAAAGTATTTCATTCAAGTAGACATGCTGAGAGTTACAATGGATTAGAAGAGTGGGTCTGAGGTCTACAGAAAGGCAGAAGTTGATATAGAGGAATAACAGATGAAAGGAGGAACAGATGAGACCTAAATATTACACTTCTTATTAAAAAAAAAAATCCAGAAAGCCCAATAATGGAATAATCAACAGGGAACAAAGCAGCTGTCTGACGTGAAATATTCTGTACACAAATCTTGAAAGCTCTGCTTGAACTAAGTTGATTTACAACACAGACCTAACAAAAAAAGTCTGGAAAGCAAAACAATCGTACAACTGAAATAAGCCACAGGTTTACTGGAAACACAAAAGACTTCTGATAATCTTTTAAATAACTCTAAGGAGATCTTCAGTCTTCTGAAATTGAATTCTTAAGAGTGAAAATGAAAACAATCAACCCTGAAACTTTAGCAAACTGTTTTGAAAAAGGCAATTTCTAGATTTAGAAGTTTTTCCCTGCTTCAGTTTATGACAGGAAGATTATTTTTTAAGTGAAAAATGAATCAACACTTAGATATGCTTTGGAGACCATTTAAGTTAGGAACTGGCTTGAAAGTTTCACATATAACCCTATATTAAAGGACTAAATATGTCAAAAGTAAATTCTACTCTAAATATACTTGCTATATATTCTACTTTTAGTCATTTCGTGAAAGCATCTCATACTTGCTATGTCATTATAAAACAGGAATAAAATAAGAGATTTTAATTTTTTGATGTAAAATATCTAAGCATTTGATCAGTTGCTGAGGGAAAAAAAAAAAACCAGACAAGTTTGCTAAAAAGATTTTAAGACCTTACTGATGCAGGAGTGGTGGAATAAACTTAACTTAATGACTTTCCACAAGACTAAAATTTGTGAGTACAACTTCATGATGTGTCCAAAGTGTACCTCTACAGTGATTATTTTTTTCACCTAACAGCATCTCCCACAGGCCCTGTTTGAGTACTTGAGAGGCAAAAGATCTTCAACTACATGGAGAATAACTACATCCAGTTCTAATAATTCTTCTCGGATTGCAAACAACCAGCTTCTGTCTTCTTGCCCTTGAAAGAAGCTGCTTAAAAGAACAGGTAAATACAGAGGACCAATTTTTATGCATCTGAAAGGTATATTCTGTTTACATGTACACTATCAAATAGCTTTTTATTTCTGTTCTCTCCTAAATCTCAGTTCCATTATTAAACTAAACGAGTGAGCGTGTTAGCTCACTCTTAGCTTCCATCCAAGGGAACTCACTCTCACCCTGCCCCAAGACAAAACCCATGAGAGGTATAGAGCATAGTTCAATTGAGAGACCCAGCCACCAGCAGGATACCACGAACCTTTGGTTCCTACAACACCTACACAGCTCTACGCTACTGTTCCAGCAGGTTTTACACACCCAAACTCTCTGTTTGTGGCATATGTGGAACCTAGAAGACATGAACACACTGGACCCATAGTTATAATTGCTTCCACTTGCAAACACTTTTTTGAGAAAGTAAGGTGGAAATTTCATCTGAAAGACTATTTCAGACTTTTGGCTGTTAGAATTCTGTATGTTATTCTTAATAAGCACACTAGTAGTAATAGTGTGAGATAAAATGTTATCCTGTTGCTAATACTCATTTCACACATCATTTAATACTTACATATATTCCAAAAAGCCGAATTATATTACATCTGAAACAAGAACACTTACTATAGGAGGAATAAGCCTAATTATTTACCAAGTATGGAAGTATGAAAACAAGTAGATTTGCAGTATATATGTGGAATAAAGCATCAGACAAAGCTACCTTCGCCCCACCCACACAAAATGACAAACAGTAACTTTTAAAATATCCTCAAGAACGTAATTGTTTCAAGTACAACATTAAGGAGTTAAGCTCATTGGTATAAATATTCAGGTAAACCTCAATTTTCTACTATGTCTAAACCAGGCAGAAATTCATTTAAAAAATGCATTTTCTGGAAGAAGGATTTGGTACAGTATGAAGCTATATTTCCCCTGGGTTCCCAACATCAAAAATACAATATTTTTCTGTGTGGTTTCAAGGATGAGCTCTGTTCAGCTTGAGGGTAGCCTCTACTTTATACTGAAGGATAAAAAGATTTATCCCATTTCTGCTCCATCATGCTCTCCACTACCAAAACCAGAGAGTTGATTATCCCTCAGTATCATTTTCTCCTTTGAAACTGAAAAGGAAGAACACAATAAAAAGGAGACAACTGTGATATATTAATCAAAGGAAGGGGGAAAATTGGTATTTAGGGAGAAGAAAACAACTACGAACAAAACCAACAGAGCCAGAACAAGCTAAATATTAAAAAAGGCAACTGAAAGATCAACAGATATATTACTGTAATATAAATATACATTTATATAGTGGACTGTGTCACACACGGTCTGACAATCCAGCTATACTCATGGCAAGAATATTTTTTTTCCCTCTGCCAGTATAGTCCAGATTGGCAATATTAAGTAACGTCAGCAAGTAATAGCCGCAGAAAAGTTGGCATCCTTACATTTTGGAATGCAACAAGTGTAATCCAGGCAAGATATTTAAAAAAATAAGACCAACAGGGGAAAAACCCACCTGGACATCAGTTAACATGTTTCCTTATCTGACTCCTTGGCAAATTAGAGTTTTATGATTTGATTAAAAATATCTGTTTATTCATCCTTTATTTGGATTGAATATTTTTTTCCAAAAATAATTTGTGTAAAAGCTATCAGTAAATCAATTTCCCCAAATTCAAGATCATATCATTTTCTTGTATGAAATCCAAATATTTCTATTTGGAAATGACAGCAAGACATCCCGTGAAGGTTCCAGTTTGCATGCCTTATGTTAAATGACCAAATCTTTTCAGCTACTTTCAGGTCTCCTGATACGTAAAAGGCTGATGGATGACAGGATTTGTACAGATACTCTTACGATAACGGTCAGAGAGACGTGATGGATCAGAAAGCAGTTTTCTTCCTTTACAGATGAGTTTTATGTTGGATATAGAATGGTATCCGATATCTCTTAGTGAAAATACAGCTCATATCTTACTTTAAAAAAAAAAAAGCTTAACAAGTAGTTCAAGTTTCCTCCTACCAATACTCATGGGCACCATGAACTCCGGCTGGCACAGTTTTGGGTTCATTAGTAGGTTGAAACACTTTTCAAAACATGTACTTTATAAAAGACCATTGTATTTTTATTGTAACCATAAAGAATGGTTATTTAGGGTTGATGGGAATATCTGGGGGTTCTGAAGAACAACCGTACCATCTGATGTATAAAGCATTCCCAGCCGTTCTCTCTCTAGTGATAAAAAAAAGTTTTCCTGGCTTTGTATCAGGAGATTATAAGTGTTTCCTGCATGAGAGCATTACAGAAACCTATTTATCTATGCCCCCCTAGGGAAAACCAGCTAGCCACAAATGATGGTTTAAAGGATTACATAGCAGTACTCGCTATAGGCTATTTAATAGCTATAAAACCTACAGTGAAATCTTCTGATTTTCAGACTGCCTTTATTTAAAGACAGAGATTTTTACCCCTTTGGAAGCCACTGCATTATTCAACAATATGAAACACACAACTTCTGCAAGCACGGGGTAGCTTTGTTCTCTTTCTCTAAGACTTTGTGGCTTGCTGAATTAATGGTGAAGAGCCATCACCAGAAAAAAAATTAAAAACACAAAAAACATGGTTCTGCCTTTCAACGTTAAATTAATTACATGTAAACATATACCCGAGATTCATGCAAAGAAATCTCCTCAAGAGATTTCTGCATAAATACCAATTAGGGCTCCACTGTGTGGATTTTATAAAAATAAGCCACTGAAAGTATTTGTCTATTAGAGCCTGAAATGGCCATGTTAGCATCACTCTAGATTTTATTCTTAGAAATATTTCGTTTTGACCCTTTGTTTACACAATGTTACCTAGAAGTCAGAAGCAAGTTAAGAGAAGTAGAAATGCGGTTTCCTACTTAAGCAAAGATCATCTATTTTGATATTTGACACCTTAAAAAATTCCAGAGACTGACTCTTAAAGACTGCAGGTTTTCATTTTAATATCCCAAAATATGGACCCATTTAGAGACCAATTATATGAACATCCTTCCCTCTCTAAACTTTTATTACCTTTCTCTATTGTCAATCACTTCTACACAAAATGTGGACTCTTGAATTCATCAATGATGAGGTTAAAAACAAGGACACACTTACTGTCTTAAAACACATTCAACCACTACTGTTGTGGGATGGAAATGTTACAGGCTGCAAACTAGCTAAATTTCAAGGATCAGGATGAAAAAAACAACTTCATGGAAATAAAAAAGGATTCATATGTAAAGAAAAGTCCATAAACTATTATAGGATATAAAGAACCACTTGAGAAATACAATCCATTTGCATTTGAAGAAAGAGTTTAGTGTTTCTGTACGTTGTATAGCTACAAAAGCCATCATAAATTTGAATCTTTTAACTTCTGTGTAAATAGAGCTTTTATTTCAAGATTTTGTTTATATAATGAATATTACATTATGATGTTATAGTATGCAATAATGTACACAGTGTGTATGCAAGTGACATGCAATGCATAATGTAATATTTAATTTATTAGATTATGAATTTTGCAGACTAAGGTAAGACTTAAAATTGGTGATTGACATGCATTCTTTTCTTTCCAGGCAACATTTTCTTTTCCCCTACTTTCCACTATTTTTCCCTTTTTCTCTCATCTCAGTCTGAGGATGTCAAGATCACAGACGGACAAGTGGCAAAACGCGTTGTTTTCTTTTTTTCTTAAACCCAGAAAACATGGCAATACAGGGGTTTTTCCCAGCCTTGCTTTGGTCCAAAAAACAAGAATGTGACATTTTTACACACCTGTTATTAACTAGTGATTCCAAAGAAATTCACCGTATATCATTCTCGGAAGAAATATGTTTGGATTGCCCTGCCTCAAACGATGTTTTTCTTAAATGCAATTTCAGTTAGACAAAAATACATTTTTTATAAGTCACTTTATTGTACACTTACTGTCGTAAATTTTGATTATTGTATAAATCGATAAGTAAATTACATTTGCGAAAATACATAGTTAATTTCAATTCTTGTATATACTGTACCTAGCTGCAGAACCATGAATGAAACTTTATTTTAAACACTGAATATAATACAGTCAGGGGTTGGTAAAAAATTTCAAATCTATTTTAGACTTTAATTGCATCGCCTTCTGACGTCAAGCTGAATGCTAAACTAGCCGGACATTTGGTTGTAATATTGTGAGGAACTTTCCCATTTTTAATTCATTTGCAAATAACCCAAAGACACAATCTTTATAATTAAGTCTAGCTGAACATCACCACCCTTTAAAGAGAAGAGAGTCATACCCACACTGAGAGCCCGCCTGCCCAAACTTATGGGGGCGTGGGAATACACCTAGAGCCATTCAGGTCCATGTCAGGAGCAGGCTGCTGTTTCAAGCACAGAAACCTCTCAGCGATCTTTCTGTTACCAAGCACGCCAGCTCCAAACTGGATCATAAGTCATGTTCAGATTTCTGAGAACGTTTAATACCTACATTGTCAACTGCAAAAGTTACTTGTATTAAACAGCACTTTGCAAGGAAGCTGTAGGAGCATGGCAGTTTGCTTCTCCTTCAGATTTTTTTTAATATGGGAAGCAGTTAGAATTAAAAGTTGTTGCCTTCAGCATTGAAAGCACTGTGCTGCCAACATTTCCACCATCTCGCCAGTTTTTAGTTTCAATGGTATTTTCTCGTAGGATAATAACTAGCAGCTCCTATCTGGTGTTGCCTTTCATGATAGCAAATCTCATTTTCTCCTTATTATCAGGAGGCCTTTCAGGGAACTTTTACTGATGTAATTTTTCCATTACACATGTATTATTTCTTCCTTCATTTCTGTTCACAGTTCTTCAGACAGACAACCCCTGATTCTGACAAAAGTCATGCCTGATATACGCTCCAGTTAAGCGGGATTTTTTCTATTGGCTATAACACCCTATTCTATTCTAAGTGGAAACATTTGATTGTGTGATTACAGACCTCATTCCTCATTATGAGAATAGAGCACTTAGACCTTATCCTTCTCAGCGAGTCATTAAGGATATGTAAGCTAAGACTTACATCATTCTCTTCAGTTAGTATGTATCATTTCATTACCTGTATTTGTGCTGATGACATAAAACTGGGGAGAGTGGCTGATACACCAGCAGATCATGCTGCCATCCAGAAGGACCTGTACAGGCTGGAGAAATGGGATGACAGGAACCACATGAAGTTCAGCAAAGGGAAGTACGAAGTCCTGCACCTGGGGAGGAACAATGCCATGCACCAGTATATGCTGGGGGCTGCCCAGAAGGAAAGCCGCTTGGCAGACAGAAGGACCTGGCGGTCCTGGTAGACACTCAAGTAGAACATGAGCCAGAATTGTGCCCTTGCCACAAGAAGGCTAATGGTATCCTGGGCTGCATTAAACAAAGCATTGCCAGCAGGTTGAGGGAGGTGATCCTTCCCCTCTACTCAGCACCTACTGTGAGGCCACAGCTAGAGTGCTGTGTCAAGTTCTGGGCTCCTCAGTACAGGAGAGACACGGACATACTGGAGAGAGTCCAGCAAAGAGCCATGAAAGTGATGGACTGGAGCATCCCTCCTGTGAGGAAAGGCTGAGAAATCCGGGACTGTTCAGCCTAGAGAAGAGAAGGCTCTGGGGGGATCTTATCAATGTATGCAAATACCTGAAGGGAGGGCACAAAGAGGACAGAGCCAAGCTCTTTTCAGTGGTGCCCAGTGAGAGGATCAGAGGCAATGGACATGAACTGAAACACAGCAGGTTCCTTCTGAATATCAGGAGACGCTTTGTTACTCTGAGAGTGACAGAGCACTGGCACAGTTTGCCCACGGAGGTTGTGGAGTCTCCCTTCTTGGAGACTGTCCAGACTGTCCTTCAAAAGAAATCTGGACATAGTCCTGGGCAACCAGGTCTATGTGGCCCAGCTTGAGCACGAAGGGTTTGGACCAGATGACTTCCAGGTTTCCCTTCATACCTCAACCATTCTGTGATGCTGCAGTTTCATTTGGAGATATGAAATCAATAAATTCTTCTGTTTAGCTTTTGAAGGCAAATATGTTACTCCAAAAGAATTTAGTACTATGGATGTTTATTAGTTGCAAGTTATTAGAAACTATCAGTTTATTAAAAAGCCTTACCAGTCAATAAATTAGTCTATCGTATTTGTTTCTACTCCAAATAGCTATCAACTTTCACCAGATACTACCCTGAATCTTCCCCACTATTATAACTGTAAAAAACATAAATAGTAATAGCATCACTTATTAGAGTTTCCATAACTTTCAGTAGCATATAGCAATAAAATAGACTCTTAATTGTATGTTTACTTTGGTTTCTTTAGTGTAAAGGTGGACAGTTAAACTACATGAAGGCATCTTCATTTGGTCATATTTCTGACTGTTGCACTTGTTCTTTTAATAATTTTGAACAGAATCAGGTTGTAAAACAGGTAAGCAAGAATATTTATCCACTAGAGACTTAGGTTTTAGTCTTACAAGAGTTTTTCACCCAAACCTTATTTTTACCTATTAACAACTTCACTATTTACTTATTTGACCCCAGGCACACTGGCTTTCAGCTGTATGTATGAATTAAAGTCTATTTTGTCCTTCAGCTTAGCCCAGAACCTGTCTTCAGGTGCAAGAGAGATGCGGTGAATGCCCTAGCACTGTCCTAACAACCCTTTCCAAAAGCAAGACATTTTCTCACGGTTGACTCAGCTGCACAGGAACAAATCCCAGAGCACCGCAGCACAAAGCAGCCGGGTTTTGCTCCCCCAGGCACACACGTACATTGGTTCAGGGACAACAACGCACAGAAGGCCTTGCTGTGGGAATACTTATACTCAGGTTAGGCTAACTGGAACACTCTGATCCCAATACTAATTAGCTCAGATGCATCTGCAATGGAGGTATTGCTTATATAGATGCTCACATCATCAGTGCCTTCCCAGGAACTTTTTATGTTTCCGCTCTGGGACTAATGGGTATTGGATGGATGATGGTCACAAAACTAATTCTGACTTCTAAGAATGAAATATTACAGAACATAAATATATGAATGGAATTGCGTTAGGGAACAGAGTGTGAATGAAGAAAATAATGATAAAAATATTAGCTTTTCACTTCTGACTTCCATGGAGGACAGAATACATGAGCAAAGGAAGATGAAAATTCACTACAAAGAATGGAGGGGCCAGGAAATACCTGGCATTGAAATGGCCAACATAGGCAGTGCATAAAAATTGCTTTTCTGTCCTAAGGTATGACAAGGATATTCTAGTGAAGATGCTACTAGAAAATGTCTGTTACCTATGTAGCCTTTTAGGGTTGAAACCCTCTTGCTGTTCTTTGAGCCATATTAGATGATTTTAAGCGCAAAGCAAAAGCACTGAAGTTACAAATTCAGTCTTGTTTCCTCCCTTTCAACAAAAAAGTGAAAAAGGAAACTGGCTTAGTAGTGCAATACATGGGAGACATTATGGACACTGCTATTCTTTGAGATGCATCCTACTTTTCTCTATAGTTTTGCTCTCCATCCATTACATCAATTGGAGAGAGATAACTCCTGTCATTTACCTACAGAAGATTGTGTCATACCCATGTGGCAGTCAGCTGCAAGCACAATCTCTTTTCATCACCTCATCTCTATACAGGCCAAAACCTGTAGAGATTCTCTGCTCAACAAGAAATGCATTGAGTCACAGGGCTTGGACCCTTCAACCAGAAGTCTCAGGTGTGCTAAACAAACAAGGTCTCCACTGAATCTCACTCTACAGAAAAGCAGTTGTGAAAAATTAACTTGCTTATGCTGGCCAAGCATATATAGTTTCCATTATATAAACAAAAATCTGGCACTGTCTGATAGCAATTATTTTGTTGGTAGCTCGCACTTACCTTTACCTTATCTTAGAATTTCTTCTCTCGTAAAAACATGCAATTCTCCACCTTTCATTTCAAACTCTAGCATGATGCTGTATTTTCTATTCGCATCTCACTTGTAGGTCCCTTGCAGAAATTTTTTTTTCAAGCACGTCATGTTCATTTTTCAGTGCTATTTGTTTTCTGCTTGGTTGCTCCTCTAATATATACTGCCCTTGCTGACTTTGCAGCTTTAGAGGTACTATGGCAGCATGCTTTGCAATTACAGAAAAATGTTTGTGACGTCTTTTCTGAAGCCCCGTTTCTATGAACCTCATGTCACCACTCTAGGTATCCTGAGTTTCATGTTTCTGTTTTCCTTCCTACTGGATTTTTTCTTCACTGTTTCCTTAGATGAGTCTGATTCAATACTGCAATCTAACAGTTCTGTGCCAGCATCTCCCTATTTTTATACTAATCATTTCAATGAAGTCACATAATGAAGGATTTTATTTTGAAAAGAAGGGAGTAGAAGGCAGTGGCTCAATTATATTAAAAAAGATGAAACATATTCCACTTGAAAGTATTTTCTTTAATTCCTCTCATTCATTTGCAATTAATTTCTTCAAATGAGTACTGCTTTCTTTTTTACTTTGTATTTTCTTTCTTTCATTTTGGAAGATGGAATTTCATGTAACGCAGCTTAACTACTAAAATGTATATATATAAAGTAATACTAATTCTCTTTGGATTGGCATCCTTTGGCAAACCAGATACTAATTTTATTTGATGGTACTCACATAAACATCTGCTGTTGATCTCTCGGTAACAATTATTCTCAACACCATATACTATTCTTATGAGAAGCTGAAAAAGTATAATAATTCATTAGTGAAAGCTTTACTTGAGATAGCAAGTATGCCTACCTAATGTATATATAGTTTTATTCCAGTTAGAATTGTCTACAGGGTACAAAAGGAAGAGCCATAAGGCTACTGGGACTTTTATCAGATAGAAATAAAGAATTTCTTTTAATTTGTCTTATACAGAGACTACACTAAAGTTTTTACTTTAAATGGAACAACCTCACAGCAATTGCACAGTCCTGTCAGTCAATAAAATGTTAGTTTACCCACTGAGGGTGTTATGAGAAAGAGGACAGAATTGCAGATAAGACTCCACTGCAACCTGAAAAGTCTATTTAGATTTCACAAATTAGGACGCAACTACAACAGCACAGGACATTATCTGGTCAATGCCAAAAATGTTCTGAAGGAAAACTCAGGAGATGGCCTTATTCTTACAGAAATTAAATTGAAGCACTATGAAGGTGTCAGGAAACTCAGAATTGTTAGAGGTGTGATCCTTCAGATTATGTAGGCAACCACCAACCTGCTCCAAGATAAACCTTGCTGACTTTAGTAGTCTCACTGATCTAAATGGGACTGTTCAATGCCATTATTTGGGTGCATTATCAGGTTGAGTAAAAGGCCCACATTTCCAATCACTTTAGTCACCACTAAAGGTCTACAATTTTATCTAAGAGAAATATTTTAACCATGAAGTGAAAAATTTATTGAACAAGAAATACTTGTTTTTTGCACACATTTAAGTCCTACATAGTAATGCTCTTATAATTTAAAGGTATGCTGTATTTATTATATTCACAGTTCCATCCAAAAGCAACAATAACATTACAGGTTAATATCAAAGTAGCAAAACTGAAAAGTCTTCATTCCTCACAGACATATCAACAGCCGAAGGTTACAGTCTGATAAAACAGTTCACACTTTTTAAAAGCAAAGTCATCTGAAGGGATGATGACTGTAAGATACGTTTGATGCTATGTAAACATCTACAGAAATTTTGAAAAATACATGTCTTAACATACTATGGAGTCAGATGCTGTAATGAAATAATATACTTCAATGTAAGTGGTAGAAATTTAAACAAAGCAACCATGAAGATGTTAATGCAAAACACAGATCCAGGCTTAGATTCCTTCTGTGCTAATCTACTATGTCAACCTAATTATTGTATCTTTAAGTACATTCTGTACCCCATATTATAACACCAATACTGAAAGAAAAAAAACCCAACAAAACAGTTGTTTATTTCGAAGATATGAACACCTGTTTTAAAATTAGTCTCACAAGTCTCACTCACCTGGAATAGCATTGCCTTCAATTAGTGCATATAGTCAAGGGTGAGTCATTTTAAGAGTTATTATAAGCACTCCAGTAGCTAATAGAGAAATTAGACTAATTCTCCATTTTGAAGGACAGATTTTATTTCCATAGCACCCAGGTGCAGAAACAGATTGCTATTTGATGAACACAGTTAAACTAGTTAGGGATGAGAACATATCCTGAATAAAGGAAAAGCACTGCCATGGTTTCACACCATAATAATGAGTCTTTGAAAAGATCCTGCAGTCATTCTGAGCCTACTGAAAGACAGGGAGTTGCATGTTGCCGCTGAAGAATGGGACCACTATACCGAACAAACATGTTTTATCATTCTAATTTAATGGAGATGTGAATTGAATAAAAACCTGCTCAGCACATTGCACTTTTAAAGATTGTGCTTCCTGAATATTATTAGTTGTGTACATCACAGAACCTGATCTCAACAGACCTTGACCAAATTAATGGAGGTTACTACCACTATTGCTGATGGGAACAGAAACCCCTTACGCAAAGTTCTACATTAGTGAAATTAATGGAAGTTTTGTCACTGTATTCAACTGGGCCAGGATTTCACCGTCAGAATTAAAGCCAAAAGTAAGTCTTACTCTAAGCACAGTGATTACAGTGAATATCCTTGTTACGTACTTGATATCAGAGCATCAGTGAAACCATTCTTCAAATTTCATATTTCAATGACTGCTAAAACATTTTCTTCCAAGTATTTTAGGGATTCAGGGATTTATTGTTTTTAAATGAGGTCTGACAATTCCTAGTGGAAAGAAAATACAGTCAATTTTACATCACTAGCTTTTCCCTTCCTTAAACTATCACTATGTACATCCAGCTGGAAAATTTGCCCAGGAAGTTGTGCAAGTGAGGGAGGAAAAACAACTGTGCTGAGCAGTCTGATTTACTGCAGAACTCCAACATACTTTTTCAGGAAAGAACAGAAAGAACAGGATTGCAGACATAGTCTTAACTGCCCTGTTTATCAAAAGGACAGGCATTGTTTAGAGCCTGTACAAATAAATGCAAAAGCAAAATGTAGCTACCCTTAAGGTGGCAGTACCCATGGAACCTGACTTGTTTTTCCCTCGTCCGTAAAGCAGGAAGGAACTCCCCAATACAACAGGGAATTTAAAATTTTCAGACTCTGAATAAGAAATATTGCCTGATGCTTCTCAGAGGGCAACACAGCTTCTTCCACCTGACCTCAATTCAGCTGTCTATAAGATTTGCAAGGGGTAAGCATTTTAAATCTGCAAATACATCTCCACGTCACCCTTCTGCTGATTATTTCTCTAAGGGAAAAATGTGATCACTGTTGTGGTAAGCATAAAGCCAATGTTAATAGTTTAATTTCAGTACTGTTCAGGATCCAGCAGCAGTTACAGATTTGAGTGTTATCACCAACTGAGCAATTCTATTAACCTTTATACCCAGGCTTTTGCATAAAGTAATACTAACACAGCAGAGGGGACAATAAGAGAAGTGAAATCTGTAGACAGTAGCACTAAAGGCATATTAAGAAAAATTTTCTTAGAGCTTAACTCAAGTAAATTTCACCAAGAAAATTGCATTTTAGCATCATGTCCACTTTGTTTTGCTTTCCTGTGTTTGTGGATTTTGCTTTGGTCCTGCACCTCCCCCCCCCCAACAGCTATCCTGAAAAATAAAGGTCTCCACTTAACTAGAAATTTAAAATATTTACTTTGTCTAAGACAAATTTTACCCATTTTTTTCTGCAAAGACTCATTAACAAGATGTTTAGTTTCATCAGTAAATCTCACATCTAAAGCTTTCAAGGCCTCCTGTCTCACATTCAAGTCTAAAGGAAACTGAACAACAAGAGCCAAAAAATTGATTCGTAAACCTTTACCCAAAAGTAAGCTCCTGACTACTCTGCAGTAAGGAATTAGAAAATTGCAGGATACACTTTCCACACTTAAAACAAACAAACAAACAAAAAAAGCAGTGCAGAGAAAAGGAGAAAGTAGCAAATCTTTACTAATTACTGTGTGGAAAATCTAAGGACTTTACACTCTGCTGTCATGTTAATCCTGATGAGAAAGAAATCAACCCTATTTCTTATGCACACTGCAAAAGGCAAATTCAGTCTAATGTGTACTTATCTAGAGAGATTTGTTCCTTATTCTTTATAGGCTGCAGCACTGTTGTGGGTTAACTCAGCAGGGAGCTGAGCCCCATCCTGCCCCTCGCTCACTCCCTCCCAGCAGGATGGAGCAGGCAGTAAGAAGGGTAACAGCGAGAAAACTCTTAAGCTGAGATAAAAACAGTTTTATAGGGAAAGCAAAAGCTGCACACACAAGCAAAGCAAAATAAGGAATTCATTCACTCTTTCCTGCTGGCAGGCAGGTGTTCAGCCACTGCCAGGATAGCAGAGCTCCACCATGTGCAATTGTTACTTGGGAAGACAAATGCCAGAACTCCGAATGTATCGTCTTCCTCCTCTCCAGCAGCTTTTATTGCTGAGCGCGACATCATGTGGTGTGGGATATCCCTTTCGGCAGTTGGGGCCAGCTGTCCCAGCTGTGTCCCCTCCCAACTTCTTGTACACCCCCGGCCGGCTTGGTGGTAGGGCATCCTGAGAAACAGAAAAAGCCTTGACACTGTGTAAACACCACTGTTTGGGTCACCAATCCAAAACATGGCACCATTGTAGCTGCTATGAAGAAAATTAACTCTATCCCAGCCAAGACCAGGACAAGCACCCTTTCTATTGCAGGGAATTTTAAAATTTCCACTAAAGTAGTTTCAGAGCAGTCAATAAAAGTCTCAGTATTGACAGAGGAACCATCTGAAAGGTTAAGGGACAGAACCTGGCACTTTAATTGATTAATAATTCAATTTGCTTTCACCGTGGCCGTTAGCAACCCACGCACTTCAGGTCACTGTCAGGCTGTTCCCGTCCTGCTGCGGTGGGGTTGCCTTTGGGTAGCTCGGGGACGCAGGAGACCAAAGGCAGATCAGCTCAGTCCCTTAGCACAACTCCCTACAAATTTACACTGCTCTCCCTGGCTGCACGCAATTACTTGGCTCGTAATTCTCTGCTGACCATACTAATATGACTGAAAAAGAAGGATGGAATGTTTTGTTAGACCTGTTAAGAGTTCCCTTCTCAGTGGCTAGAAATACAGAATGCAGGAGAGGAAGGAAACATAGAAAGGGATTGTTTTCACCTGTTGTCCTGTCTGGCAACTTTCAGCTCATTCTTTCTTTACACAATGTTTTTGCCCATTAAAAGCAAAAGCTTAAAAACCCCTGGCTCCACACTTAACTACACCCTTATTAGAAGAGCACACTTCTAGGGTTATTTCATTTAGAGAAATATAGTCATTATTTTCTTACATTTGATGCAATACAGTTGGGAGTCAACAATTTATTTATAAGGTGAAATGCATATGATGTGTTTTGTGATCAGCAGTGGTAACAAGTTCTTTGTAGAATGAACTATCTATGACCCAAGAAATAAAAATGGAACATAAAAGATGGGATGACAGAAGAGACTTTCAAAGTACAGGCACAAAGCCCCAGGCCTGTAAAGAACCCACCGATGACTAATTACAGGTGATTAAAGGAATGCATACTTGAGAGCTGGAGCTTGTTTGGGGTGCAAAAAGGGAACAAAATTATAACGAAGGGAGAAAAACAGTGTTCATTCATTCAGGATGACCAGAAACAAGAGAACTGAATCAGCTTAACTGAAAAGGGGGCTCTTGTTGTCTGACATGTGATGGAAAACATCTGAGATTGGTACAGTACCTGCAGGCCTCCTCCTTACACCCCCCAGCAACAGAGGCACCCACTTCTGGGGAAGGATTGCTGCTCATCCATGATGAGCTACTGCTACATACATCCAGACCATAGCTTACCCAAAGCAAGAAAAGCAATGAGAGCCATTAGGAAAACTCACAGGACCGAGCATTAATATGTAGTTGTAATTTAGGTACATACATATGCATACTTGAACTGGCAATAGGGGGGGTTAACCAGTAAACCTTAGTTAAAAGACTTGCATGGATTGGAAATGCTCCATCCTCCACCTACACCTTTTGGGTTGACCACTGCATTGTAACCTAGTCTGAATCTCAGAGGCAACAAAGCGGTAACACTTTTATCTTGTATTCACAAATACGTGAGTATATGTCCTAAGCAATGTACTCATTAGCTAGCAATCCCTCTGAAAAGGACATCCTGCTACCCCAAAGCAATTCCACAAAGCAACGGCATCCAAATAAATAGCTTCACACGTACTTGTTAAGATTTCCCAATATAATAACACTATGCAAGGAACTGTTATCGGCCTAATTTACTGAAAGGAGCGGTCTGGTACTCAATAGGTATCACTTCATCCTGGGAGACTTAACCGGGCCACTATTAACTGAAAGGGGAAAAGTGGATCTTTTGAACCCTATGGCCTATGCCAAGGATTGCTAACGAAGCTGGCAGAAGGCAAAGTAGAAACACCACCAGAGAAAATTCATATGCATTCCCACTAAGGGCTGTAAGTTTATTTAAGTGTATCAGGTTTGCGTGGCAGGTTTTGGTAGTGGGAGGGGCTGCAGGGGTGGCTTCTGCGAGAAGCTGTCAGAAGCTTCCCATGTCTGATAGAGCCAGTGCCAGCGGCTCCAAGATGGACCCACTGCTGGGCAAGGCCAAGCCCATCAGTGACGGTGGCAGCGCCTCTGGGATAAAACAGTTGAGAAGGGGGCGGAGAGGGAAAGACAACAGCAATTGCAGCCTGGGAGAGGGCAGAGAATATGTGAGGGAGAAAACTCTGCAGACACCATGGTCAGTGAAGAAGGAGGGGGTGGATGGGGGTGCTACAGAGCAGAGGTTCCCCCTTGCTGAAGACCATGGTGAGGCTGGCCGGCCCCCTGCAGCCCATAGAGCTTAATGGTGGAGCAGATCTCCACCTGCACCTGGGGAGGGCCCCATGCTGCATCAGGAGGATGGGTGCCTGATGGACACTGTGACCCCGTGGGCAGCCCGCGCTGGAGACAGCTCCTGGCAGGGCCTGTGGCCCCGTGGGGAGAGGAGCCCCGGCTGGAGCAGGGGTGCGGGCAGGACTTGTGACCCCACGGGGGACCCAGGCTGGAGCCGCCTGTTCCTGAAGGACGGCACCCGTGGGGGGACCCAGGCTGGAGCAGCTCGTGAAGAACTGCAGCCCCTGGGAAGGACCAGTGTTGGAGAAGTTGGTGGAGGACTGTCTCCTGTGGGAGGGACCCCAGGTTGGAGCAGGGCAGAGTGTGAGGAGCCTCCCCTGAGGAGGAAGGAGCGGCAGAGACAGCGTGTGATGAACTGACCACAGCCCCCATTCCCCGTCCGCCTGCGCCGCTTGGGGGGAGGAGGGAGAGAAAAATCTCAACTGAAGTTGAGCCCGGGAAGAAGGGAGGGGTGGGGGGAAGGTGTTTTAAGATTTGGTTTTAGTTCTCATTATCCTACTCTGATTTGACTGGCAATAAATTAAACTAATTTCCCCAAGTTGAGTCTGTGTTGCCCATGACAGTAACTGCTGACTGATCTCTCCCTGTCCTTATCTCAACCCACAAGCTTCTCATTACATTTTCTCTCCCCTGTCCAGCTGAGAAGGGGAATGATAGAGCAGCTTTGTATACACATGGTGAACAACAGAATTAGGGAAAAAAAAATAAAAATAGAGTTTTATCATCTTGAATTGCTTCATCAAAACCTTAAATCTCATGATAGTTGATTTCCTGGATTTTCCACACTCCTTCACAATTATTTTTGCTCCTCCTCTCATGTGTATATAAACTGCCAAAAGTTTGAGTAGTTGCTTTGAATGAGCACATGGGACAGAAGTATTACTTTCAACATCTCTAAAGCTCAGATCCCAGAAATATCAGTATTTTTTCTGTTGACAGCTACGTTCAAACTCCCTCTCAACTTTTACTTCTATATATCTGTAAGACCATGCTTAAAAAGTAGTGGTTTTTTGTTGTTTGTTTTGGGTTTTTTTTAATTGCACAGTTTTCCATCTAACCACATTTTTCCTCTTTGAATTTTTTTGGTATGAGACAAGGCTTTTAATAAAGTCTCTTTCATAAAGAGCACCTGAACTTGATTTTAAATAAACTTAGTCACCAAATTTTAATAAAATGCATAAAAGACAATTACACTTGCTAAATGCAAAATATTTAAAAAGGCATTTTTGTGAGGAAATATAAAAGACAGTGGAATGAAAAGACTGAACTAACAGAACTGTCCACACAACAGAAAATCTGATTCCTGCAGAGTTTAATATTTATTAAAGGAGTCTAATATATTAATACAGCAATGTGAAATATTTATAGAAACATCCCCAGTGTGTTCTTCAAGTATTGATGCAGCACTTGCATAGACAGACAAAACATACAGAAGCCCTTTAAACGTGGTTTTTACTTGTTTGCACTTATTTCCATATTTGTGATTGTTTTCAAAAGGCAATAGTAGCAATTTAAGTTAGAAAATTAAATAATAAAAAGTGTAAAAAACTCAGCCCTTTTGGTGGGATTTCCTCCAACTTTTACTTCATCCCTTCTTTTTCTTGCTTTAGGTTCAGTAATCTTGTCTTCCACATCTGCTCTAATGCCTCTCTTCACGTTCATTATGAGAACTCTAATTGGGCTTCCACCTTTCTTTCTTAAAACTGCTCATCACAACATCTTAAGAGTTTTTTTTGTTTTAAACTGCATCTCAGAAGCCCAATTCTATGCGGCCACATATTCCTTTGACCCTATCAATTGCCTCTGAAGCAGTCCTCTTGCCTTCCTTCAGCTTGCTTGGTTTGTCCTACAAAACATAACTTCAGTTACTGACCAGTGGGTCACTTACCTCCTCTCTCTGCTTTCTAAACAGCCTCCTATCAAAATGAATGAATTGGTAAGGTCCCCAGCATTATGGACAAACATTAGTGATAGGCACTCCAAAGTAGGGAAAATCTTATGAGACAGGGATTAACATAGTTGCTTAAATATGGCTCTAAAGCTCAAAGTATTTGACAAATCCACTAGATGTCTTTTTTGTTCTCTTCTTGTCATAACTGAAAATAATGAGGTAATAAAACACATTTTTAGCAGAGAAGAACAGAAGAATAGCAGAAGAATAGTTTCTGGATTTAGCATATTACCAGAGGGCATTCTGCCTGTTCTAATCTCTCTTATTTGTACTGTTTTATCATGTAACGCAAAGATGCAACCCTCGATACTGTAACAACTTATAGCCGGGATACCCCTCATTAATTATTCCAAATCTCACCCTATTCCAATCTACACACAGAAAAATGGAGATAAAAATCAGGAACAAGTTTATCCTTTTAATTATCCAGAACCACACCACTGAAATAAAATCAGCTTAACAGATTCAAATCCAATTGTACTTTGTGATTTGTCAGTCTTACTGTAGTTGAAGTTGCTTCAAAATACCTAATTAACACTGAGGTTTTGGGGTCTTGGGCTGTGGTGTTTTTGAGGTGGGATTTTTGCAAGTGAAATTGCTGTGGCCCTGCCATGCTTTTCAAATCTTTACCACTCTCCTCTGTCTTGAAGGCACACAGCAGCAGCATGAGTTGATTGAATTACCACAGCTACATACCTCCTGCAAGTAGCCATTACAGAAAAGGATTCCCTTTCCCTCTTTGTTTTCTTACTTCAAAGTCACTGTCCATCATTTCACTTTGCTGCAGACAATTCTGAGATTCACACTGGGTAGAGTTTTGCCATTTTCCCATTAAAGCACACTAATCTATAGTTTGAATTTATTCCTCTACAGGAACACTGTTATTCTTGGGGCATTTCAAAACTATCTGGTCAGCTGAATGAAACTTAAGTCTCATATTTCTGCAGCTGTGATAGCAGGATGAAGAGCTGGCACAAGTGAGGGAAGTACTTGCTAAGAGAAAATACCTTTTCTGTTGGTTTTCAATTTGCTTTACAGTCAATAGCTGTAATTGTTTTTTTGGCTGCTGCAAAAGCGAAGACGGAAGACACACAATCCCATAAAAAAAAGTCAGACAAAAAGCCCCTTAACCTGACAAGTATCCAACTCTAAATTGTTTCTGAAGATTCCTTTATTCAAATGAAAGTAAACAAACCAACCCACACAGATGGGACTTCAGTTCTTTTGTTAATAATTTTCTGCTCTCGCTCATTTGAGAGACTATTTCCAGAATCCAACTCTAAGTGGTCAAGTTATTTTCTATACAAAACATAAATATCACTAATTTCTCTGTAAATAAATAATAATTACTGGAAATTACAGGTATGAACTACAGCCTCGAAGTGGACAACCTATGAGTACTCACATGATTAGTTAGCACAGTTCCACTGACTAGTAACTTCTGAAGCTATGATATATTGCTTGCAACCATTTGACAGACACTCTGATTTGCAGTGTTGTCACATGAATGAACCCCCATTATAACAGATGGAAGGGTATTACATTTTTAAGAGCATGAGTTCCTGGGTGAATAGAATTGTGTCATCGATCATGAATTTCTGCACAGGAGTTTTTTGCTTGGGTTTTTGGGTAAACAGTCTAGGAATAATTATGTGATGTTTGGAATTTACCTGCAAAATCCTCAGTCAGCAAGGATACAACCCTCAAGCTGAAAATGATCACAGCAGTGTTTTCCAAGCTTTAGGTTAGTGTTTACTAGCAGTTTCTAATAAGGATACTCTAATCAACACCACACAATTCAAACTGCAGACTTAAAAAGATTAAATTGAAAGAATAGGGGTATACGGCTCAGCGATCACATAACACTGATGTCTCACCAGTGACGTGGTGGTTCCAGTTCTGCATATTTTAGGAGTTAATTCAGAATTACCTAATGTTTGTTGAGAAATAACTTACTCAATATTATCTTTCAACAACACAGAGTTTAAAAGCAAAGTGTAACATTTGCACCTGTAAATGCAGGAATCTCAAGTAAAAGTTGATGTCCAGCTTTAGCAGTTACTACACACATAAGTTCTGGGATCTGTATTTGGAAGATGATAAAAAACCTGGACTGGTTTCAGAAACAAGCTGTAAAACTTATCAATGATTTTAAATAGTTAACCTTTGGTAAGGCAACATATAAAAATATGTTTACTTCAGTGAAGACTTCATCCCAGTCCAAATTTGCACAAGACTACTTTAACAGAGGACCACATAATGTGGCAGATGAAGATACAATGAGATATAGCAGAAGAAAGCTGGAGAGTCATCATTATAGAACCTTTTCTTTTTGTCTTTACAGGTTGTAATTAATCCTTGGACCTATTTACCTGGAATTTTGTGGATTCTCTGATACTGCAAGCCTAAGCAAAGACAGAATGTCATTCAGAAACACATGCTCTACCATCATTTTGTCACAGACCAGACAATCCAGAGACTCCCCTATGCTCTACCACTTTACAGATGACTCAGTCTGTTTCTCTGCAAAATTTAAGAACTAAGTCATTTGAACTGGACAAACATTTTTTTAAGGATGCGTTTGTTTGAGACTTCTCTAGTGCTTTGTTTCTCCAGTAAATGGCGTAAGTTCATACTGTTCCTAAGCATGTTTAGGTGTTTGCTGAATCTTATGTTTATTTCCTTTAAAATACAGCTCTGAAGTCCCAATCTCGGTAGGTAATATTCCCATTTAAACTTAGTCCTTCTTTCCAAGAAGGACAATGAAATCATAGACTTTTTTTTTTTTCCCAGAATCCATACGAGAAAACAAGTTTGGGTTTGTTTTTCTCTTTAAGAGGCAGATTCAAAGGTGACTCAATGAAGACATTGGCCTTTAAAATGCTTTTAGAAAGTTGAGTGTTTTTGCCCTACCTGGAAAAATAAAAAAGTTTATTAGCATTTCTCATATATACCTCTCCCTTCCCCCATAAAATAAGAAAAGGTGTTCAAAGCAGCAAAATTCTAGTCCTGTCATATAAAAGTTTTTTGAACCACTCAAAATTGAAAATATTAATAAAATCAAAGATAAAAATCTCTTAAATTAGTTAATTTGTTCAAGGACTTGCATACTTCACTGCTAAACATTCTAAATTATATTTACATTTAAAATTCAGGTCTTAGGGGTTTTGTTTTTACTAAATCCAGGGGTTTGCACAGAAGGTGATTTTTGAGAGAACCAGATCTAATTTCACAAATCCAATTATTTTTGTCTACGTTTTGGAAATCATGATCTCTTTAAAAACCGTCACTGCATACTCTTTTCAGTTGGATAGGAAAACACTTTTTTTCATCTACATACACATTCTTTTCAGACTAGAGACATGGGGTTATTCCTGTGGAAGACAGAATTCCCAGGGCAAGAGATATTTTCTGCTAAACAGATCTCTTTACTGGTGACACTGGTTGGTTACAAAAGGCACTTAATGATGTTTGATAATTCTCTTCCCTTGTCACCTGTATTTCCTATGGCTGTATTGTGTAGAACTACAACCCTTAACAGCATGCTGTTCTGGAAAAAACCCTCAAAACTAAAACCCTCCCCTCAAACAGTTTGTCCTGGTTTCAGCCAGGGTAGAGTTAATTTTCTTCATAGAAGCTAGCATGAGGCTGTGTTTTGGATTTGGGATGAGAAAATGTTGATAAGGTGCTGATGTTTTGAGTTGTTGCTGAGCAGTCAAGGCCAGTCCAGCTTCTCGTGCTGGGCTGCCAGCGAGCAGGCTGGGGGTGCACGGGAAGCTGGGAGGGGGCACAGCCGGGACAGCTGACCCAGGCTGGCCAAAGGGGTATTCCATACCATATAACGTCATGCTCAGTATATAAAGCTGGGACGAAGAAGAAGGAAGGGGTGGAGGGACATTCGGAGTGATGGCGTCTGTCTTCCCAAGAAACCATCACGCGTGACGGAGTCCTGCTTCCCTGGAGATGGCTGAACACCTGCCTGCCCATGGGGAGTGGTGAACAAATTCCTTGTTTTGCTTTGCTTGCGTGCGCAGCTTTTGCTTTACTTATTAAACTGTCTTTATCTCAAACCACGAGTTTCCTCACTTTTACTCTTCCCATTCTCTCCCCCGTCCCACCGTGGGGGAGTGAGCAAGCGGTTGCGTGGGGCTTAGCTGCCAGCTGGGGCTAAACCACGACACAGTTATACTCCCAACTGCATCTGGAACAAAATACTACTAAATTAGTTAATTGAATCATGTAACTTATGACCCCATATTTTAAAAAATTTCTCCAGCATGGGTCCTTAAACCTCTTTGTCCATTCCTACCATACAAAGCATTATTGCTACAGAAACTGTTTAAATTTCTGGGAGGAGAGGATATATAACTCCCAGCATATTGGCCCTTAATTTGGACTTCGTTTGAAGCACTGTCCTGTTCACAGTCCTCCCTGAAGGTCTCCACTAATGAGTATAAAACACTCATCTCCCAGACACAGAGCATGAATGAGCAGTCACAAGCAAGCCAATTTTTAATTTAATCAAACATCCCACAAGAAAACAGGAAGCCCGCAAATCAATTCTGTGTTGTATTTACAAGCTGGAATGTCAATCGTGCCATCAGCAACATGCAAATTACTACAAAGATTACCCGACATCTATCAACCTAGCATTCTTGGCAATGGGCAAACTGCAGGATTTGAGTAATCATTGTTTTGCACTGTTTATAACATGACATTAGCTTTGTAGTACTTCTGGGGTGCTATAGGCCCATCGTTCCCTAAAGCAACAGAGGTAGCAGAGCTAATTTTCCCTTGACATCAGAAGTGACAGACTTCTCATCAGGGAAGTGTAATAAGTTACTACTTCACCCTAAGAGGAAAAATAATTTAAAACAACAACAACAAAACCCAATCCTTGCCACTCAAAATCACAGCAAACCAAAACCTTGTGGTGAACTTGCAAAGCAGAAGATGACAATGATTTGTGTACAAAAGAAAAGCATTTTGATTGGAAATACAAACCTAATAAAATTTCTTGAGGATTACTTTGAGACCCTGTATTCAAGTGCAGTCTAGAAAAATGAATATGTACAAATGAAATTAGAGGTGCCACCAGTACTAAAAAGGTCAGACTGCTACAGAAGAGCTGGATAACTCTGAGAACTTGTGCAATACAAATGATGATCAAACATAATGTTCTTGCAGGTTAACTCCAAACGTCCTATAACATAATCTTAGAATATACTGGGTATGTATAACATTTTAAGATAAGGAAGCACTAAGCCAGGAAACTACTAACAGAAATGCAAAAATTGTAAGTCTGGGAACAGTGTGCACAATTCTGATAATGCATTACTCGGGAGTGATGAACTCAGACTGGAAAACGTTCTGTGAAGAGCTAGTAAGATCATCAGAGACACAGACTGGTTTAATCATATGAAAAAAGCTAAAAGACCTTGTCTTGATTAGCTTAGCAAATAGTAGGTGTGCAATAGCTTACATACAGAGAAACATGAAGCTGTACAGATCGATAAACAAAGACATACAAACCCTTGACTGATACTTTAATCAATGTTTTATCTAGAAATTTCAAGGAAAGCTGCTGGTTATTATTAGCCATTAAGGATTCTGAGATGCGCTGCCAACAGAAGTGAAAGGAAAAAGGAAACAATTTTAAAATACAGATTGTTATGCATGCTTTCAAATGCCGATCCAGTAACCTGTATCCTATCAAATGAAATAACTCTTAAAAAAGCCTAACAGCCCTAGATTTAAGCTTTTGTCCCCAGCCTTGGTACCATTAGGGTGCCTTTATGTAAGAGCTGCAAATAGATCCATTTTCCCTACCTTAGAGTGGAGTGCAAAAAACTAATCCCAGTAAGGTAATTCTAATTAGCCCACAGCTTACTTCAGTGTTCCATCTCTCAGAAACATGAGGAGCTGTGAGTGGCACCTGTAACTGTCTAACACCTAATTAATCAGGCTTAAGTCTCTTAGAACCTATGTGAGATGCTAATTTATTAGGAAATTAATAGAAGCAGCTCAAGAGAGCCGTGGCCAGATATATCACTTGTTTATTGGCCTAAATATCTAGACTAAGTGCCTTTTTCACTGGAATTAAACACATACATTGCAGTTTAAAAAAAAAAAAAAAAAAAACAGAAAAAAGAAAATAAGAAATGAGTGAGGTTAAGTCGGAAAGTAGCTGTCACCTACTTAAAAAACAAAGGCTAAATGTAAAAAGCAAAAACAATAAAAAAAACAAGTAAGACAAATTAAAGCACATTTCTCTCGTAACGCTTATAGATTTTAATCTGTTCTTTGTTTATTTGTTGGGTTTGTTTTGCTATAAAACAACATGCAGTTTCTGCAAACATCTCAGACATGAAAGTGTCCATCAGCAGCAACAGTTTTCAAGAAGCTAGGGTTCTTCATTGAAATAAAACACAAGTCTAAGCATTTTTTTTCCCCAAACAAAAAAAAATTTCTTAAATAACTAGTTAATTATCTACACAACAAAACTCAACATGCAGTATACACCTCAGATTTTTCTGGATACCTTAAAAAAATTTCTAAGTTAACACACCTAAGAACTAAGTTAAATGAAGCAAAGTGGGTATCTTTTGTTCTTAAGGCAAAAATAATCTCTTTTTTAGAGTCTATAGTTTATAAATGTCTTTTCTTGTCTATCTCAAGTCCCTTCTACAAAAGCAAGCTTGGGAAAAAAACCTGACAACAAAGCAACAGACAAAGATACTTCATTTTTGTATTGGGTCTGCGTGGCAGGTTTTGGTAGCGGGGGGCTGCCAGGGTGGCTCCTGCGAGAAGATGCCAGAAGCTTCCCCTGTGTCCCACAGAGCCAGTGCCAGCGGCTCCAAGAGGGACCCACCGCTGGCCAAAGCCGAGCCCATCAGCAACGGTGGCAGCGCCTCTGGGGTGACATATTGAAGAAGGGGGAAAAAAACCAGCAGGCAGCATTTACAGCCAGAGAGAGGGCTGTGCCCCGGCAGCCATGGAGCTCCACGGGGGAGCAGATCTCCACCTGCACCCGAGGAGGGTCCCACGCCGGAGCAGGGGGATGCCCGAAGGAGGCCGTGACCCCGTGGGCAGCCCGCGCTGGAGCCGGCTCCTGGCAGGGCCTGTGGCCCCGTGGGGAGAGGAACCCCGGCTGGAGCAGGGGTGCGGGCAGGGCTTGTGACCCCGCGGGGGACCCAGGCTGGAGCCGCCTGTTCCTGAAGGACGGCACCCGTGGGGGGACCCAGGCTGGAGCAGCTCGTGAAGAACTGCAGCCCCTGGGAAGGACCCACGTTGGAGAAGTTCATGGAGGACTGTCTCCCGTGGGAGGGACCCCAGGCTGGAGCAGGGCAGAGTGTGAGGAGCCTCCCCCTGAGAAAGAAGGGGCAGCAGAAACAACGTGTGATGAAGTGACTTCACCCGCCATTCACCATCCCTCTGTGCCGCTCGTGGGGAGAGGATACAGAGAAAATCAGGAGTGAAGTTGAGCCTGGGAAGAAGGGAGAGGTGGAGAAAGGGTGTTTTAAGGGTGTTTAGTTATCTTACTTAGTTTTACTTAGTAAAACTTAGTAAAACTTAGTTTCAGTTTATCCTACTCTGATTTTGATTGGCAGTAAGTTAAACTAATTGCCCCAAGTGGAGTCTGTGTTGCCCATGATGGTAACTGCTGACTGATCTCTCCCTGTCCTTATCTCGACCCACAAGCTTCTCATTGTATTTTCTCTCCCCTGTCCAGCTGAGGAAGGGGAGTGATAGAGCAGCTTTGGTGGGCTCCTGGCATCCAGCTATGTCAACCCACCACAATTTGTTACTTGTAAAAGTTACAAAAAGGACAAGAGCATTTGCATAGTGAAGATCTCCTTTGTAACATTGACTACAGAGATCTTGACAGGCCTTCATAAGAACATAAGGCAAAACAACACATTTCCCAGGACAGGAATGCAGTGGCTGTATGAAAATAAACACTGCAGGCGTGCATTTACATGATAATTGGATTAATGGATGTGAATTAAAAGGAAGTTCACAAGCTGATTGAACTCTTCTTGCAATCAGAAAACTATCATTATTTATGCTTAAACTTAGATGAACGGTAGTAATGACATGACGAACATTTAGCTCAGTTTCTGTCCTTCCTATACATGGCAAATCTCATTCCAGGCTATTTGCATTGAGGGAGTGGTATTTTCAACACACGAAACTGTCACGGTCTCTTCTAGAGGGAATAAACAAGAAAGGCTTTGGCTGGCATACCAAAACTGTGCAGGGCAAGACTACTAAGGCCTTCAAGCATGTTAGAGGGAAAAACACTGTCTTATTCACAACAGTAACTTTCAGAAACCTGCGTTCGGTTTGTATGCACTACTTCAAACTTAAGCACTACTGTAACAGACACACAATTACTTGGAAACTTAGAGTTGCTGAAATCTGTATGCATCAGTCAGTGGAGTTAAGGGGATGGAATTCAATTTGCAAGTATGTTCTAACCTGACAGCATGGTATATACCCTGACATTGCGTATACTCAACAAATCATTATGATCTACATCAAATATAACATGAAAATATGTCAAATAAGTATTAAAAAAAAAAAAAAACAAACCTCAAGTGCCTCCACTCCAAGGCATCCTTCTAGAGAGCAGGAAGAGATAAGACAAAGCACCCTAGCACACCAAAAAGACATGACATGCGCTTACATGAGCTTATCAGAGTTGCTCAAGAATTAAAACCGAAAAGCATGTGCCTTCTGCAGTAGAACTGCTTAACAAGATAGGAAATCCAGTCCCAAACACCTGGCAGTTAAAGGAACGGTCAAAGGATTTGAAACAAGCATGCCGAAGACATAGGACTGTTGGTCCTACGAACTCTTGTTAGAAATAACAGAAAAAATGAAGGTAGTCAGAGGAAACTTATAAAAATAAATGCTCCCACTGATATGCCGAATATGTTTTGATACAGACACTGAATCCCCAGACAAGGATCTATTTCTCTTTTTCCTGTCCTAGATCTTTCCCCTTCGCAACAGGTGAATGTAGTTTTAATTTCTCACCTTAGCTATGCAGCACTCATCTTTCTGCTGCCCTGCCTTGTACCCCTTGGATTTCTTTCTGTGAAGTCCACTTATCCTTTGCTTTTAGCACAACGGAGGCTGTTGCTCTCCGTGCTAGATCTCGGGGATTCTTCACAGAGTGTTTCAGAGCACGGCAGGGGAGAAGGGGGAAATGGAACAGAAAGAGCCGTGACTGCTAGAGCTCCCTTTCCAACTCGCTCGATTCATCCACCTGGCACGCAGGACAGAACGATATCATCTCTCATATTAACATCTGACATTTTACCATTTCCTTTAGCTCACCCAGAAAGCCACCAAGAGCAAAGAGGTTTTTCGTCTTTCTTAATACAGTGTCCTTTTCAGGGCAGAATGCCGATACGCTATCACTGCCACAACTCCCTGCTGTGACTTTGGACACTCTTCCTGACAAACACCTACCACCGTTATTAGCTTCACCACTCCCGCCTCTTCACTTGTCTGCAATATTAAATGTGATTTCAAAATATAATAACTAGCATGGTTCTTATGCAAAAGAAAAAATATCTGAAGTGTTTAATTTATTTTCACTATATTAAGAGATGAGGTGCCTTTGTTTCTCATTTTCACCAGGTGGAAGCTGAGCCTAACCATAATGTTTACTTTGATACTTAACATACATTAACACAAATTCAGATGCGTTTCCAAAAGACTTGAGGATTTGCCATAACTATGTCTCATTACAATTTACTGCCTTATTACTGTACAGTTAACACTAGCCCAGCTGAAATGAAACATCAGTTTTACAGATTATTGGTAAAATATCCCTTAAAAAAAAAAAGTATGCTGACAAATACTAACAGGTAAGCATGGAAAATAGTGAAGCCAGCTATCATACAACTAGGTTCATATAAGACAAACTTCTGAATTTATTCAGCATAAGAATGTACAAACTCCAAACACAGATAAAATTTACTTGTCAATTGATACCGTCTCAAGTAAAGTTCTGTGAGATGTAAAGTGTTAATGTTAATACTTCTATTTCTTCTTGCATCCTTTGAGAAATTTTAAGAGAAACGTTACGATTCTGAAGATAAAATTTCTATTGGTTGTTCCTTCTAAGATTATTAAATATTGACGTAAGAAACAATTTTATTAGCTAACCCAAAATAAGTTCAGGGGAAAAGTACTCACATGCAATGTAATCTGCCTGTTTATTCAGTTATTTAATCAGTGATAAAAATAAAACATTTTATGAACTCCCAGTTACCTTCATTTATTACAGTATTATTTCAAGGAAAAAAAAAATCCTTATTAGCTGCATTTTTGCATTTAAAAGGAAAATTTTCCTTTTTCTAGCAGGCCAGCTCGAGAAGCTGGACTGTCCTTGACTACTTAGCAACAACTCAAAACATCAGCACGTTATCTATATTTTCTCATCCCAAATCCAAAACAGAGCCTCACACTAGCTTCTATGAAGAAAATTGACTCCACCCTGGCTGAAACTAGGACAACTTCCCCCATGTGAATGACTGCAGTAGTGAACCTGTGTACCAAAAAATGCATTGATTTCCTTCCTTTTAATTCTGGTTTAAGAAAAAAAGAAAAATCAAGATTCATTATTATTTGAGAAAGAAAATTATCTAATTTTATCATTGGTTCACATTTAACTCAACTCAATAAATCTTAATATTAAAAGTAAATACTGGCTCATTAAAGAGATTCTGCAATTCTGGATGATGATTCTGTGGAATACACAATGCCCTTGACAACTGCCCTTAGGCTTCCTGTGCCTAACCTAAGCACCAATTCAACATGTTATTAAATGCATGTCTAATATTTAAGCATGTGGACTAAGCACTTCTCATGCAAAATGCTGTCACGCGTACTCATTTACTGAATCGTGGCCATGGTTTTCTTTCTGTTTGGAGGCAGTGGTTGTTTGCAACATGTGATTTATAGTTGCTAGGCAGTAAGACTGTATGTACATAATGCAATAACAGTAATGAATGATGAAACTGTTAAAAGTTTCTGAAAGAAAAATAGTTGTGTGATCTTCAAATTTATTACTGCATTGGTGATTACTCTCACAAGTATTTACAGGACATTGTAGCAAAAGTGAATCATCACAGACCCTGCGTCAATATTTTATATTCACTGCAAAAGCCTCTAGACTGTAGAGCCGTGAATATCACTGGCAATTTGACTGTGTTTTAACCCTGCTGATTAAAACAATTAGAACAGAATTTTGCTGGCTCACCAGGTTTTCATGTTTGCCGATGCATCTTCTAAGCCCAAATCAAACACTGGTAGCACTTTAGGCATAGTGCTTTAACCCTTATTCACACAACATGATGGGAATTACTCGCACCATGGATTATGATTATTTATATACAATAAGGACTGAATCTACAACATTTGCTCGGGTGTTCCATATAGAGATTACAGATCCAGGTTCTTTTCCCAGACTGGAATTTCTTGGATTCTTTTAAATGACAGATATATCGAGAGAAAGAAAACTAAACTCTGTAAGGAGAGGCGTGATATCCTGGCTATTGCTTACAAGGAGGATGATAGTTAAGAAAGGATGTTACATTTCTCAGTTTGTTTAAAATAGATAGTATTTTTAATTGCCCAGACAAGATTATCAATAAGAGGTAATCAATCTATAAATTAGTGGAATACATCTTGTAGGATTAACTTCACTTATACTGCCATGCTTGAATTTGTTGTCCTTAAGAAGTAACTTAATTAGACAGTAGGAATGAGAAGTTCAATCATTGTTAATTAGTTTATTGGCTAGTAATAAACATTATCAGTAGCATAAATCTCAATCCAGTGTTTCAAATTTGGCATTTTACCTAACTCTTTCCCAAATCTATAGCTCTGCAGATGAATGCTTCCTTTCCATTCCCCATGCTTACTTTTACAGAAGCCAAAGAGACAGTATGCGCTTTATGGATTCTATACTGACACACAACTCCTGGCTTTCTGGGTTAAAGAAAAGAGATGAGATGAAGCAGCAGCAGCAATACCCTCCCCTTCTTTTGAGATTAGAAAGAATCTTTATGCATGACCAGAATGAGTACAACCACTGTCTTCCTGTCCTCACATATGTAGCACAGCACCAGAACCTGCTGAGAAGAAGAGCTGTGAATCTCATAGCTACCCTCCTTCCACAGCACTACAGTTACAGGGATAACAGCTGCTCAAAGACTCTCCCTTGTTAGGGAAGAGGAGCACCGCACCAGCAGAATATCACTTGTCAGGATCCAGAGAGGTAGATGTATACAAACGTGGAGTTGGGTAGATACAAAAAAGCATGTCAATCACCTTGCTCATCTTGGCACACCTCAGGGGCACAGGCAAGATGGCTCACTGACACCCAGTGGGAGTCTGCCCTACCAGCTGCATCAAATTCCCACTTTCCTGCATCACCTTCTCTGGTTATTAGAAAGCCAGTTTGGAATGCCTCTCCTTTTGGTGAAAGGTTTTCACCTGTATCTTTGTCCTCACCCTTTTCCTGTGTGCTGGGGCAGCGCAAAATCTCTTCATCACTTGATGGGAACTTGCATGCCAGCTCCTGTTTAACCACACTGTTCTCAACAGCCATCTGCATGTGGGTTGTACATTTGTTTTAAAGGAAAGTGTCATGAAAGAATGAGGTAGACTAGGCGATATTTTCTGAATTTTTGTTTTGTTTTTCTTGCCTTAAACAGCAGTAGAAGTTACAAAATTCTGTAGATATTGCATGAGCATAAATTAACAAAATAGATATGTAAGATATATTGTCCTCTAGGAAGCTTGTATATTTGTACCTGTGCCATGGAAACAGCTTTCTTTACTATGGCATGACTTACACCATGAAGATGATTAAGGGCTTGGACTGAGAGCTGGGATTGGTAGGGAGCTGGGGTTGTTTAGCATCAGAAAGAAAAGATTCAAGAGGGTTCTCAATGTGTTTAAATACTTGAGAAGAGAAAGAAGAGAGACTGACTCTTCTCAATGGTACCCAGTGAAAAGACAAGCGGTAACAAGCACAAACTGAAATAATGGAGAACTTCATCTAAACATATTAAAAAGCAAAACTGAAGCAAATTAAAAACCCTACACTTTTTGCTGTGACAGTGACTGAATACTGGAACAGGTTGCCCAGAGAAGTTGTGGAGTCACCAACCTTAGACGTCTTCAAAACCCAGTTAGACACAGTTCTGAACAACTGGCTCTATGTGACCCTGCTTTGGAGCTGGGGCAGAGATTAGACGAGGTGATCTCCAGATATCCCTGCCAACCGCAGACATCTTGCACCTTTGCAAAAAGTATTTGAAGATGCTTCCGGAGTAACAACTTAGAAACAAAAAGCAAACTAAAGAAATTTAGTTGCAGAAGGCCGGTGTCTTCTGGAAGTCAAAAATATGTTCAGTCCAGTCCTAAATATCCCTTATAAATATTTCATAATAGAACATGGTATTACTCTGTTTGTTAACACAACATAGTTGGGAGAAAGAGCTGGCTGGTTATACTCACTTCTTTCTTTGTGAATTCTTACATTAAAAATCCACCAGTGTCTATTTAAGAATAAAGAAATACTGTATTGCAATGAAGAAAACAACAAGTTTGCTTTCTTTTAATAATCCAAAAAGGTATTTGAAAAGGTCTATCCAGTTCAATGGGAAAAGTAAGGCACAATGAAATTACATTTCTACTTTTGTTTGTACATGGAAAAAGTAAAAATGTCACTTTGGCCAAGTTAAAAATGGTCTCTCATATTGTAAAAATGTTATCAAACCAGAAGAATAAAAAAAAAGGTCAAGTTCATGACTGGATGCTTCACTGCCTCTGTTTCCACATGGACTTGCCATTTTATTGAAAATATGAAGCAGATAGATCAAGGTTCCATAGGAGTGAATTACTAGACCCGACAAGAAAAACCCATCATAAAAAGTTTGAAGGTTGTTGCAGCACAGGTTAATTGTTTCATTACCCATGAAAAAGGGCAAAAACATCCCAAACATTTTCTCCTCAAATAGCATTATTGACAGCACTGAACAAAAAGGTGACTTGAAAGCCATACAAGGATGTGGAGAAATACTCAGAAAAACAATAATAAAATAGAGCAGTGTCAAATACAACAGTTGTTTATAAATATCAACCCTTTGGCTTGGGAAGTTTAATTAGTGTATTCAGATCTCATTAGATTTTGCTTCTTTGGCTTTTTTTCTGGTAGTATGGCCTGAAGGCAGTGCAAATTAAGTACTCTGAGCGCCCCACGAGATTGGGCTCATAATTATTTCTCACCTTAACATCAGCTAGTTCAGCTCAAAACAACTGAAACATGAGAAAGAGAAGAACACATTTTAAACAGACTCATTTGAATGCATTATAAGCTGTTTATGGGCATGCCTAAAGTGTCAGGCATGTGGCTCAGAAGTTATAGATAACATATGCTTGCTATGAGTCATATCAGAAGGACAATGTAAGATATAGCAGGAAGATGATCATGTAATTTTTCTAGGGCTTTGGTGTATACTAAGACTCAGACTATGCAAATATTTAAAAATAAGGAAATTTTTCTAAGAGTTGTGCTTCTGCATTGTTTTTTGTTCAGGGGCATGTTGGTTTTTTATTATAAACTGCAGCAGGTTATTATACAGTACAAATTTTAATAATGACTACATGTATATGAGGGAAGTTTAAATTATGTATTTCTGCTTGCTAGATCACTAGATTTTGTAAACAGTGTTTTGTACATACCTTATCCATCTGGTACATGAATGATGTTACAGTATTTCTAATAGTTTTAGTTGTGTATGTTCTGCTGCAGCCACTATAAATTAAAACACATTTTCTATTACTTTTTCCTTCTAAAAGTAGATACCTAATACAAAATGTTTGGTATATTACCACGATAAAACAGGAATAGAAGATGTTAACCTTGAGTGTTTCGGGATGGGAGATACTAAACTTTTACTTTGCTTGGTGAAAACCAACAAAAAACCCCAAAAGACTATTCCACTCCAAACTATTCTAAATGGGAATGGCATGGGATTTGTCCCTTGGGAACAAAAAGACCAAAACAGCAAAGGAATGGCTTTTCCCCTCTTAGACAAGATACATTAACCACAGCAGAATACAAGGATGAAATTCAATTCATGTGCTAAATGTCTCTAAAAAAGATACATCAGATACAGTGCTAGGAAAAGGAGCAGGAGAAATGTGGTGTATTAGACGTTAACATTTAGCCTCTGCAAGAACGTAGGAGTCGAATTTAGTGCATTGTTGCTGAAAACTGCTGCTGCTTGTTGCACTTTTTCAGGATAGCACAGATAGCCATGCTACATCATTGCACATGAGCACGGAGTTGTGCTCAAGGACATCTAAAGATTAGCAGCAAGATTATCCCACCCTAACAGTTTGTCCCGGATGATGAAGGAGAATACCCTGATTTGCTAAATCTTAATTTGACAACCTGAATAAAAAAGTGTCAGCTATAATTGTTTTACAGGAAGAGGACAGGTTGGGGGTTTTTTATACCTGATAGTCTAGGTTTCTCATAATGGGGACAAAACCATGGAATTAAGATTAAAGTTCTTTCTCCAAGAGCGGAATACACTGTAAGTTGCAGAAAACTTGTCAACAGAATTACACATGCACCTCACACCTGCACCAGCAACAGAAGCACACACCTTGATGACAGAAGTTTGCATTGCTTAAGTATTTAAGGAAGGATAAGAATGGCCTAATAATGAGATCAAGTCCCACTAAATTCATCAGGAATCTAAGACAGAACAGCTTGCAGGATCAACTCCTCCTCTTGATGAGTACATCTGAAGAAAAACCTGTTCAAACCACAATAAAGGAGTCAGGAGATCAACTGTTTAGGTAGTAATGACTTTTCATCTGTTTTAACCAAGCTGTTTCACCACACTTCACATGAATTGCAAGTGCCAGTGACATAATAATTGGTCATCTTTGCATCTTCTCCAGCTGAGATGGGTCACCACAGGAGAAGGATGCACTACTACATGAGTTTGGGTGTTAATGGACACCTATTATTTTTGGTCCATAAGGTTTCAGCAGTACAAAATAAAGAGTTAACAAATGATACAGTTTTGCTAAAGCTGCTGAGCTGGAAAGCTGCCGATAAACAATTAACAGAACCTTTATTTAATGAGATCTACAAAAATGGAAAGAAAAAAAAATACACATGCCTTTGCAACAAGGCTGTGAGCAAGCTTAGGCCATGCAATCCAAAAGCTTTGTTGGAGAATTAACAAAAGACAAGGTCAGAGCACTAACTGGAGTTTCTCTTGTGCATGCATGTGGGCACATACATGTAATTAAGAGAACAACGCCACTTACAGAAAATAAGGCGAGTGCTTCCCTGAGACCCTCTTACACTAGCTTGAGGGAAAAGTGGATAAAATGCTGGAACAGTTTTGCAAATACAAATAATGGTGTGTCTCCTGCTATACAATTTCTCCTATATACCAGACTGCAGAAAACCTTATCTCCTTTCTCTTGTGAGAAACATAGCCAGGTGGAGGAGGAGAAGGGAAACCCTTCATCATTATTTCTTCTTTTCCTGAAGAAACAATGAACAAAATCTCAAAGGTTTTGTTAATCACATAAGCTAAAAAGATATCAACACCTCCTTCTGAGGCAAACCCCACACACACCCCAAACAAAAAAAAACACCAACAACATCACACTAGAAAATTTTATCTCAACTTTACTAGTTTCTGTCAAAAACTATGATATATTTCTGACATTGCAGAGACTAAAGTATGTACAGAAAATTACTTGGATTTCATTTTTACCGCAGTCAACATTGGTATCTCAGGCCTCTGTATAAATCAGTAATGTTCTGCTATTAACATCAAAATTTCTCACGTTGTGATGTAAAGTTTTGGTAGAAATAAAAAGACTTTTCTGATGAAAAAATAAGTTACATGACCACACTAAAAAGCACTGTGAACAGTTAGATTAAAACTATCTAAAATATTTAAACTAAAACATAGTTCATAAATTCTTTGTTATACTGAGAGCAGTGGCAATTCTGCTACTACTTCAGATATCATTCTAGCATAAATGCTCTAACATTTTCACAAATACCAAAAAAATGAAGTAATATAATTGGTCTTGAAGCCAATGATAAAAATAAATCAGATGGGTGGACCTTTCCAGGACTTAAACCCCAAAATTAACTGAGATCACCAATACTATGCACAAAAGTCAAGAGAAAAGAAAACTAGTGGGAATTTTCTTATTTTACTTATAAAACTCTAAACTCATCTTTGAAATTCAGGTTTTTCTGTAAACTGCATGCATGCTGAGTTAATCTTGAATCTTAAGACTGACTACTAAACACATTCTTCTTGATGAAATGAAATAATATAAATTACTTCCTAAATTCAATAGTACTAAAGAAAGGAAAAAAAAAATAAAGATAAATTTAGAGAGAGGTTTGGCAGATTAATTTGCACTGTTTTGAAAAAATAGCCTCTGGTTTGGGCTGGAGGACAAACTTATCCATTCACATCAAATCCCTCTAGAGCATCTTCACACCTGGCTGTGAGGAAAGGCAGATCTGAATTGAATACGGTTATCGTGGAGCACAGACATAAGGATAATCCTTGTGAAGCATACCCTGCATGTGGACAACTTGACACCCTGTCCTTGGTCCACCACAGCCACCTGTCCCACCTACCTTTTTGTATCACTTGTACATCACATGAGACAAATAGGGTAGTGCAAGATCTTATAAGGAGTAGCCCCTCTGTGATTTGCTACGAGGCGAGGTGGGATTTCTAAGTGAATGAGACTCAGTCTGCGTTTATGCTGCCTATGAGGAAAGTGGTCTCTGGAGCACGCTTATCTCAAAGGCACAAATTCCAGGTGAGAAAAGTCAGGAACTGCCATGTCTGATTCTTAAGTTAGACCACAAGTGACCTACCCTAACTAGATGGCATGTATTTTATGTCCACAACACACAACTGTTATGAAGGAACAGCAAGGTTTTATGTGGATAAATAATGCATAACAACTGTTTTATAACTGCTTCCCTCCTCCCTTTCGCTCTTTTTCCAAGACAAACTACTTGCTAGGTACATGACTGAAATAAAATAGGTGCAGGTCCTCAGCAGAATTAACCAAAAAAAAAAAAAAAACCAAAAAAAAAAAACAAACAAACATTTTATTTAGAAAATATCAACGTATAAGCTACTATTCATTGTTTATGCATCTCTGAATATTACCAAAAGCCTTTGTGCAAATGACTAGTGTTCTATATTTATGCAAAAATAGCACTCGGTAAATATTCAATTTTACTATTTAACATATGTTTCCCTAGATCATATACAATGAATGTAAAAATAGGTAATTATCACTAGACTATTTTTACAGTCAAAAATATACAGAGAATCATAGAACCATGGAATAGGTTGGGTTGAAAGGGACCTTCAAATGTCATCTAGTCAAACCCCCCTGCAGTGAGCAAGGACATTTTCAACTAGATCAGGTTGCTCAGAGCCCCGTCCAACCCAACCTTGAACGTTGCCAGGGATGGGGCACCTACCACCTCTCTGGGCAACCTGTCCCAGCATTTCACCACCCTCACTCTGAAAAATTCCTTCCTTATATCTAGTTGAAATCTACCCTTTTTTAGTTTAAAACCATTATGCCTTGTCCTACTGCAATAGGCCCTGCTAAAAAAGCTATCCCCATCTTTTTTCTAAGCCCCCTTTAAGTACTGGAAGGCTGCAAGGTTTCCCCAGAGCCTTCTCTTCTCCAGGCTGAACAAGCCCAACTCTCTCAGCCTGTCCTCATAAGAGAGGTGTTCCATCCCTCTCATCATTTTTGTGGCTCTCCTCTGGAGCGGGTCACTCAAACAGATCCACATCTTTCCTGTGCTGAGGGCTCCAGAGCTGGATGCAGGACTTCAGCTGGGGTCTCACCAGAGCAGAGTAGAGGGGCAGAAACATCTCCCTCAACCTGCTGGCCATACTTGTTTTGATGCAGCCCAGGAGATGGTTGGCCTTCTGGGCTGTGAGTGCACATTGCCGGCTCACATTCAGCTTTTCATCCACCAGTACCCTCAAGTCCTTCTTGGCACGGATACTCTGGATCCCTTCATCCCCCAGCCTCTACTGATACCAGGGGTTGCCCCAACCCAGGTGCAGGACCCTGCACTTGGCCTTGTTGAAGCTCATGACGTTCACATGGGCCCGTTCCTCGAACTTGTCAAGGTCCCTCTGTATGGCATCTCATCCCTCCAGCGTGTCAACCACACCACTCACCTTTGTGTCATCTGCAAACTTGCTGAGAGTGCACTTGATCCCACTGCCTGTGTTACTGATGAAGATATTCAAGAGTACTGGTCCTAATATGGACCCCTGAAGGACATCTCTGGTCACTGATCTCCATCTGGACATTGAGTTGTTGACCATTATGCTCTGGATGTGACCATCCAACCAATTCCTCATCCACCTAACAGTCCACACATCAAATCCATACCTCTCTGCTTTAGAGAGAAGGATGTTGGGGGTGGTCTATGTCAAAGGCCTTACAGAAATCCAGATAGACGACATCCATAGCTCTTCCCTTGTCCACTGATGTGGTCACTCCATCATAGAAGGCCACTAGGTTGTTCAGGCTGCATTTGCTCTTTGTGAAACCATGCTGACTGTCTCCAATCACCTCCCTGTCCTCTATGTGCCTTAGCACAGCTTCCAGGAGGATCTGCTCCATGATCTTCGCAGGCACAGAAGAGAGGCTGACAGGCTGGTAGTTCCCAGTGTCCTCCTTGCTAAAGAAACAGTTATTTACCCATTAAAATGCAAATAACTAAATCCCTTTCCCCTTCATGCTTCACATTTTTCTAATATCTGAATAAAAGGACAGAATCAATGGGTTAATTCGAGTACTAAATGGAGAATCATCTTTAATGGCAATAGAAGTATTTTTATTTACATTTCTAGATCACAGTGTTAAACAGTAAGAGTCTGCCGTCTCCTACAGTAAGAGACTGATCCAGTAAGAGACTACTAATTTCAATATTTCACAATTGATATAAAGTAGATATAGGTATTTTCTGCATGGCAAACTGAACAACATTACGCTTACCACTCAGGTCTCTCCAATAGAGCTGCAAAGGTTTGGCTACCCTCCCTTTCTTCTATTTATTCCATACATTCTTGACTGCCAGCAACTTTCAGCAAGTTTTCCTCAGAGTCCTGTGATTTTTGGTTCTGCTATTTGACAGTTCATGGTAATTTCATAGAGCCATAACCCGATGACTGCCACTTACACACACCTGTTGGAACCATGGCATTAAACGACCAGTTATTTCCACTACTAAACACCAGATCCTATTCAAAAGGAACACTCTCTATGGGTTGTCAGCATTTAAAAACAGTACAAACATCACAGTCCTGTTTGACTGTGTTTTACATCAAACATCTTCCCACAAAGACCTCAAGGTCAATGCACATACACCTGTTAGACCTAGATCAAGCTCCTTTTGGACAATAACACCCCTACAAATTGTACTGTTCCTATGGTTTTCATGCATTGAGCCCACACTGAGAAGGGCTAAGTCTGGATGGTTTAACAGCTACACATTTTGGGTTTTTGTTGCTCAAGACAAGACAAAACCATTCACAGGATGCACACTAACTGCTCCAGGACATCCCAAGCATCCAAGCTGGAAAGCTGGAGTCCCTTTTATAGTGAAGCAAGGTCAGATCCTCTACAGGTCAATTCAGACAGCAACACCAACAGCACAGGAATCCTAGCTGCCTCCTTTAGGCAGCCCTTGTGAGAACAACCTTGTTTGGCACTAGAATAGGATAGAACAGAATAGAATATTTCATTTGGAAGAGACCTACAACAATCATCTAGTCCAACTGCCTAACCAATTCAGGGCTGACCAAAAGTTAAGGCATGTTATTAAGGGCATTGTCCAAATGCCTTTTACACACTGACAGGCCTGGGGCATCAATCACCTCTTTACGAAGCCTGTTCCAGTGATTGACCGCCTTCTTAGTAAAGAAATGCTTTCTAATGTCAAGCCTGAACCTCCCCTGATGCATCTTTGAACCATTCCCACATGTCCTGTCACAAGATACCAGGGAGAAGAGATCAGCAATCACTGATCAGCTTCAGGCACAAACACTCTCTGTGCCTAAAAAAAGTAAGTTTCTAGAGAGACTACCAAACCCCAAAACTATACCTGGTCCTTACCCTAAGCTACAACCATGTGGGCTGCATTCCCAAACCTCAGCATGGAATCTGCCAAAGCTCAAAATGTGCATCCCTTTTAGTTTATCTAGTAGGACATTCACAGTGATTATCTAGTTGTTTCATGAATTGTAATTCAAACTGAAAACTTGTCTTCAAGTAGTTTGAAAAAAATGATTCGTTAAAAAGCAATATAGACAATTTCACTATGGTTTGTAGAAGGTAGCACCTATGCAACAACAAATCAGTTGGACTGGTGCAGAGGGGAATCACATTTCTCTGATGAAAAAAGGGAATACAACAGCCATGCAAAGACTTCTGAAAGCATTATGCTTCTTAGTGTCTTCAATCATTTTAAATGTATTTGCAGATGATATATGATAGTATAACCACTATATTCTTTGACAAACATCACATGATATTACAGTGCAATGGAATTTCAATCTTAAATCATCAAGATAATTTCAGTCTAAATAAAATAATGTTTGACTTGAGAGAAGACTGGAAGACTTTCTTCTCCCATTATGTTATTTTCCCCTAGTTTTGAATTTAGTTAATGATACTCAAAGTTCATTTACAACAGGCAAAGTCTGTAACAATATAGAGATAGAAAGGAGAATAATCTACATTTTAAAATAGGAATATTTCTGTATTTGGTAATAGCATCAAAGAACAACTTCTGTCCCCAGGAGCAAGGGATAAAGCACCAATTTGTTCTTTTGAAGAAGTTTGCAATGTAATGACCTCCGTTACAAGACAGGAAAATCAGTGCAGCATAAAATATCTATCAATTGTTATACTCTTCTTGTCAATCTGTTGCCTTACATCAAATCTCACTCTTCCAGGAGACTACCACTTCACAGTGAATATAAAATATGTGCAATAAATATTCTAGCTTATGGCACGGAGTTTCCTAGTGAGCCAAAAAAAAAAAAAAGGGAGACTTGTTCTAGATTAGGGGACATGGTGGTGTTGGGTTAATGGTTGGACTTGATGATCTTGAAGGTCCTTTCCAACCATAGTGATTCTGTGATTTCACAAAACAATAACCTAGTGTCCTGGTTTCGGCTGGGCTAGACTTAATTTTCTTCCTAATCACTGATACAGTGCTGTGTTTTGGATTTGTGATGAAAAAAATGTTGGTAACATACTGTTATTTATAGTTGTAGCTAAGCAGTCAAGGACTGTCCACCTTCTCGTGCTGGCCTGCCAGTGAGGAGGCTGGGGTTGCACAGGAAGATGGGAGGGGACACAGCCGGGACAGCTGACCCAAACCAGGCAAATACCATGCGATGTCATGCTCAACATATACACTGGGGGAGTTGGCTGGGGAGGACTGCTGCTCAGGAACTGGCTGGGCATTAGTCGGCAAGTGGTGAGCAATTGCACTGTGCATCGCTTGTTTTGTATATCCTTTTGTCTTTTTTTTGGCTTATTTGTTTCCTTCTTTTTCTGTCCTATTACACTGTTTTTATCTCAACCCACGAATTTTACTTTTTCTTCCAATTATCTCCCCCATCCCACTGGGGTGGGGAGGGGAGTGAGCGAACCACTGTGTGGTGCGTAGCTGCCTGCCAGGTTAAACCACAACATTCAGTTTGAGCAATGATTTATGAAACAGCTAGCACTAAATTTCCAGGATGAATATCTTTCACTGACATGAAGTAGAGTCTAGTCATATGACTACTGCGACAAATAAAATTATACTATTAAAATACTATTCCACTGACTTTCTTTCTGCCCATCTTAGTTTAAAATAGACCCCATTAATTTTTACTTCAGCCTACAGTTGAAAGAGGAAAGAAGAAAAAAGAAATGTTGGAGATCAGAGTCCTCGAGGACACAAAGATTTTAAACAAATGTTTTGGGACCCATGTTGCTTGTAGGTTTTTATTTAATGGAAATTTACATGTTTATACAGAAGAATAGACAACGTGTTCCCATATAAGTTCACTTTCCCCCACATCTAAGGCATTAGTTTCAAGTTTGAGCTCTACTTTATAAAAATGAACCAAAACATTACACATTTTGGAACTGAACACAACATTCTCCATTTGTCATAGAAAGAGAACCTCCCTCCTTCATCGCAGAATCAAAGAATCATTAAGGTTGGAAAGGACCTTCAAGATCATCAAGTCCAACCATCAACCCAACACCACCATGCCCATTAAACCATGTCCCAAAGTACGTCGTCCAGATTTTTTTTTAATACTTCCAGTGATAGCGACTCCACTACTTTCCTGGGCAGCCTGTTCCAGTGCTTGACCACTCTTCCGGTGAAGAAATTTTTCCTAATATCTAGTCTAAACCTCCCCTGGCGCAGCTCGAGGCCATTTCCTCTCATCCTATCGCTAGCCACTTGGGAGAAGAGACCAACACCCACCTCACCACAATCCCCTTTCGGGTAGTTGTAGAGATCGATAAGGTCTCCCCTCAGACTCCTCTTCTCCAGGCTAAACAAGCCCAGTTCCCTCAGCCACTCGCCATAAGTCTTGTGCTCCAGACCCCTCACCAGCTTCGTTGTCCTTCTCTGGACACGCTCCAGCACCTCAACGTCCTTGTAGTGAGGGGCCCAAAACTGAACACAGGATTTGAGGTATGGCCTCACCAGTGCTGAGTACAGGGGCACAATCACTTCCCTACTCCTGCTGGCCACACTATTTCTGATACAGGCCAGGATGCTGTTGGCCTTCTTGCCCACCTGGACACACTGCTGGCTCATGTTCAGCCGGCTGTCAACCAGCACCCCCAGATCCTTTTCCGCCAGGCAGCTTTCCAGCCACTCCTCCCCAAGCCTGTAGAGTTGCATGGGGTTGTTGTGACCCAAGTGCAGGACCTTGCACTCGGCTTTGTTAAACTTCATACAGTTGACCTCAGCCCATTGATCCAGCCTGTCCAGATCTCTCTGCAGAGCCCCTCCTACCCTCCAGCAGATCAACACTCCCACCCAACTTGATGTCGTCTGCAAACTTACTGAGGGAGCACTCGATCCCCTCATCTAGGTCATTGATAAAGACACTGAACAAGACGGGCCCCAAAACTGAGCCCTGGGGAACACCACTTGTGACCAGCCACCAGACAGATTTAACGCCATTCACCGCAACTCTCTGGGCTCAGCCATCCAGCCAGTTCCTTACCCAGTGAAGAGTGCACCTGTCCGAGCCATGAACAACCAGTTTCTCCAGCAGAATGCTGTGGGAGACGATGTCAAAGGCTTTACTAAAGTCCAGGTAGACAACATCCACAGCCTTTCCCTCATCCACTAGGCGGGTCACCTGGTCATAGAACCAGGTCAGGTTGGTTAAGCAATACCTGCCTTTCAAGAACCCATGCTGGCTGGGCCTGATCCTTTGGTTGTCTTGCACATGCCCTGGGAGCGCTCTTCAAGATGAGCTTCTACAAATTCTTCCCCAGTACCGAGGTCAGGCTGACAGGCCTGTAGTTCCCAGGATCCTCCTTCCAGCCCTTCTTGTAGATGGGCATCACATTGGCAAGCCTCCAGTCTTCTGGGACCTCCCCTGTTAACCAGAACTGCTGATAAATGAGGGAATGGCTTGTCAAGATCCTCCACCAGCTCCCTCAGTACTCTTGGGTGGATCCCATCAGGCCCCATAGACTTGTGATTGTCCAGGTGGCATAGCAGGTCATTAACTCCTTCCTCCTGGATTATGGCGAGTTTATTCTGCTCTCCATCCCTGTCTTTCAGCTCAGGGAGATTAATCCCCTGGGGATACTTGGTCTGGTTATTAAACACAGCCTTTTCCCCATCCTTGGTGACAATGTTCCCCCACCACCCATGTCCAGTAAGGGATGGAGATTCTCCTTGGCTCTCTTTTTGTTTTTAATATTATCTTCCACACACTCCAGGAACCTCCTAGACTGTTTCCTCTCTGCTGTGTTACACTTCCAGCAGATGTCTGTTAAATTGAAGTCCCCTACAAGAACAAAGGCTAGTGATTGTGAGACTTCTGCCAGGAGCTTGTAGAATGCTTCATCTGCCTCTTCGTCCTGGTTGGGTGGTCTATAACAGACACTCAGAAGGATATCTGCCTTGTTTGCTTTTCCCTTCATTCTTACCCATAAGCACTGAACTTTGTCGAGATGATCACATATCAATATCTTTAATCTTTTCAATATGTCAGGTTCTTAGAAGGCCACTATCAGCTCTGTGGAGAAAAAACCCCACATACATATTTCTGCATAAGTGTAAAATGATCACGTATTATATACCATGTGCCCCACAGAGAACATGCTGCTGTGGTGGAGATGAACACAGAAGAAGCAAAGGTGGAGTGTGGCTTCCACAGCATCCTGTTCTCCCTTCCACTCCCAGCACAGATTTGCTTTATAGAGTTGAATGTTAGTAGAAAGAAGAGATGAATCGATGAGTTGATTTCGGTAAGTCCTATACCCGAGAAAACTTTCATGGCTATCACTTCTAATTTTAGCTCCTTCAATAGATTCTTCTTGTGCAATTTTTCAACTGAACCGTCATTAGAAAATGATGTATTAGACATTATGGGAAACAGGACTTGATGCACAGAAAAGAAGTCTCTATGGGACTTTGTGGAACTGTATCTGTCATAAGAGACAGTCATTACCAGCGACGTCCAAGCACAATATCATGACTCTTGTAATACATGGAAGAACTCAACATAAATGTTGCCTGTGTATCTATTTGTATTTTACTTTCTGTCAGTTTTTTGGTATACTGTTACTTTATTGCTTTTTACATGCATTTAAGCTTGAAAAGCATCTCAAGTGTTTTAAATGTCTAATTACCGACAAGAAATGTACATTAATACCTATCAAAAGCTGAAAAATAAGGAAATAGCAGCCAAAATTTCCAGTGTACGTACTTTATTCAGTCCTCTCACTATGCATTGAACCACTGAAAATTAAACCATTGTAATGTATTTTATCAGGTGAGCAAATGTGAAATTGTATTGAAAGAACAAATTTCAAAACACTACACTAAGCCATGTTTCTTTAAGAGATCATGTAAGGTGACACATACACAGCATTCAGACACAACACAACATTTAGAGATTCTATCCTTTCCAAAGGTGACTGGATGCGATAAAACACTGCAATCAATTTATAATATAGACTTCAAAAAAATTTAGTTCACATTCAAAAGAATCCTGCAGAACTCAGCAACATTGATCCAACAGGAAAAGGAAAACTAACATTGGATTGGAGATACAAAACAATGTCTGAGAGCAAGGAATCATTTACTTTGCTGTAGAGATCTAGCAAGATCCATTTGTCACACGTACCTAGATTTAGTGGAAACAATCTGTACAACAATCCAAAAAAATCTTAATAGTACTGAAGAGCAGTGTTTGTTGTTTTTCATATGTAGTCATTTTACAGCAAAGACGTTCACCTTCTTCATTTCTTAGTTCCTTATTTAGTCATCGAAATTTCCTGTCCCGTTTTCTTCCCATACTGACTCTCTCTATTAAACTTCTTTGCCTTCCTAATATGGATGCTATGAAATAGAAACTTTTACACTATTTTCCTCCAAAGGAATTAAATACAGTTTTCAGTACGGCAAGCATGAGTTTCTAGACACACACAATATACAACATTGCTGCAGTTTAAAAAAAAAAGTTAAAAAACAAGCATGAAAATCATATCTTCCCGATGTTAAAAATTTCTGTGTTTTTTTTTTTCTATGATAAAGAAAGATACAAAATCTTTCATACCTCAGAACAACATAGTACTACTGCAACACATGAAGAAAAATTTCAAAGAGGCCATTTCCTTTTCGAAAAGCTTGCCTTAGGTATTGTATTTGATCTTCTAAAAGGACCGTTGTATTAGCATTGTTTATGTCACTAAGCTGGCTTGCAAAATTAAGGTAAAAATTATAAAGATTCTTTTATATTTAGAAATTGTTAGGATAAAACTGTAATATTAGATTATTATTTCCACAAATGAGCGCTATAACAAAAAGCCCATTGATAAACTAATTTGAGCCAAATTCAAAGTTAGTGGCTCCATAATTGTTGAAGAAGTTTGTTTCCCTTTTTCAATTGTTCCAGCATAGTGTTCTTTTAGCACCATGGACCTGCTCAGAACGAGCTTCTATTTCATATTCACCATGTCACATCAAAGGGAAGATCAACAAAACCACTGAACTTATTTTTAGTTCCTCAGCATTCTAAACAATCCTCTCTAATTTTCATAACACCATACAGTAAGTCAATACTTGTAGCAATAAACTGTCCTTGCATTAAACTGATTTTGTGATTATAATAAACGTCAGCATTTTGTCACTAATAAAAGTGATTTCTTGCTTCCAGTACTCTGTGGGGGAAGCAATTCATGAAAGAACCCCAACATTACTTCCCAATGTTTTAATTTAACAAACTGTAAAATGGAGATACTAAATTATCCTGCCTTGCAGGTTCAAAGATTACATATGTCCAGTGGTCCATGAAAAAATCTAAACAATGTATGTGGTTCTTACTTTTTATTAACCATATGCCTCATTTATATCGCTAAGTATTAAAGCAGGAGAACAAGGCTGTTTGCTTTACTGCGCAAAAACTTAGTTATAACTGTATAAAAATTAAACAGCTATAATTAATTCAAATACAACTTGAACATTAAACAGTTTTATCTTCCTTAGTCTGAAAAGGACCAAAAGATCTGTGGTCCGGAATTTCAAAAGGACTATCACCTTGCTAGTTAGAGACAGCACTCTGCTTTGCTCTGCTTTCATCATAATTTTCCCAGCATTCCAGGAACAATTACCTGACAGGAAGCTTGGAAATATCAGATATTTGAATGCTTGCAAACCAAGAAACATCTAACGTGGCAAACCCATTGATATTAAGAGACTTTTTTGTCTTAGGACTGCTTTGCCATCAACTCCACAATAGTCACTAGAGAGTATTTACTAAATCAGCTACCTTGCTAATACTATTGTTTATAGCTAAAAGCAGTAAGTAAAAAGGATCAGAAACCAGAATATTTTTACTAGAGAAATGAAGACTAGGCAAACTCTCAAGCATTAGTAAAAATATGTAAAATTCCATACTACTTTTAAGTGGTAGATTTTCAGAAGCATACAACTCGTATTCCAACAGCATCATTCACTTTAGACAGCTATTTTTCCTCTCTTCTCTATTTGGGGTAGCACGTATATCCCCATTCCAAGTTCATATACAGCACTTTGCTCACCTGGATTTGGATCTGTCCTATCCATTACATTCTATCCATTTTTTTCACCCTGCCATTTTTCCCCTGCAAGACCTTCCACTCTAGTTTTTCTAACCTACAAATTTCATCTGCTGATTCAAAAACCCTTCTCCTCCCATATCTAGGGTAACAGTCTTAATTATGTTTCCATAACACAGACATTAAAGAATCATTAAAACCACACAAATAATAATTTAAAAACACCACACACAGAGAAAAATCTCTAAAGAGAAGCCAAGCTTTTTCCTCTCACGTGAAGGTCTTAACCAGACTTTATAGCTATGCTCACTCTCCCTTTGCTGGCTCGGTTAGTCATGAATTGTTTTTGCACAGTAGAATAGATGTGAGTGAGGGGCATGGTCCTGGGACATGAAGGCTGGGATTTGAATTCCATTATGAAAGAGGTATTTCTCACCGCCTGAGTTCTCTTGTGCTATTGAAAGTCTATAGGAAGAAGGAGAAACAACATATCTGTTGCTCAGCATTGTGGGAACATGTTCACAGTTTGAGGTTGTAAAACAATTCTTCTGTCAACATACATGAAGCAAAATTCAGAGCATGCCTTTTAGCATAGCAGAAGAAAAAGACAGTTTTTGTGAATTCCAAGGGGGTTTAAGTGCAGGGTAATCCCCGGGCTACTCAAGTCCAGGAAAAAAATAATAATTGGACAAAAGTTGAAGAGGAAACACTTGGAAAAGTCTACCTAACAGCAGCCACTTCTGTTACATTTGAAGTTATGCTTCCAAGTTATTACAGGTTTAAGTGTTTTTTTGACAGTAGCATCACAAAAGTGAAACCAAAAATTTAACCCATATTCCTTGGTTTTGTAAGCTATGGTGATCCTCCAAAAGCAGTAGAAGAACCCCTTACTTCCTGACAATGTTTTCAATAAAACTTTTGTTCAGCTACCCCTATTTTAACTTAAAAAATATTTACTGCATATTTAGATACCAAAAGTCAAAATGCAGAAGAAAAGAAAACCAAACAACACACACAGGACCACCATTATGAGGACAGAACAATGCAAGCAGACAGAGAGAGAATGATTTTGTTGAGGGGAAACTAGGATATCAGGAGTATATTTACAACAAGATGAGTTACAGTGAGCCATTGCTGAACTGCCTCAGCTGGTCTTCCTTCCTACATTTGGATAAATATTTAAAATAACTTAAAATAATTGGCAGGTATTTCCTTTCCTTTGAAGGAAAAATCCAACATGTACTGAGGTTTTCCTATCAGTTTGAATATAGGTTAGATGAGTCTTTTTTCAGTGCATGTAAATACAGTAAGCAAGGCTTTTATCCGCAGAAATGACAATGCACATTCAAAACCATCCCTGCACTGCCAGGCCATTTAAAGAACTTTAATCCAAAGTCTGTTGCATCATGCACTCACAGTACTGCATCTGACACTACTTAAAATAAGTGTATAATAACAGTGTAAGAAATACTTCTGAATTAAATGGGATAAAGCAGTTTGTTCCCATTTTTAGTTCTAGAAATGGTTTATCTGCACTATATAAGTAAAAAATTATCTCCAAATGTATTTTATCAACTTGTATAGAATCCACTATGCACTTCAAAACTGCTTAATAATCTTGTTCATGGTCAACTGTGAACAACAACAAAAATGACTCCAACAGAAGATTACCAAGAGATTTCAAGTGTAACACAAGACAAAGTCTTGTTCAATAAACTGAAGAGGCTATCTTTTCTTCATACTGTCTCACATTTTCCCCTATATGGTGTAAATATTTAAAGCTACCAAGCTCCTCTCCCTCCGCGAACAACTGTAGAGTTTTAGTTTTGTTTTTTTTTTTTTTAAAAAGAATCTTACATTTACTATTTTAACATGAATAACCATTTGTTCTCAATGGCTACTGAAACCCTGGTTGGTTGACTCAAAGACCATGAGATAGCTAACACTTTCAGCTCATTATTAAAATTAATGTTTAATTAGAATTATACCCCACTCATGATAATTTGATGATGAAACCACAGATATATAATTATTTCTTATTCAATGGTCCTATCTTCAATATCTCTACAAGTGACCTAAATTGACATACATATACAGTGTAGCCTTCAAACACGTACATAAGAAACATGTATGATTTATAGCTGATCCAGAGGGTAACAGCTTCTTTAAACAAATAGTCCTATCTAATATGGCAGTCAAACTAATACTTCAGCAATAAGAACTACAAAATACCTTGTAGAAAGATTTTTCTCCTTCATTTTTTGACTAGGAGTGCTATAGCAGGATTCCAAGACTGTCGTACAGGGAAGTATACTGTATTTAGCAAGCTAGGAAAACTTCTTGGTGCTTTGTGGTGAACCTACTGGTCTGATTCAACAATGAGTGAAGAATGATAAAGTTTGGTTTGTATCTCACACAAGCACGCCAAAGTGTGAGATACAGCAAGAACTGACATTATTTCCAGAATCCTTTTGCTAATGGCCAAAACAAAATTAATTTTTTTAAATGTCTAGTGTCAGATTTATATCTATGCATACTTATCCTGTAATTTTGTGAATGTCACTAAATCTTTTTACATTTAAATAATAGCTGTCACGTTATGCTCTGACTACTGTATCGATAGAATCCAAAATCTGCATACATTCTGAATAAATTAATCTAATAACAAGTTAAAAGTCTTTTGCCATTCATCGTGAACTTATTTTTAGTATTATAAAGCTCAGGAGAAAATGAGCACAATTGAATATATTCTTAAAAGTGAAACTGATTTTTCAAGTTCACTGAAGAACAGAGAGGATGTACTAACATCTTTCATAATACAAACTACTGCCTCTAATAATATAATTACCTGTGTCTCTACTAAAAAGAACACTTTGTTTCATTTAAGCTTGGCTTTTGCAGCCGCTTTAACATTGATGGATATGACAAGAAATATGAAGTGAATTGTTTGTCAGTACAAGTTAATCACATTAATTCCTACAGAATTTAAGACGGAATTGTGCATTAAAATTAAAAGGTGTCCTGGTTTCAGCCAGGATAGAGTTAATTTTCTTCACAGAGGCTAGTGTGAGGCTGTGTTTTGGATTTGGGATGAGAAAATGTTGATAACGTGCTGATGTTTTGGGCTGTTGCTGAGCAGTCAAGGCCAGTCCAGCTTCTCGTGCTGGGCTGCCAGCGAGCAGGCTGGGGGTGCCTGGGGAGCTGGGAGGGGGCACAGCCGGGACAGCTGACCCAGGCTGGCCAGAGGGATATTCCCTACCATATGACGTCATGCCCAGTATATAAAACTGGGGCAAAGAATATGTAAGGGGTGGAGGCACATTCGGGGTTATGGCGTCTGTCTTCCCAAGACACCATTACGCGTGCGGGAGCCCTGCTTCCCTGGAGATGGCTGAACACCTGCCTGCCCATGGGGAGTGGTGAATGGATTCCTTGTTTTGCTTTGCTTGTGTGCGCGGCTTTTGCTTTACCTGTTAAACTGTCTTTATCCCAACCCACGAGTTTCCTCCCTTTTACTCTTCAATTCTCTCCCCGTCCCACCGTGGCTGCATGGTGCTTAGTTGCCGGCTGGGGTTTAACCATGACAAAAGGACAGTTTGTATCTCTGTAGACATGACAACCAAGATAAAATTTCCATATTTTCTTGAAATGAGAACTTTATTTAATAGGATATTTTGGGTTCTTCATGTTCTCTCAATTGCACCAATTGTCTAAGAAAGAAACTCTGCTCCTTCACGTAAGATAGTAAGATGTCCAGACTATGTAAAAGTTGCTGAGAAACTTCAAATTATCTGTTAAGGTATTTGACAAGTTGTATAACTGTGTTCATTCTTTGTTAAAATTGAGAAGCAAAATTGTTTGGGGTATGCATCCTCAAAGCAATAACTTCCACAAGGAGATACAGAATAACGGCCTGGATTTTCACACGTTGCTGTGACTCCACATCCTACCCACCTCCCTTGAGTCTTATAATATATTTTTAAATAAACACTACTAAGAGGTATTTGAAAGCAGATTTGTAATATTCAGGTGTGTACACCTTAAAAAAAAATTACCTAGCTTGCTGTGCCCTAGTGTCTTTCAGTCCCAGTTATGAGTGATATTAATACTCTTCTATAATAAGGTGTTAGGATCCAGTTTGCCATCAGGCAGTAACAGAATAGCTGACTATAAAATAAATCACAAATCAGCCATATCTCGAGAGTCTTCTGAAAGATTTCTAAATATCATGTAAACTATAAAACAAAGCACTTTGTCTTTGCATCCCCTGATCTTCAGGACATGGAGCTCCCTGCTGGACCACAACACAGACCTGGCTCTGCAGATCTGTTACGGTTGGACTCCTGGTTACAGCTGCACCTCTAACTGAGGAGCAAGATGTTTGCCATGGAAGAGACCAACCATGCTAATAATAATTCTACTGTAAACAAATCTGACATTATTAAAAATATCTTCTGTACATTCCTGGGTTAGCTCATCAGCCCACTGTATTGATGATATACTTTGACATGATGCAGCTCCTTGTCTCAGGAGACAAGCAGAAAGCTTGACTTGATCCCTAAACATTATACAGTTTTTCTATCTTTTAGATACTAAAGTTCCCAAGTTTTCCTTTATCACCAGACTTCTTCCCCTTTGGTTCTCACTGGTGGACACCCAAAGACCTTTCTTAATTTTCACTTTTCACTAAGCAGCATTTCCTCATGGCGTTTAAGTGCCATATATAAAGCTGGGTTTAATTTTAAATAAATTTAAATAAATTCAGTCTCCAACATTACTGAGCTCCAGCTGGCATTTACAAGGCACAGGTAGGGTTCTGTCCCATGAGTACAACTACAGAAGTGACTTGTTCATGGGCCCTGGGACAAATCTCTTAACTTTCTTCTTAAACACTACTGTCTTTCAACGTATGGAAGAATTTTGAAAGATCCTCTAAGTCAAGGGAAACCTTTACCACTTGTCCCTCAAAATGCACAATACTAGCATAACTATTGCTCACTTCTAATAAATACCGCTGCAACCAAAAAGACACATAGTTCTGTAACAATTTTTAATTAATAGATAGATCCTTTTGGAAATTCCACATACACATGCAAATCTAAATATACACTCTCCAGCAGTCTCCTTGGCTACTGTTTGTGAATGCCTTGGGAATATGTTCTGAAGTACAGGACGAAAACCACTTCCCAGTACATAGAAATGACTTGTCCTGAATAGGCTGCACTGTATCTGGGGCTCAGTTCCTGTATTTGGAGCTTGTATTTTCCAGGTTTTGAGAATATGGAATAAAATTACACACCTTGGATTTTATCAATAAAACTATGTTTGCTAAGTGGCTTAATAAGCATATGCTGAGTATAGCTACATTCCCATCAGGAAGTGTAAAACACTATTTAAAACAGTTAAATTACCATAATTGAAAGAACACAGATGTTCTTTAATAATCTTGTAGATTGCACCCTCAGTAGAAATGCTCATTAATTCTATTTTTTAAGACACTGTGATTCACCTGTATGTAAGATAATTATCATTGAAAGGTAGGTAAGCAGGAAGGTTACATATTCAGGTTTGACGGCTCCATCACAGAATATGCAACGTTTTCTATTTGGTGTCAATATGCCTATTCACTTCCCCTATATCATGTAATTTATAAGTAGCAAAAAAGTTGGTAAGAACATTAAATTCTTCCACAAAAAAGAAGATCACTTTCTGAAGTCAATCTGACTCTGGAAACTTACATTAATGAATACAATAAAATGTTATCTGCAGTCCAAAGGAGGAGGTTATGATCTCCATAACCTGATTTCCACAATCCAAAAGTGACCTACAGCAGTAGCAATAAGTAAGTGTTGCCAAACTGCTGCAAGTTTGAGAAACGTAAGAGTAGCATACAGCCAGCAGCATAAAAGCATAGAACATGAACCAGGATTGCCATCAAGATCTTCCATGTTATTTCGTACAACTTCACTATGTGGCTCTTCAGTGTTCAAGATCCTTTAGCAGATCCTAATGCAACGTTGTGTAAGACCACGTTTCAGTACTGTTTAAGCAATTACTAAATTGCTGCCAGAGGCATCATTTGACTTGTATTCCTTTTACCCTATGTATGACTCCCATATCCATGCTGCAAAAATGTTCAAATAACTCCTTAGTTGTTGGTTTACAGAAATTTGTGAAAACTCCACAATCAAACTTCTGAAGTCATTGGGAGGGGTAGCTCAAGCTCATTCATTGCTCACTGAATCAACCAAGAATTTTTCAAATATTAAATCTTCTAACTTGCTTTTGCTTTTCTACACTTCCTCTTTCCTGAAAGGAATATGTTAAGCCTTCACACAATATGTAGATATGTTCAAAACACTTAAAAAACAATAAGTGTTCAACACAACACACACACACTATTTGTTGTAATCTATTAAAGCAAGTTAACAGCAAACACAGGAGAAACAGAATTTTCCTATGTTTGTTTTAGCAAATACTTTTTTAATGTCTTTAATACATTGTAATGTATTTTTTGTGTATATGTAGATATACAGGAACAGGAACTTCAACTCATTCACAACTTACTTTGTGCCTCTAAGTTAACATATGTTTTGACAAAATGCTAAAGATACATGGGAGATTTCTACTTACCAGGGAGGGTAAAACTAATTTATCTGCTATTTCAACAATGTAGGTGTATGGGATACTGTACTTTATCAAACCTTGCCTTATGTGATGAGTTAACCTTGGCTGGACATCACGTGCCCACCAAAGCCACTCTACCACTCCCCTTCCTCAGCTGAACAGGGGAGAGAAAGTATAACAAGAAGCTTGTGGTCGAGATAAGGACAGGGAGAGATCAGTCAGCAGTTACCGTCACAGGCAAACCAGACTCAACTTGGGGAAATTAGTTTAACTTATTGTCAGTCAAATCAAAGTAGGGTAATAAGAACTAAAACCAAATCTTAAAGCCCTTACCCCTCCCTTCTTTCCAGGCCCAACTTCACATGTGATTTTCTCTACCTCCTCCCTCCATGAGCGGCACAGACAGACAGGGAATGGCGGGTACAGCCACTTCATCACATGTTGTTTCTGCTGCCTGTTCTTTCTCAGAGGGACAACACCTCACACCTCCCCTGCTGCGTGTGGGGTCCCTCCCACAGGAGACAGTTCTCTGTGAACTTCTCCAAAGTGAGGCCTTCCCACAGGCTGCAGTTCTTCATGAACTGCTCCAGCCTGGGTCCATTCCACGAGGTGCCGACCTTCAGGAACAGACTGCTCCAGCCTGGGTCCTTCGACAGGGTTGCAAGTCCTGCCCGCAGACCTGCTCCAGCCTGGGCTCCTCTCTCCACAGGTCCTGCCAGGAGCCTGCTCCAGCATGGGCTTCCCATGGGGCTAAAGCCTGTATCAGGCACACCCACCTGCTCTGGTGGAGGGTCCTCCACAGGCTTGCAGGTGGAGATCTGCTGCACTTTGGAGCTCCATGGGCTGCAGGGGCACAGCCAAGCCTCACCATGGTCTTTACCACAGGCTGCCAGGGACTCTCTGCTCCAGTGCCTGGAGCACCTCCTGCCCCTCCTGCTGCCCTGGCCTGGGTGTCTGCAGGGCTGCTTCTCTGACATCTCCTCACTCTTCTCTCCAGCTGCAATTGCACGGGTTTGTTTCCCCCTTCTAAAATCTGTTATCCCAGAGGCACTACCACCATCGTTGTTGGGCTTGGTCCTGGCCAGTGGTGGGTCTGTCTTGGAGCCGGCTGGCACTGGCTCTATCAGACATAGGAAAAGCTTTTAGCAGCTTCTCACAGAAGCCACCCCTGTAGCTCCCCCACTACCAAAACCTTGCCATGCAAACTAAATACACTTTAAACACTCCTAGAGAAGCTGCTCAGGCTATCTCACAACGGTTTCCCACATTGCCATACGCCAGTTCAGCAAAGGTGGGTTTAGGGTAGTTTATACTTTTCTCTGCCTAGACCATTGTTCCTTGCTAGTGGCCCAAGGAGAGAGCAGGAATACCTCTTGAATGTCAGACATTCAATCCACTCCACCAGAGCACCTTCCCAGCCTCCTAATGAAGCCAGGATAATCCAGAGATTATCCAGGAAATAAAAGCTTGTTTCACTGAGCTCTTGCTGTTCCTTATGTTCCCCTGCAAATGATACTGGCCTACAGCAACATAGCAAAAGAATCAAGCACACGCAGAATGGAGCAGGAATAACCTTTCTGCATAGCTCAGTCTGATACAGAGCTGGGGATCCAATCACGAAAAGCTTTGCTATAGAAACTCAATGATATGTTACAGTTGGTTTATGACTGTAAGCACTCCCTTTAGTTTTTCGTATAAAAGCGTATTTTTATTCAGGTGCCGCATTGCATCACAAGATTAATGTTATTCTTAAAAGGCTTAAGCTATCCAGATTTAACAAATGTGAAAAGATAAATAAATACAGCAGAATTCAAGATGAAGTTTAATATTAATAGAGTCATAACATGTAACCTCATTGATTCCATAAAGAAGCCTCTGAACAACTAGAACTACAACTCTGGAAAGTTGTTGGGAGGGGTTTTTTATTGTTTTAATCTTTGTAGTAGTGCACCAAAACCAAAAGCAGGCTAAAAGGGAAATACCTGCTTTTTACATAGCAAAAGCAAACAAATAAGAGAATGGAATGCATCGTCTTATGCTTTCAAAATCACATTCAAGACATTTATAACAACTTATAATGGGTTATGAGCCTGACTGTATATATCTGAGGCAACGGTATGTTTCTGAATTCCACAGAGAAGCAAAGTGGAGGGGGAAAAACAAAAATCATTTCTCTAACAAATTAAAGCTATTCGCTAAGATCCACTGAAGGGCAAAGCTGTAGGAAAATGAAAAAAAAAAAAACAAACCAAAAAACAAAGAAAAACCACAAAACCCAAACCCAAAACCCCAACCACAAAAACCTGAAGAGCAGTAATTTCAAAGCACAAAAGCTTCTGCAAAAAAATAAACCTTTTCAATTAACTTTTAAATGTGCCTATAATATCTGTGTTAAAATTAGAGAAACTGCAATAGTGTACGTGAAAAGTTAGTATATACCAAGGACATATCAATAAATAAAACACTTGAAAAGCATAGGGAATTATCATTAGTTCTAACTAAACTTAAAAATTTAAATTAAAAACCAAATTCTGAAAAGATTGTGTAATTCTCACTCATTGTGAGAAAATACGGTATAGAATTACATGCCTCAAATCAATTTCCTCTCCATACCTCCTGGTTTACTAAATAAATTATAGAACACAATATAAAAAAAAGTGACTGAACTTATTATCGCAGTATTCAGAATAAAAATTGCTGTTTTGAGTTTCTTTCAGTGGATCATGCATACCCTCAAAGCATTTTACTCTTCAGTAAAAAGGAGGAAAAAAAGAGGAACCAGAGAGAATATTATTATTCTAGGAAAAATAAGAGGTTAACTGCAGAGTTACTCAAATACAGCCAAGAATTAACAACCAATCTGTAGGTCATTTCCAAAACTGTGTTTTTTGTAATACCATAGCTGAAAAACAGAAGGGAAAAAACTCTCAAAACCAGAGAAAACTCTCCTCTAAAACAAACTAACCTCCAAGCTTTTATTACATTTACCTGTCAAAGATACAAAGCTAAAAATATTCAGAACCTTGGTAAATTTTTCTAACCTGAAATCTTTTTCTGATCCTCTTCCTCTCCATAAATAACACATTCAGAATCCGAAAGTAGAGTACTAAAGCCTAGAGATACTCCTCTTCCTGTAGCAGCAGGGAGGAGGCAAGGGGGTGGTGGGTGGGGAGAGGAAATTTAAAAAAAAACCACCAAAGTAACAACCCACAAACAAAGACCTTTTTTTTTCCCCCCCCGCCTTGAGGACCACAGGTGAAATTCCCCCTTTCCAAAATCTAGGTAGGAACATGAGATAAAGTGAGCACACATGTGCAAATGGTGAGGGTCAAGGACAGATCGATTCTTTAGTGTCTACTATCGTGTAAGTGACCTAGAAAGGATCAGGCAATTTTAATTAACAATCTACCACCACTGTGTCTGACCATAATACTACTGATGACAGCAAATCATTCTATCATATGCCTCAAAATAAACACATAACTGAAAAATAGCTACTGTCCAAAGAGATAATACCTTTGTATTAAAACATAAAACCAAACACAGACTTTTAGATTTTTCTAAAATAAAGATACGGGTCACATCTTGTAGGCTTTTTTTTTAATTCCTATGTGGTCATTAGTTCTAGCAAAATTAACAGAAACAGTAACGATTCTTTTAGCCCTATTCCTGCTTTGGTAAAGCAAATGTAAAATTTACCAGAGGATATTAGGAAGAAGCTGGAATAGCTTTTGTTCTGCTTATTATACATATTTGGATATACTTAATTTTAAATTTCCTGGTTTGTTAACAATGTTATCACCTTATTAGTATGTCTAATTTGCAAAGCAGCCACAAATGTGAAGCCACAGCTGGACTCTCAAAAAAGAAATACATATACAAGAAGTTGGTCTTTAAGAAAAAGAAGTTCTTCTTATGAAAAGGAACTTTGCAATAACATGACCTTGCAGGCTCATTAAAAAAACATTTCTTTTTTTCTTGACAAAAAGCATGAGCCTTACAGGAAACAGTAGAAAACTCAGCAGAGACAAAACCACAGGCTTAATATCCCAGGGAGATATTAAACTGTGGCATCATTGAGTTAAGATTCCTTAATAATATCTGTAAATCAAAATGAAACATGACAACAATTTTTACAGGTTTTTCTTTATAAATGCATTGCCTCCTCTTCCAGCAGATTTCATCAACACCCAACAGGATTTTACCCCTACGAACCTTTTGTCTCTACTTGGCCAAGTTTTACTTCGTTGTTGTTGGAGCAGTACATCAAGCCAAGCTATACTGCCTGTACTGACCATTACTGTGCTTCAGCGTACCAGGTGATGTTTAGGTAGGAAGACTCCTTTTCTTCATTTAAGCTCAATTTGTGGATTTAATCCATTTTAGTATATATCTCAAGATAACCTCATCTGCAGGAGCGTAAATAATGCTACCAAGATAGTGATGCTGATGTAACTGCAACTTGTGGTACAGCTGTGTACAGGGGAAAATGTTGGAAATCAGTCCCTCGGGCTCGGATACTCCGGTAGGAAAAGGTACCTGCAATGCTGTTTGTGAACAGCAAACAGTCCTGGAAGGACTGTGAAAGTGTACGAAAGCACTAGTGAAGGGCGCAGCACACAAAACTGACAGTATAACACTCCGTTCTACCAGTGCAGCTGAAGAAAGAAGTTTAAAAGGTCATCAGGCATAAAAACCAACTTTGGTGGCTAACTGTAATCCCACCTGACTATCCATCCCTCTTGCCTCCAAGGTGTAAGAAGATAATTTTTATATGGGCCCATCTTTTCTCATAAAATCCTCTTGATGAATGCCACACAGGAAAATAGTTAATTACATCCATCCGTGTGTTTGTCGGTATTACACTTCTGTTAAAACTGTTAAGAACAGCTTGATTTCAGACCCTTATTGGCCATTGTTCTTGAAACTTACAGTTTCAGGCTGTTTGTTTCAAGAAAAAAATTAATATCTCTCATCTCCTCAGCTACAAAAAGACTCCATCACAAGGCAGGTGAGCAATCAAGCTCTTCCCATAAATAGCAAGGATACACACTTCGGAAACACCAGGATCTGCTAAAATTCATGATGACACTAAATAAATGGATTTTGCAAAAGCTCTGTGCCAACGGATTTCTAGTGCCCCAGGGTATACACCATAACACAATGTAGTCCTCTCAAATAAATGGCAGCTAATAGAATAAATGTGTTTAAAATTAGATTATTCATTTAACAATTTCCTACTATGTTTTCATTTTTCACATAGCAATTACTTGCAGCTATAAAGAGGAGAATTACAGAAAAGTAGAATTAAATTGCACTGCATGGAACAAAATCCTAATTCACTGCTATAAACAAACCCAAAAGCTGTAAATAAATTAGCTTTTTCTGTTCTATAAAGGAAAACTTACCATTACGTACTCCTTCTGCTCTCACTCTACGTATGGAAGAGAAGACCAGCATGTCATGTGAAAACCCACTCTGTAAATAAGTGACCTCTTGAATTTTTGAAAGATTGCCAAGAAAAGATGAACTAAAATGTGGAGCATAACAAAAGTACTGGTGATTCAAGTAGAAGTACCAAGGCATGATGAGTGCTGTAACATAAATCTACACGAATTAGATGATTTGACAATGTTGAGAATGAAAATGAGTAAATTGTTGCATAAGCAGCAATGTGAAAACATTTTACTCAGTGTTGCTTCAGACTACCTTCAAATACCTTCAGACTATCAACAATATTTTAGTATTATTAATTACAGAAATTCAGTCATGCTACTATGTGTTCATGCGTCACACTGTTACCTGACTACCAAAACCAATAGCTCCTTAACATCTTTTAAAATTGACATAGGAGAAGGACATGGAAGGTGTCCTCTTACTTACTGCAATAATCATTCCAAATGCTGCTCTGTGTCTCTCTCTATGGATTTTTAAGAGGAACCATGGAAGAGAAATGCAAAGAGGAGGGCTCTTGAAAATGAAAGGAGTGTATGACAGAGAGGCAAGAAAGCTTCCACTGAATAAAGTACTTGCATACAATTTTAGGCAGATCTTAGACTAGGTTTTCCAGAGTACCCCCAAAACCAAGTTAGGCAGGGGCTTTATGTATATCAGATTTTTACTTAGTAAACAGATAAAAGCTTGCAAGTAAAAGTTTTAAGGATTACTAGTAACACATATTATAAAGTATTCACAAAAATTAAAAACTCTTAATGTATATGATTAGTCTTTAGAGATTGGTTCTCAAATCATACAAATGACTGTTTGTCAACCCAGTGATAATGGGTTTTTTGAAGACTCTCCCCCCCATTCCTATAACTATCAGGCTCAAAGGAGATGCCAGTAATGGCGCTATTGTGGTAGGAGGTTGTAACAGATCACACATTAGGATGAAAAAGCATAAAAATTCTTCTTTAAACAACTTAAGAAGGTCTCTGGATCATAGACCCCCACTCTTAGGGGGGATTTTAATCTTCCTGCAATCTACTGGAATAGCAACACAGCTACATTGAGCAAAGTTTTGGGGAAGGTATCATGGATAACTCCTTGATCCAAGTAATGGGTGAGCCAATTGCAGGTGATGCACAGGTGGATCTGCTATATATAAGGAGGAATTGACAGAGAGATGATAACCAATAGCAGCTTTGGCTGTAGTGACCATGAAACAAGAATTCAAGAGTCCCTGGGGATGGAAGAAGCCAAGTAGCAGACTACAGACCCTGGGCTCTAGGAGAGCAGAATTTCACATATTCAAGAAACTAGTAGGAATCACTGAATGAGAGGCAGCTGTGAAGGCAAAGGAGCTTGTAAAAGCTGGCAGGTCTTTAAGAGTAACCTCTTCTCAGCTCAAGAATGGTCCCTCCTAATAACCAGGGGAAGAAACAGATTATCAGATCAGTTTAACAGGGAACTCATGACTCTGTTGCAATGCAAAAGTGCAGCACACAGGAGGGGGAAGTAGGAACAAGCTACAGGGGTGCACTATAGTAATATTGCCCAGACATGCAAGGATGGTGTGAGGAAAGTGAAGGCTCACCTGGAGTTGATGCCTGCAAATGATATCAAGCACAACAAGAGCTTCTAGTGCTAAATTAATAGCAAAAGCCTGCCAAAAGAAAAGTGTTGTATTGTTCTATGGGGCAGTTAAGCAGGTGTGACAGTACACACAAATAAGGCTGAACTACCTGATATCCTCCTTGTGTCTTAACAACAAGGTCTCCAAGGCCTCTGTGCACAGTGAAAGTATTCAAGGAGTACAGGAACTACTAGCAGTGGGTGAGGACCATGTGTGGCAACTCAACCCTCAGAAGTCCTTGTGACCTGACAGACTGTATCCAAGGCTGCTGAGAGAGCTGAACAATTTCAGAGAGGCCATTATCATCTTGGAAAAGTAGTGAAGATTGGGGAAGTCAGCAGTGACTGAAAAAATGTAAATGCTGAGCATGAGCCACCAGTGTGCCCTGGGTGGTATTCACAGGGGCGCATCCAGGATGTCGAAGGGAGAAATTATCTCCTTCTACTCAGCACTCATGAGAGCACATCTAGTAACTGCTTTCAGTTTTGGACTCTCAAGCAGAGGAAGGATGTCAATTAACTGAAGGAGTTCAGCAGAGGACCCCTAGGGTGATCAAAGGCTGGAGCATTCATTCTGTGCAGAGAGACTGAAGGAGCTTCTCTTCAGCCTGGAGAAGAGCTGGCTTCAGGGTGACCTGACAGTAGCCTCCCGATACCTGTGTAGTGGTTACTGAGAAGATGGAGCTGTGTAGCACAGCAGTGCCTGGCAGAAGGACAAGAGTCATTGATGGGAAGGTGTGGACATAAGAGAAAAAAATTTCACCTGAGGACACTCTAGCAGTAGAGTAGGCTGCCCAGGGAGGCTGTGTAGTCTCCATCTTTGGAGGTTTTTAAGCCTTAACTGGATAAAGCCCTGAGCAACCTGGTCTGACCTTGTAGCTGACCCTTTTTTGCACAGGAATTTGGACTAGAGACCTCCTGAGGTCCTTCCAGACTTAATTATTCTGTACATCTATAAATTTGTATAAGGAAACCAGGGAAAAAAAAAAGTTTGATGAAGACTTTACAATACAACAGAAAGAATATTGTGCAAATAAAATTATTTTCCTTGTTTGAAAACAGTTTGTGTGTGCATTGCTGGATGAAAGGGGGTTCTGGTATCTTCCAGAGCTGTGCAAAGAAAGGAAAACTGATGATTCAGAGCTCTAAAGAAAGAATACCTTTTAAAGTAATTTCCAAAGTACAATGGGAGAAAAGAAATTAATAATTGCATAAAATATTTCAAGTTTTGGTAGACATTTTTTACAGTTCAATAGGTATAATAAATAACTTGTGAACATTTTACATAAGATGAGTCCAGTTGCCATAATAAATGTGGTTTTGAATTGGAGACTTTTGAATCAGACATCTATGCAGCTTCTTCCTCAAACAGATGCAACTTTTATAATACCCAAATGAAAAATCAATCAATGACTATAAGATCTGACCTTGATAAATCATTCTTCCTGCTCCCTGAAGACATTGTACAACACACACGATTGTAGCAGTTGAGAAATCTAATAGTATGGTAACCACCACTAAGACCTTTCTGTGCCTTCAGGGAAAGCTGTAAATATCAGCTCAAAAGGCACTGATGGTGAGCTATTAGGAAGTCTAAATAATTTCTACTCTTGAAGACCAATTTGTGAAAGATTTGCTAGAATGACAGTGATAAAACTTTCAGTGAAATTGGCCAGAATTCCTTGGATAATATTAGTGGTAAACTATTCCGGGAGAATGAAAAATAGGGAAAAAGATGAGTAAAATAATGTATCATGAATTAAATCAATTAAATCTTGCTAAAGACATTAATACTATGTATAAACATAAACACCATGGTAATACGGAAAAAATCTATAATTAAAAGACAATTAATCAGGTGCAGCAGTGAGCCAAGTGTATACTGCTTATCTGGAGCATTTATGACAACCAGAGCCAGGTAGTAGCATTATATAGTACATGATATTGCTCTGTGGATTTGCCAAGGACAGGAAAGGATTGATGGAGGAAACATTAGGCCAGGTGTCTAAAGCTTGTGGTTTTGGAACTAAGAAACCTCAAGTTTCAGCATCAGTTCCTTATACAAATGTGATTGTTGTCTGTGTACTGCCTTCTTAGCAGACAAATCAGCATTTTCAAATCCGAGGGAAGCTAACTGCCTGTCAGGAGGGGGAAAAAATAAGCGAGCTAGCCAGGTTCATGATTTCTCTGCTCTATTCTGTCCATGACAAGTAAACAGGTCGTAGTAGTCTGGAACAGAGAGAGCAGCAGCAGAAATGCATATGCACAGGTAAATGTAAAGTGAAGCACAAGGGAAAAGTGCATATGTAAGCGATGTACCAATTAAATGATGGGCCCTGATCTGATTAGGTGGGGACTGTGGGATTATGATATCTCTGTAAAACCAGCAGCTCAGTACTCACCAGCAGTCAAAAACCCAAATGAAACATTAGGAATTATTAGGAAGGGCATAGAGAATGAAATGAGAATATCATGATGCTGCTATTTAAGTCCTCCAAAGATCTAGTAAGGCAGGAAAAGCTCCAGAGCACGTTGGTAAGAATGTTCAGTGGCATCGGGCTCTTCCCGTGTGAAAAACAACAGACTGGCTTAGCATCTTCAAAAGACTCTTGTTGCTTGAAAAGAGAGAGAGATAAGAGAGGACTATAAAATCAAACTGACACAGAGACAGTAGATATGGAGAAACTGCACGTTGTCTCTTCCAATATAAGATCTGGAGGAATAATATGAAACTAGTATAAGTTAGATTCATAACAAAGGAGGCAGTTGCTCAGACCATGCAAGAGTGCCACAAGATGTTGCGAATGCTAGAAGTTTACAGATCCTCCAGGGTAAACCATAAAATTACCTGGAAACAAAACACATTGAAACCACATTTGGTTCAAAAAGCCTTGTGAGCCAAAACCAGTTCAAAATTGAGAATAGTTCAAATGAAAGCCCTGTCCTTACTATTAGACATTTACTTTGTAGGCTCTGATGGGGATAGGTTAGTAAGCTAGATAAATCTTCGGTCTGACCCACAACAACCTTCTTTATCTTATATTAATGCCATTTTCTGAACCTCAGCTAACACATCACCTTTGTGCTCTTAAATTTTAGTTGAGCAAAATCAACATTGACTATTTCACATTACATCTCTCATGTGAAAATTTCTTCTCTGTGCCATTGGATTAATGAAATGAAACAAGAAATCCCCACACACCCACAGCTTGGAAGTTACTGTTTTACCAGATATCCTTTCTAATGACTGTTGCCTTAGTATACTTTTTTAACCTTTAATTTTTTCTGACACAAAGACAGCGGAAACCTATTGTACTATATAGTGTGCATATATACACTAAAGGATAGTTCTTCACCTGAAAGGGTTTGTCAGCTAAACGAAGTCATACAGCAGGTGTGGGCATGTGTATAAAAGAAATCTCTATCTGCATAGAGATTGAAAGTAGATAACATGGGATCTAGTGAATAACAAAGCACATGACAAAACCAAGCTGAATCTAGTTCATTATGCAATTGTTGGAAAAAAAACCTACTGGTATCCACAACTACCCTCTTGTGAACAACTGATTTGTCGTTAACAATAAGGACTTGGTTTTGCTTTGGAAGAAGGAGAAGAAGTTAAGAAGAAATTGCTACTAAATGGAAGCTAATTCAAGACACTGTAGCATGAAAGATATCCTTTTTTTCTTTCTTCTCCCCAAAAGGTCCATGAGGTTCATCTATGGGGGATTTTATATAAATGCATCTATTTATAGTCTGTTAAGGTTACTCCACGAAGATCACAGCAGGAGCTAATTTAAGTATCTATGGCAAATAAATTTCCTTACTATAACAGTATGATTCCTGAACCCACTTGTTCTGTACTAAAGACTGTCAAAACACGAACTACCGTTTTTTCCTGTGCGCGCTACGCACACCACATAAAGTAACAACTGAATTTTAATGGATTAATTCTCAGCAGGTTTCTCCCTATCTATCTGCACCACAAAGGATGAAGAGAGGAGTTTGATGATGCAGGGAGAGTCCGGACTTTTTCCACCCGAATATAATAGGTGACCTGAAAATACTCAACTTAGAGACTATATGTACATTGTTTGTAGTTTTGTTTGCATTTTGCTTGGTGCAGAGTCCTCAAACGGGCGTTGTGGGCTTGGAACAAATGAGCTATAAGTGAGATACACTACACGTAGTGTTTCAGAGATGCTTTTGTGACTTTGGTAAAGAAAGATACTGCAGTCCTTGGAAACCAAATTTCAAGGTACATGGGTAATTTGATCTGAGTTATTGATCTGTCAGGCATATGAACTCTCACCTTAAACAAAGTTCATTACCCATTCACACAGTGGAAATATAAGTTTACTACCAAGAAGATAAACTAAATTTCACTAACCATGGTTGACTGAGTTCAAATTGAAGATCCATTGGGGCATTCAGGTTAAAGGGATATGTACTTTAGCATGGATAATCAGAGTGTCAACAGAAAAAAAAAAATTAGTTTGGGAAAATAGGGCGTAAATATCTGTGCCGAAACATTTTTAATAGCTTATAATCTAATTTGACCTGGAAACATTTTTAGCTTGTTTTCCCACAGAAAACTTGCACTATTTGCCAAAAGCACAGAGAGCTCAAATACATTAGGGTCCTAGGGTTCCTAGCAGCTGCATGAAAACAGTAGACCTGACAGAAAAGAGAGACTGTATTGCTGCTTATGTACGAAGATGTCTGAGTTCACATGATAGTTTTCCTTCAGTTACCAAGTACCCAGCCAGGAAAGCACAGAATTGCCCAAAAAGATGTTTAATACAGCATTACGCCTTATCAGACATTAGGAGATCTAATCATACTTTATTTCTAAAGGATAGTGGACCTAGTAAGTCCCATCACTAATGACAGAGTTTCGTACTTACAGATGTTGTTAATTCATTTTCAGGTTTTGAAGTTCTTGCTATAAAATCATAAAATCCTGATAACACAGAGTTTTGTCACTAAAATCGTAAGGTGTGTGGGTAAATACCTTTAACCTTGAAGAAAAAGAAAGACAAACAATAAAATCTTTTGTTCCTGAAGATGTTTCATCTCCCTCAACACTGAATACAAAAGTAAAGGAGATGATAATGATACTGCAGGGTCAACAGGGACTTTCCAAGAACAAAATCATCCCAGTCTGTTTTTTTCTGCTACATTGTTTGATGTGGTGCAGTGAAGAATTACATGAGAAAAGTTGAAAAAACCTTTCTAAGGTATCAAAAGTAATATACCTGTGCTTGTGTGAAGGTCTGTGCAGAATAATTCACCATGTTTTTCAGTGGCACAGATTTATACAGTGGGTGGCTGCAGTTGAACATTATGAATGCACAGGAGTACTTGCTTTAGTAGTTCACTGACCCCACTAACTGCTAGACAGTACTTCCCAACTTTGTGGAAGGAGAGAAGACATCCGTTGATGCCCAATGATGTTAGCAACTTCCTGAGATTCATTTCATTAATGCATTACGTTGGCACCTCTTTCCAGAGGCATTCAGACTTCTTGGGAAATGGGTGCACAAAAACCTGAAAAAAATAGTTAACATGTTATAAAACGATTCTTTTCAAATCTCTAATGAAAACAATGTGTTTTCACTTGACAGCATTAGAGTTTAGAGTGCTTCCAAAAGTCATTCTAACCATAGCTCCATGTCACCTATGTATGTCTAATTATATGTATCTTTTATTCAGGCTAAAGTCTTACCCTTCAGTTATCTTTGACAAGCAGTATCAAATTTTACTTATATTCCATGGGAAAGGTTTTTTTCATTTATCAAATTTGAACCAGTCATATGTAAGTTCCATTACACCTGTCCTGACTAGGTAGTGTAAAAAGACAGGCTTTATAAGTTTTTGTAAGCTTTTGGGCTAATGACACAGCATTTACAATATTCTTGTCCTGTAATATTCTTTTTTTTTTTCATATCTGAACTCAAAATAAACAGTCTTTATTAAAAGTATCTGCACTGATAAGAAATTCTGGAGACCTATCATATGTTAAGTAATCTATCACCTATTTAAGTCTACCATGTCACCCTTGATACTGGTGACCAAAACAGAAAATATTTTTTCTGAGCACAAAAGAAATTAATAATATGCAGAATTTTACATAAACTGAGTATACAAAAGTAAACCTGTTCTATAGTGAATTCTCCATTTCAAATGGAAGGAAAAAGCATAATTTTACTATTAAAATTACAAGCATAATAGAGAACAAGACAAATTAACACTGGAAAAGGTTTTTCCTCTGCTTACAGACACAGCTGTCAAATATCTAAGGAATTAAATAGTATATAAGCAAAACAGCAAAGAAAAAATACGCTTGGGTAATCTTAATGAATCACTGGAGAGAGCAATGGACCTTGAGAGGTCATCCAGTTCACACACTTCCCCAAGCCACGATCCATTAGTAAAATAAGAGAAAAATCTCTCCGCTATTTCTGAAAACTATTGAGATGGACTTGCATGAACAAGTATGTTTTCTTAAACACAAAATTGTCAAGGTTAACAGTGCTGACAGAACAAACAGGAAAACTGAATAAGAAAAATGCACAGAAGTATTTTTCTCAGCATCTGGAACTAGTATCTTATTTCTGGCAGTGTCTGACTGGATATCAAGTATCCCTGAAATAGCATGTCAGAGCACTGATAAGAAAGCCTTTTTTTTTCTTTCCCCTGTGTGCTGTGCAGGTAGGAATATTTGATTTCATACATCATTTGCAAATTGCTGTGGGGATTCCAGAAAGCCAATTTGGTTTCACAAAATTGATGAATGAGGAAAAAATACTGCTGGTTTTATGTCTGTTGTTTTTGAAAGCTGCACATCTGGGACTTTGGAACACTGGGCATCGCTAATGGTCCATTGTCAGAGTGTTATAGGGAAAATGCTGAAGTTTCTTTTAACCCTCAGGGAACTTTTTCTTCATAATACATAAATTATTTGCTTTTTACTGGTCATCCTTAATAACAGCAAAAAAGAAACACTACAAAACTAACCCATTAAATGTAATAAAGCTTCTAAACGAACATGTTCGAGCAGTGAAACCTAAGAGAGGGTGCAATCCAGGCTGGACAGAGGAAGCAAAGAGGACTGCAAGGGGTGGTTCACACAGCACTGCACACAGTGCTGATGGGAAAGGAGACGGTGAGACACACTAGTCCACCTTGGTTTTTAATGATTTTAACAGAGCAACAATAGATCTAAGTTCAGAAGGAACTTATAAGATCATCTAGTCTGTTAAATCCACAAGACCTGGAACCTAATCCAGTTACATTTTATTTGAACTGTAGTGATCATCATTTAGCACACTAAATGAAAAAACCTTCCATAAAATAGTCAGTGAGGTTCAAAGCAATCATTCACAAATCAAAAGAGCAAAAATGATAGGCATCCTAAACCGAAAAGTGTTACATAAAGGTTTCTATGTGCTAAAAATAATGAGAGAATTTTGCAAAGTAGAGAGACATATTATTTTATATAGAAGGGTGTGTGATTTTACTGCTTCACTGTATAATTACCAATCTATGTTCTACAGGCAATAATGTGCAGTAATTAATGAAAATAATTAAATACAAATTAAATATCTGATAGATGTCAGTTCTTTCAACCATAAGTTGAAAGAATAAATTTTAAATTTATTAAAGTCATAAGGAGAGAGAGCAGTGGTGATCATCGCCAAAGTCTTTACTGCTGCTTCCAGCTCAGGGGAAGCTGGTATGGTCCTGCTTGGCCAAAGGAGGCAGCTGCAGGTGTTACGAGGAGAGAGATGCTCCTGAGACTATTTTTTCACTCACACCAAGATGAGAAAGGAGCTGCTCTTTTACAGCTCCACTGGAAATTCTGTTGCAGGGTCCTGAACACTTGCTGTGACCATGTGGATTAGCCAGGATCATGAGAGGATTCCTTTGCATAGGACAGACAGGCTCCTCCATAGCCCCCATGGAACAGAGTCAGATAACCTGAGGGTTAACATCCTAAAACTGCCACACCTCAGATAGATACACGGTGTACCTCGCTCCCAGTAGGAGGCATTCAGGACTTACTTCAGTGGTGAAAGAGATGGGAATAAGACAACAGGGAACTCATTTATTAACAGCTGAGGCTGAGCCGTCAGTGAAGACCTTGTCAGATTAACCAGTCTCGCTGCCCAGGAGAGGGACCAGACAGATGCTACCCGCTCACACCGATCACGCTTCTTCCCCCATCCCCATAAAATGCCCAGTTTGACTGGGGAATTATCTGAGAGTCAAAAAAAATCTTCATCACTTAGTGTTTAAAATGTATGCCTGGTTCTTCAACACATACATCTGAAACCGAAGTCTTTTGGGTCCTACTAAATTGTCTGTGTCCTCTACCTATACTTCTAAATCAACAAGCATAACTATGTCCAGCTGAGTCTGTTTTCATGAACCAATACTTTTTCTTTGTTTTATTCCACAGTACTTAAACCAAGTTCCAATATTTATTAAATTAAATGCCCACAAAAATAATTTCACATTGTAACATTAAAAAGTTTGTAGTATTTGACTTCTTTTTTACCTCTGCTTTCTCAATTCTGTTCTCTGCAACTCTGTAAAAAGAAAAAAAAAGAAAACCCCAACAGTTTTTAATTTATTTTTTTATTTGCATACTCCAAGACAGTTTGCTAATGACAGGCAAGAAAGAGAAGTATATGCAAATCTAATCTTTATTTAAAAACAAGCCCTTGATTTTTTAATTCCAGGAAAAAAATAGTTATTACTAAGTTACAACTCTGTATTTGGCTCTGACATTATTCATTACAAAAGTATAAAAAGACCCTTGACTGAACAAGATGTTATTATAGGTACATACAACTCTGAGTAATTAAATGATTTGTGACAATTTTAAATCATGGGCATGAATTTGAAGTAGAGGCCACGACTCATCAGTCAGAGCAGCAATGGCTACTTCTGCCACATTGTCATCTTAACAGTAATAAACTACGGTCTTGAAACTCAAGATTTTATTTTACCTCAAAGATGTTTTTTCACTGATTTTTTGATGAGATGAAATCATTACTGAACTCAGAGGATAAAATACAGGATCACTAATGAAGGGGAAAGCAAAAAATAACTTTGTATACCAGTATCAGCAGAGTTTGCTAAACATAACAATATGTTTGAAGGAATAATTTTATTTACATCTACAAATCATTAATATTCTTACATATAGAAACACTGCTCTGAATCACCAGTGCTTTGTAATGATTTTATAATCCATTGTGTAATTTAAGAGAGTCTCCTTTTTTATATTACGAAGTGTTGTTATGGCTTACGGCACATGTTAATTAACTACCATATTCTTTCACATCAAAGGTAGTAACAGCTGCATTTTGGAACGAACTGCATTTGGATTAAATAAACTAGCAAAACTCTGATTCCTGTCAAATCCATGTTTCCCTGACTGTTTCTTTTATTTGGTTCCATTTTGGCTATATTTTTCCACCCTTGTATATGCTAAACTTCAACCATTGCAAGCAAAGTTTATTCTATTTGTTTTTCATCAGTTTCTTTTCACTCAGGTTTTTGGCAATCTTACTGTGTTTGAGAGGGATTATCAAGAAAGACCTTAATGGACACAAAATACAAAATGCAGATCTCAGAGCACGTTTATTTTTCCAAGAGAAGCCCAAACTGAAATATGTCATCAATATTTGTAAAGTAATTGAAATAGGTAATAGAAATGGTTTCTGTGTTATGTTTACATTTAGATTACTAGAACTGTTAAGAGTTGGAAAATGCAGTCAGAGAATTGCACAGGCTTTTCTCTGTGTGTTCTGTGAAGGTAAAGCTTGCAGAAAGAAACATTAAAATTAAAATATTGTTTTTATTTGGTTACCTGAGAATGTTCTAATGGTTTGCAAAACTAAGTAAGTTGAAAAAGCAAACAATTTGCAAAGTTTTGTTCTCAGTGTCCATTTCAAATCCTTTTTAGAAAATCAGCTATACATTTCAATTCAGAGCTCAGTTCTCAAATCAGTCTGAATAGTCAGCGAAGTTACAAATGCTTAGCTTGTTTTAAAGTAATTCCATTTAACTTGAATGCCATAAATCCAAAGCCATTAGAAAATGTTTTGTAGCTTTGGTCTGTCTCAAGTCTTTGTATATTATTAGCAACCACAATGCCCCATGGCTACCAGTTCCACTGCTAGACTGACAAAAACATGAAGAGCTGCCTTCTTTCATTTATTGTGAATGTGACGTCTTTAGAATGAATTGGTAGCCCAGGTTCTTATATCAGAAGAGAGAGGGCATAATCATTCCTTTCTGCTCTTCCCATGGAACCCGTATGAAATCTCCATAAACCTCTTGGTCACATCCTTTCTGAGACATCTCTTTTCAAGACTGAAGAGTCCTAGCCTACTTATTTCTAAGGTGGAAGCTTTTTCCGTATCTTTGATCACCACTACCAACCTTCTTCAAATTTTCCGAATTTGCATCATTATTTTCTCTCATGCTTAGGGATAGCTGTACAAGGTATACATCCTCTGGAAAAGCATGCAATTATACAGTGGCTTAATGATTTTCTCTGCTCTGATCTCTATTGCTTTCCTAATAATCCCTAAAAAAATCTTTTGTGACTGCCAGTGATGAGCAAGCTTACATTTTTAGGCTTACTCCTTCCTAATTGAAATTTACCATTTGACTGCAATGATTGGGAATCTATTTTAGATGGCAAGTTAGGTTTGTCTGCTCTCTTTGCCATCAGCATCACTTTACACTTATCTATATTGAAATCCAGTTTATAATCTGGTTGCTGAGTCTTGTAAGATTTTTCTACAATTCATCACAGCTGGCCCATGTCTCACAACTAAGGTTTCATTTTAGACAGATTCATGAAAGTCTTTTGCAGGACACCACAAGTTGTAATGCACCTTACATACTCCATGGGATTCAGTGTCCAAAACATCCCAGGCAGCCAGTTCCATGTAGTTTATAAAGCACCCAGTAGCTTATAAAAATCCTTGATGAGGTGAGCAAAGTGGAGAGAGCAACAAAAGGTCTTGATCTATTTGCATCCAGGAAGGATCTCCAGAACTCAAGAAATAACATAATCATTTTCAGTCCCCTACATGGTGCATAAGATTAGTTCAGATGTCACCTAACCATACTGTTAGTTCTAACAGATGTTATTTTAACATACCTAAGATATTCTGTAGCTGCTAAATTGCACATTACGTGACTAGTCACATGAGTCACTGTATTTGTATTTGGGATTGTCATGGTAAGCTGGCATAGCTATTTACTGTCATTGTAGGGATTCTTTTGCTCATCTTGTTTTCATGCAGTTTCCCTTTTTGAAACTGAGCAGAGATGCAGTGATTTTTGATTGAATCTGCAGGGGCACTGAATATAAACTCATCATGCTTATTGTTAGAGAGAGGCCCTCTAACTGAAGATTTCAGACCTGTTGCATCTTTGCTCAAGGATACAGAATTTCTCTGATTTCATCATCAACAAATACTCTATCCTGAATAATGCTCTCTTTCACTGTTGCTTACTTTACCACGTTCTTAAATTTATATATAAGCCAGTCAGCTTTCAATTTCAAAAGCCCTAGCTCTTCATTCAAATTAGGTTCACCTCTTCTGTATAGGCTTTCTTTATTACAGAGGCATCCCCAGTCTCTGAAGAATCTGAATTCCTGCTTACCACCCCTTTGACAGCCAGGCATTAAAAATCTGCCTTTCAGCCAGCTTCCAAACCAACACAGAGCACTGTGAGAATTAAGGGAGCGCTACTACAGGTGTCCTGGTCTTCAGATGCCTTCCTAAAGTCTGTATTATGCTTCTATAATGAAACGACTAGATTGTAGACAAGGGGAAAGCCATGGATGCCAACTATCTTAACCGTAACGATGCTTTCAACACTCTTTCCCATATTAAGGTCTGGATGGTTGAACTGCTAGATGGACAAAAAAAAGGATGGATGATTGGACTCAGAGGATCACGGTTAATGAGTTGTACTCTATCTGGGGGCTTGTAGCAGGTGAAATTCCACAGGGGTCTGTACTGGGACTAAAGTATTTGAAAAAAATAAAGCAGAGTTCATTCTAAATTTTTAAACATGGGAGACCTGCTCTCTTAATGAATGCCTAAAAGGAGAAAAGAGAATGCAAAATGAAGAAACTTACTTGGCAATTTATATAAGTGTTCCTACACCTGCTTTTCTTACGTCTTTTTCTTTCACCATTTAATTATTGGAATTGCCTGTACCTTTCTGTGCTTGTACATTTCTCTCCTTTCTCTCCTGATGCTACCTATTGTTTCCAGTTTCTCATTCCTTTTTTTCTAAACAAAAAAAAAAAAGAAGTTATAATTTGAATCCTTCCTCAAAGTTGAGATAAAACTTCAAGAAAGTAATTAGAAAAAAGAAGCCTCTAGCAAAATGGTCAATATGAGATTTTATACTAATACCTTGCAGCTCAGTCACACTGTTTTGTATATTGCTATAACCCATACTTCTCATCTGGTTTGATTTGATTATAACTTCTTATGGCAAGACTGTTTTCAAATTTATCTATCATAGAGTTTCTTGTTGTGACAAAAAATGATACTGATAAAACTTTAACCGTAATTGTAGCAATATTCTACTACAGAAAGAGTCCCAATGATCTCAGTAGCACTGGACTAAATAGGAGGAAATTTTCTCTGTACAAAAATAAAAGTCGAGTTTCCTAATTTGCTGATTTGAGAATATATGTTCCTATTTCAAAACACTACAGTCTATTCTGATGAGATACCAATTCTTTAGTCACTTCAGTAAATTTCTACCAGCTACAGTCACATTTAAAAATGTAAATAAACATCATGTAAAAGAGTAAATAGTTAGATTTCAAGGATTTTGCAAGGTACAATGTAATAGAATGCTTTACTGAAACATTCTATCATCTGCTGCATATTTTTACATATGCACTCTTGATTTTTACAGTTTTAGTGAAGAAGCACATGGGTGCGATTAGATTAACCTAAAATAAACCATTATAACAGTTAAAGTTTATTAATATAAATATTAATAATTATTATGAAAGTGGCAGTCTTCATGTAAACAAAGGATTATAGGAATGTGATCCACTATAAGGCACATACCTCTTTTGGAGACTAAGCTGTTCTTATGAAAAGAGTATGCTAAGTTATTTTTCTTCTTTTCTTTATGCCTTCTTAGCAGATTTTAAATCCAAATACAATTCAAACTTCAGCAGGAAGTTCTTTGTTTTGCTCAGTGATCACTCCTCTCCACATTAAATATAAAATGTTATCTTTTTAAAACCCTGTAGACTTTTACTCGGTATCAGTGGCAAACTCGCACAAAGTTTTCATGAATAAATGTATTTTAGGGTGATTCATACTTTGAATGCAACTAGGCTTTGTTGATTAAATGGCACAAAAAATCACAACATCCCAATGCCGTATTACACAAGCTCAATTAATATTTTTTTAGTTGCATAAACTGTTATTCTATCTTTTAAGCATTAGTAGAACAAAGGAGAAATCTAATATATGTCTAGTTTCTTCTGAAATAATTTTGATAAAAAACTTGCAGTGTTTGTATTTTTCTGCAATGCCTTCTAACTCCCAAAGTAATTTTCTTCAGGAGACATTATGGAACTCTAGATTAATCTTATTGCTTTTAGGTTTTGGTAATTAAAGTAGTTTGTACTGCCCAGCTACGCAACAGCTCAGTTTTTATGAATTTGTTCATATCTCTGCATCTGAGTAAGGATTTCTAACATATAATATGTTTTTGTACATTGCTACCAAGTCAAAGACAGATTTAGCTCCACGGAAAAGATTACCACTTCCAAACTGTTGTATATAAGCTACAGTAATCTTCAAAATAACTCCAGGTCTACCTCCCTATTTTAAAGATGGAATTAAGAAACAAGGAATTAAAGGAAACAAGGATTAAATTATTTCTATCTTGCATCCCAACCTTACAGCCAGGCTTCCTGTCACTGCTGCAGATAAAACCGTAGGGTTTTGAGAGGAAAAAAGTTTCTAAGGTGTGGAATATAGTCCTACACAGCTAACAGTTAGAAACAAGTACTCATTTACAAAATAAGGAAAGCTGGAGGTAGGACAGAGGGAGAAAGAAAAAAGGGCACGCCTAGGAAGTTACCATTTTTAGAAACAAAAATTCAGGCTGCAAAATCATGCCAAGCAAGCTTTTCCACAAATGAAATTCAAGATAGAATGAACTGCTTTCTCCTCAGAATACAAGTAAGGCAGCCAGTCATCAGGCCAGAGCATCTCTTATAAAGTGCATTGAGAAACTCCTGCAAATTCGAGCTCCTCATAGTGACCGCTTCAGCCGACCCTTCCTGTACAGAGGACCTGGCGATCTTTGCCATCCCCACGGTCAGACGCAGGAAAAAAGCACCAGGATGTACTTAAGGAGATATTCCCTGTCTGGCACTGAATTCGGGCTGGAATCTGCTGAAGTACACTTTCTGTTTTAAGCACCTTACTTTTCTGTTAAAGTGTAACCTTTATGCTTGTAATACTTTGCGAAATCTAGTTTTCTAAAGAGTAAGATTTATCAGGTGCCCAGAAGTTGTCTAAAATTCAAAGCAAAATTACACTTTGAAACAGCAATAACTACGCGCATGTGTCAAACACGGAGTACCGCAGCACTGCCTTGCCTCAGACTACCTGTAAATTGCCACACTGCCATCAGAGAGACACGCAGTGGGAAAGCCCGTAGCGAAAGCTCCCCAAGGCAGGGGAGCTCTGATGACACCCCTCTGTCTTGCTGGCTGCACCCAGGTAGAGGTGCCTGGGCCATTGGCCACCCCAGCACATCAGCACAGGGCAGAGCTGGGGAGCAAATGCAGACAAAACCACACTCAGAGCAGCTGTCAGTTTGGTTGGTTTGCTGCTTTTTTTTTTTTTAATATTTTCTCTTTTAAGGGGTAAGTTCATGTCTACAGTCTTCAACTTCCCCTTCGGCTGATGCTGAGTTTTGCTATGCTTCTTCTAAGGGCGATGCTAGGTACTAAGCTTTCCCCAAACAAATATCAAGAACTGGATACTTAAAAGTGAGGAACTAAAAATAAGTAGATAGAGCAAATATGATGACATATTTGACTCATCTCTGTGCCAGTAACATCTTAAATCTTATAGACTGATAACACTGTGGTTTTTATAACACACTATTAAGTTTAATGAGATTTACTAACATAAAGTATTTGAAGCTAACAAACCATCAAGATTAAAATCAAGATACATTTCTGAACTGTTTTTCGAGCTGCCTTTTCTTTCATCTTATTACTAAAAACATGTAGGTTCCAGCTGTATTTATATTTTCACAACTTAAAAAAATTTTTTTAAAATCAAGCTTTCCCTGGCACACTCCTTTATCCACAACACTGCCTAACATGAATAAGTAAATAAATAAACAAATAAGGGGCACTGGACCACATTTTGAACATATGACTATGACAATAACTATGCAAAACTGAGATGCCAAGTGTCAACTTTTCTCTATTAGATTAAAACATAAAATCTGACAGGACTTTTATTCCTCTAAGGACTTAAGCTGTATCAAATATACACACAAAGATATTCGTAATGAAATGGAAGAGGTTCTAAACTCAGCTCTTCCAGGACACATCAGCAATAACAAACACAACTTTGATGACAACTATATGGGATAAATGCTAGTAGCTAACCAACAACCAAATATCTGAAAATATAATTCTATAGTTTTTAAGTATATACTATTTTTTAAAAAATGTAAACACAGATGATCAACATGAATTTCAGATTAAGAGGATAAAATATCTCATTGAGAATTTTCAAGAGACTTCATGTTCTAATTGAAGTTTTCATGTTTTCTCTTTACTTATTTCCCCCAAAAAGCTCTGAAATAAAATTGAGAAGTTGGACTTAAACTGCAATCCCCAGTCTAATAATTACTTTTGAATGTAGCATACAGTAATATCACAAATCGCAAGCGTCCAATACGTGACAGGATGACTTTAAAGAAGCAGGCTGAGATTTAGGGGGGAAGGGAAGAAGCAAAGCAAATTCCTGAGCTAATAGAAGTGAGACAACAATGTTACATAAAACATTTTGAAGCTAATCATCAGTAAGTCTGAATCTTACAAATGATTTCTTGCAGAAATAATAAATGCTGCATTCAGAGAAAAGTATGGCAGCAAAAAAAGTGGCCATAAATTCAAAGACTATGCTGATCAGGAAAGATACCCAGTGCTGCTAAGGAGTGGGGTCTGAAAGTAAAGGGTGAACCCTACCTAGACTTAAAAAAAAATCAGGTCCCTTTCATACTTCAAAACACTTTCTGGATTGACGTTCAGTAACACCACCTGTTGCCAGTGGATAGTTCCTCTTCACTCTCAATCATTATCAGTATATATTCAAAGCAACTAGTCATTCCAAATGGATTTTAGAGCCAGAAAACATAATGTTCTTTGATGGACTCTGACATGAAGACTGTGATTCCAGTGATACCTTAGTCTCAAGATATCAGCGTCGGGACATTTGTCTGTATATCATTTACTGGAGTCAGTAACAGCTGAGGATATCTTCTGGACTGCCAAAAGTCTAAAAGGTAGATTAAGATCATGGATGATGTAGCACACACACCAATTCCAAAGAGTGGGTTTCAGTTGCAAAATAAGGGGTCACCTCATTTACTGCTGCAGTAACAGACAACAGCAATGTTGATTGTCATGAGTACTTGAAATTGCACTGACTGGAAGAAATGTAGGGTACATGTACTTGACTGGTCTGCGTTTATTTTATCCTCTTATTTTGTTGCAACCCATGATTTGAGGGTTACAGGAATATATTATAGCAGAATACAGGATGTTGTAGGACTGTTATAGGAACTACTATAGCAGGAATCACCTGAACCAATGGAGGACAAGCCTTACAAGAAGCAGTGCAAGTGCAGCAGTGACCCAACCTGAGCTGGCTTTGATGCCCAGTCACAACTCAATGTGACACACCACCTCTCCTGTCCTGAGTGACCACCGTAAGAGAGGGAGCCCAAAGTCATGGACTAAATTAACTCAATGGACATTCGTGGGCCAAAAAAGACATTTTACAGGAGTAGTTCATAGACTAAGGGAGTGATATCTGTGTATTCTATCAGAGGATGGGAAGGAGGGTGGTGGTTTCTGAGGATGTATTGGACAGTGTGGTACCTGAACATGATGTAAATTGTGTGGACTAAGAGGCGGAGAATGTGCTAGTTTTGGCTGGGATAGAGTTAATTTTCTTCACAGCAGCTATTATAGGGCTATGTTTTGGATTCATGCTGAAAACAGTGTTGATAATAGAGGGATGGTTTTGTTATTGCTGAGTAGTGCTTACACTGAGTCAAAGCCTTTTCTGCTTCTCACACTTCCAATTCTCTCCCCCATTCCACCGTGGGGCAGTGAGAGAGTGGCTGCGTGGGGCTTGGTTGCTGGCTGGGGTGAAACCACAACAATGCCTTAGCAACAGTCTTCGTAATAAAACTGAGCCAAGACCACACCACTGTGCTGCACCAAACAAGGTTTGAAGTGACAGGTTGAAGGTTCTAGCATGCTATCACTGGAATTAGGAACGTCAGTAAACACCTGCTCATTAAATCCATTCAGTGCCATGTGAAGACCAAACGCCAGAAGCATGAATAGATAATGACCCTGGCCTATTGTGCATCTGAGACACTTGCAGTACAAAGAGCTGGTAGAGACCTGGAAATAAGCTTCATAGTGAGAAATGGGAACCAGTCTTTTTTGCGGAACAAGGGGATTATCCCCACAAAGTCACTACCCTCAAACTGAATTTTTCAGTACACATGGTTCAGCTTGTTCAGATCTGAAACGGTTCTTTAATAATTAGGGAAGTAGTTAATGTAAAGAGTTATACTCAAGATATTGCTATGGGCAAAAATACCACACATCTAATTTAAAGCCAAGATTTACTTAGTATAACTGAAATCCTAACAGTCTGATCAATGAATTACTAATAGTTCCAATCTAATTACAGAAAAAGAAAACTAAAAGAAAATAAAAGAACACTATTCTACGAAAAAGTCTCAATAATAAAAATAATACAGTTAAAACTACACACATTTCCCAGTAGCTACCCCTTTTTCCAATGTTATAGTCACTCTTCAGCTCACCTGGCAAGGCTCTAAGGTTGATGTCTTCAGTCTGGACTGGGGAGGAGGGGGTAAAGCTAAAACACATTATGTCTTTAGGCGTTTGCTGGGAGGTTATTGTTCATCATGTTGATGGTTTCTTCCTCCGCACTCTAGGTTCTGCTTGAGGTAATTTTTATATGTTTGCTAAAACACCTTGTTTTCTTCACTGTCTGCAAGTCCATGTTGCTTTTAAATTTGCCATTTGTGCAATATTTATGCATGTTAAATACTTTGTTACCCTTTGTAACATGAACACATTGTTACCCTTCTAACTGGTTTACTCCTGCTCCCAGATCTGAATTTTTTGACTGATCTTTACTGAACATTTTACAGCCCCAGGTTCTCCAATGTAAGCATGGGTCCCTTTTCTTATTATTCTACATCTGTACGCTGCTGCACTCTCCTCCCAATTTTAAGACCTCTGATATCATACCAAGTATCTATCACTATGTTGTAAATATTTACTTTTACACAGAACTACTCATTACTACTATCTATATAAAACCTGTGGCTATACCATGCAAAGCTAAGGAAAAGTAAACCAAATTATGCATAACTACATAGTCATTAGGTAAAATGCCATTACAGCTCAACAAGCTAAAGCAAAGTTCCAGAAGGCCATGATGAGTTTAGATAAGGCAATTCTGGCAAGCTTCAGTCCTGAGGCTTTGCAAAGTCAGTACAATGGCTGTGACCTGTTACTAGCAATAATAATATTTTATTTGTTGGGCTACAAGACACAAAGGGCCTTTCCCAGTCTTTTTTGTTGGCTTATCCATGACAGCTTGAGCAAGAACAGAACTGCAGTCAAAGCCAGAGAAGGGATACAGTGAGAGACATAGACATTGTTAACATATATAGTCAAAACAGTAAAGAGGTATGAGCTGTAATGCCCACTTGGAAATGAGAGCAAAGTAGAAGGAATGATTTTGGAAGTAATGTGATAGTGACGATGGTGACAGCACAGTGACATTCAGCAACAGTTATGACATCAACTGTTACTCCCCTCTCCTCCTGGGGAAGGGAATAGGGAACAGGAACAGAAGCTGCTCATGTGGCAAAGCTAACAATGGCTGGCCACTAGTTGTTTTATTTTGATATGGTCTTTCCAATAATGATCATTATTATTAATAATAATAACAAATAATAATAACTGGAGAAGGCTATCAATCAGATTGGTTAAGTGTGATTTCCCCTTTATAAACGCATGCTGACTACTCCAAATCACCTTCTCGCCCACCCTTTTAGGGACTGAGGTCAGTCTCAGTGGCCTGTAGTTCCCCAGATTCTTGTGCTTGCCCTTCTTGAAGACAGCAGTGATATTTGCTTTCTTCTAGTCCTAAGGAATCTTCCATTATTACCATGACCTTTCAGAGATAATTGAGAGTGACCTTGTAATCATATCAGCCAGCTCCCTTGGCATGGTGGATGCTTCCTGTCACATCCTGTGAACTTATGCTTGTCCAATTAGTTTAAATGTTCCCTAACTGAATCCTCTTCCACCGAGGCCATTCTTCTTGCTCCAGATTGACACAAAGAAGGCACTGTGAACTTCAACATTTTCCATGTTCTTTGACATCCTGGCAGCAGCAGCTTTTCCCTGGTTTCCTTTTTGCTATTGATATACTTGCAGAAGCCCTCCATGTCCCTCACCAGATTCAATTCCAGTTGGGCTTTGGCTGTCCTAAGCTGATGAGAGCATGGTGCTGGTAAGTGACAGTAATGATCTTGGAGAAAAGTTTGCAGAAGCAGCTCCTTCTCTTTATGTTCCCTACCCTCACAGCAATTGCGACTGGGTGGGCTTGGCCACTGGTAGAGAGAAAATATTTGGGAAACTGATTTTCTGGTCTGACCCATTATGACTTTTGCCACGTTCTCGATAAGTTGCAGTGGGTAGTCTGTGTGTGAACTCCAACAGGCATGGTGCCTCTGTGAGATGAGGTGTTTCTAGAAGCTGTTTTTGACAGCAAGCTGTTTGTAAAAAGATACAGTTTAGCCCAATGCACAGTTTGGATGAAAGGAGCAACAGACAGAAAGAAGTAATATCTAATGTAGCTCCTCGATTCCAAAATATCTGTTGTACAAAATGACCAGAAAGGCAGACTCTGCCCAAACTGGAAGGATAGATCAAACTGACAAGAAAAAAATATGACAGCAATAATTGTTATAAGTCTCCAGGGCACAATAAGGAAACTGGTCAGAGATCTGGGACTGACTTATGAAGAAAGAAGATAAAACATTTATCATAGCAAATTTCATTTAGCTTGACAGTCAGGAGCAAATATGAGATGTGGAAATGTTAAGAGATGGGACATAATTTATTGTCTTCACTGCCCAGGCTAGTATGCAAAACAAATAATTCAGCCTTTCATAGTTTTAATGATAGGGACATACAGGGACGTTGTTGTATAATATACCAAAGTTTATGAATCTTTGCATTTTAAGAATGATTGGAGCTTTAGTTGTATGAAATACTAGCCAAAGTGTATTATGTTCAGGCCTTTCAAAAGAGAAAAGACCAGATACATTGTCCACATTTAACAAAGCTTCCACTGTAAAATAGTACCTGACATAAAAACCAGGAAAAACTACATAAACATAAAATTATAGTAAAGGACTGACTTACACAGGAATTAAAATAAAATGTGTTTCGCTGACCAAAAGGTTTACTTCAATTCATGACATAATTACTAAAGCAATTGTATTTGCGAATGAAGAACAGCCATGAGCAGGTCTAACACATGGGAAAGAATCAGGGACCGAGGCAACAAAGGGAACCTTGTGGCTGGTGTCTACTACAGACCGCCTGACCAACAGGAGTCTATTGACAAAGCTTTCTTACTCCAGCTACAGAAGGCATCGTGCTCACAGGCTCTTGTCCTGCTGGAGGACTTCAACCACCCTGACATCTGTTGGAAAAGTAGCACGGCAACCTGTAGGCAATCCAGGAGTCTCCTGGAATGCACTGAGGATAACTTCTTAAGCCAGGTAATAGACAGCCCTACCAGAGGGGATGCCATACTGGACCTGTTGGTCACCAACGCATGTGAACTGATCGGTGATGTCAAGACTGGAGGCAGCCTGGGCTGCAGCAATCATGCACTGGTGGAGTTTGCAGCCCTGAGGGATATGGGGCAGATGAATAGTAAAGTCAGGACCCTGAATTTTGGGAAAGCAAACTTCCAGCTCTTCAGGGAGTTAGTCAAACAGGACCCCCTGGGAAACTGCCCTCAGGGACAAGGGAGCAGAACAGAGCTGGCAGACCTTTAAGGATGCTTTCCATAGAGTGCAGGAGCTCTCGATCCCCAGGTGTAAGACATCAGAAAAGGAAAGCAAGAGACCAGCATGGCTGAGTTGAGACCTGTTGGGCAACCTGTTGGGCAAACTAAAGGAAATGCACAGGCGGTAGAAGCAGGGACAGGTATCCTGCAATGAGTACAGGGATGCTGCCGGTTGTGTAGGGATGAGGTCAGGAAGGCCAAGGCATGGCTGGAGCTGAACTTGGCAAAGGGTGGAAAGAATAATAAGAAGGGCTTCTACAGGTGTGTCAGCCAGAAAAGGAAGGCCAAAGAAAGCGTACTCCCCCCCATGATGAGCAAGACTGGCAGACTGGTGAAAACAGATGGTGAGAAGGCTGAGGTACTGAACGACTTCTTTGCCTCAGTCTTCACTGGCAGTGTCTCTTCGACACCTCTCAAGAGGATGGCCTGCAAGACGGGGACTGGAGGAGCAAAGTCCCTCCCACTGTAAGAGAAGATCAGGCTTGAGATGAGATGCATCCCAGAGTCCTGCAGGAATTGGCTGATGTAGCTGCCAAGCCACTCTCCATGATATTGGAAAAGTCCTGGCAGTCAGGTGAAGTCCCTGGAGACTCGAAAAAGAGAAATATTGAACCCATTTTTTAAAAAGGTAGCAAGGAGGACCCTGGGAACTACCAACCTGATACTCCTAGAAGCTGTGGTAAAGCACATGGAGGACAGGGAGGTGATTTGAGACAGCCAGCATGGCTTCACCAAGGGCAAGGCCTGTCTGACCAACCTAGAGGCCTTCTATGATGGAGTGACCACATCAGTGGACAAGGGGAAAAGCTATGGATGTTGTCTATCTGGACTTCTGTAAGGCCTTTGACATGTTACAACATCCTTCTCTCTAAAGTGGCGAGAGATGGATTTGATGGGTGGACTGTTAGGTAGATGAGGAATGGTTGCATGGTTGCATCCAGAGGGTAGTGGTCAACAGCTCAATGTCCACATGGAGATCAGTGATGAGCGGTGTCCCTCAGGGGTCTGTACTGGGACCAGTACTCTTTAATATCTTCATCAATGACACAGACAGTGGGATCAAGTGCTGGAAGGGGGCTTATGAGAAAAATGGGGACAGACATTTTAGCAGGACCTGTAACAACAGAACAAGGGGTAATGGTTTTAAACTAAAAAAGGGCAGATTTAGACTAGATCTAAGGAAGAAAATTTTTCACAATGAGGATGGTGAAACACTGGCACAAGTTGCCCAGAGAGGTGGTAGATGTCCCATCCCTGGAAACATTCAAGGTCAGGTTGGACGGGGCTCTGAGCAACCTGGTCTAGTTGAAGATGCCCCTGCTCACTGCAGAGGGGTTGGACTAGATGGCCTTAAAAGGTCCCTTTCAACCCAAATATTCTGTGTTTCTATGATCTATGAAATGCCTGTACATACTATGCTGACTACCCATTTCTTTCAAAAACTTGGTGAAAAATCCATTTCCATAAAAAACAAAACAAAAAACCACCCACAATAAAAAATAGAAGTAGGGAACTCATGTAACTCATTTGAAAATCGCTCTCAGCCAGCAGAACTAGTATGATTTCTCCCAGGAAGTTACCATGTTCCTACCAAAAAATGTTAAATAATATTTTTGAATAGGATTTTTAAAATCTGGAGCTATAGTCTTTATGTGGGCAGCCTCCTTTGGGATCAACACCTATACATACCTTAAAACCTTTTGTCACTCCTACTTACACTAACCAGTAGCGAAGCTACTGAATTCAACTGGAATGCATATCATACAAGGTAAGATATGAAAAAATAAAGCAAGCAGGCAGACATTAGATCTCTTTTTAGGAAAAAAAAGAGAGAGGATACAGGAAGATATACAGGAGGAATTTGGAGAAAGTGAAACTTACACAACATGATAATTTAAAAAATAGTCTAAAACCAAAGCAAAACACAAAACCAAGACAACAGTAAAGGAGCATGAAGATGTAACAAATTAAAGAGGAGAGGCAAAAAGCAAACACTAGGTATATTAATAAACAATAAGAAAAAAAAGATACCCTCTTAACTATTAAAAAAAAAAAAGATTTCTGGGGAAACAGAGAAGGAAATACAGGCACAATGGAGACCTGGGTGAGATGTAGGTTTTGGAAGCAGCTTCTTTAGCAGAAAACTAAAACACCAAGACATTACAAAATAGATTCCAGTAAAATTCTTTATAAAATTAAAAAAGAATGGATGGTAAGGTGGAAGTGAGGCAAATACTGAAGTTAATCTAAAAGAGAATAACGCATAGAGCTGTGTCTGCAGTGTGGAAAAAGAATATTGAAGTATGATTTATGTTTAGTGGGAAGATTCTGGGAATCACACTAGAAAAGCCTTAAATTAGCTATGTAGAGAAGTTCCATGTACTGTATTAATTCCCAGACTCAGGCTGTTTGAGTCTTCCCAGGCACTGAGTTCCACCTTGATTTAGCTGTATAATTCAGCATCTTAAGAAAATGGAAGTAATCAGATCCACCTACTGTGGCTGAGTGGTGAAGCCAGAAAAGGGGCAACTGAAAATTGGTGAAAACAAAATACTTTTGTATTTTGAAATACAAAATAGACACAAACTATTTCTGATATTTGGTCAACACTTTTATTTCCCACCAACATTCAAAGATAAATGAAGCTATAAGTTTTTCCACACTAAGAACTGCTGACTGATAAGAAAAAGGAATCAATGCGTTCTGCTGTGATGGAAATGGATCATGGATTTTGTTTAAAAAAATCTCATAATTTTACTGGCAGTGATTGCAGTTTTGGTTGTACAAGAAATTTTCAGGTAATTTTCTTCCAGTTTATAGAGAAGATAAAATGTAATGCAATGTAAGAAGGCTGATAATTTTTAAGGTTTTATGTACAATTTACAGTGTGAATGTTAACATGGTTACTCAATGAAACATTCCAATCTCTTGCAAAATCTGTTTGCAGAAAACTATTGTCCTACTTAAAAGCTATTTTGTGCAATGTGATTTCTATTAATGGGTAATAATTACTTAATAATAACATTCCTCCTTAGGGAAGAAAAATTAATCATATCAGATAGGTGAAATGCAAGTAATTAATTGTGCATGTTAGTGATCTTGTAAGTCCTATCTACCTAATACTCTAGGGTTATGTGTGATATAGGGAAATGTCACTCAAAATACATGACATCACTACAAAATTCAGATTTTGTGCTTTGAAATGCTCAGTAAAATAGAACAAAACCCAGATCTTTTGAACTGCCCACTAAGCCTAGCAGTAGTCTACTTACTTGTGTTGTAAAAATAAGGTTATGTGTCAGATATGTGTTTATATAGTGCAATGTTTCATAACTCCTCTTTATAAAAAGGTAGTGATAGAACAGGATTTCTACCTATAACAGTGTATTTTAACTACACATATGTTAACAAAAGGCTGCAACTATCATGCCTAGTTTAATTTCCATTTTTACCAAAAATTTTCATTCAGAGTATTTCCCATATCTATGCAATGTGATATACTGAGCCCTTCAAATTTTAATAATACATAACATATCCTCCCTCAGGTGAACCCATCTCCAGATGCTTTTCATGGCAGCTGCATTTTTATGTGGTAGAAACATCACAGAATCACAGAATCACTAGGTTGGAAAGGACCTTCAAGATCATCAAGTCCAACCATTAATCCAGTGCCACCATGTTCCCTAAACCATGTCTTGAAGCGCCACATCCACACGTTTTTTGAACACTTCCAGAGATGGCGAGTCCACCACCTCCCTGGGCAGCCTGTTCCAATGCCTGACCACTCTCTCGGTGAAGAAATTTTTCCTAATATCCAATCTAAACCTCCCCTGGTGCAACTCGAGGCCATCTCCTCTTGTCCTATCGCTAGTTACTTGGGAGAAGAGGCCAACACCCTCGTTGCCACAACCCCCTTTCAAGTAGTTGTAGAGAGCAATACATCCTCATACATTTGTGTAAAGCGTGTAAATATTGAGAACATACCAGTGATATTTTATAACTAGTAGATCCTTAGACTGAACAATTAATGACCTTAGACCAAAGAGTGTATGTGCAAATAGATTTGGCTATTACAATATTAGTTCAGCTGTCAGGAGAATACAGCTTCAAGGCTTCAGAACCAGGAGTTTTAACAGGACCACTCAAAAGTACGAGCAGCAGATGACAGCAGACACTCTAGGACTTCACATACTGATTACAAGTGGTCAATTACTAACAATTACTACTAGGAACACAATTTTGGGAACTGGGTATAGCTGGTTTTAGGGATGACAAAGAACAACTGTCCAATGAATCCACAGATAATAAATTAGGAAATAACATGGTGTTAGGAAGCAATCAAAAAGAATCCCACTTCCTAAAGAAGACTTGAAGCTGTCGACCTTAGAACCATAGGAGCACTGGAGGGGTAGGAATAACACCAGCAAAAGACAATTCAATTTCAGTATAATGCTATCATTCATGCAATTCTATTCACACTTAAATAAACAAAAAAAAAATCTACTTATATTTCTTGGTAAGTTAATGCATTACACTGGACAATAATGTACACTAGTTAACATTTTAAAATGTCAAGCAGATTTGTTTAATTGCACTAGTATCTTTGCAGATGGGAATATACAATTTTGACCTTCTGAATGGTCATATTAACATTTAAAACAAATCTACATATATCAAGCTATGTAGAAAACTTGTTGTAAAGTTCAAAATATTTTGAATCAATTCATGCAAGATTAGATAAGAACATGTAAAGGGCAGAAGGAAGATGGAGAACTGCAGATTCAGCTAACTGTTGATTAGCAGAAATACAGAGGTTTCAAGCTGAATTTGAAAAAAGCATTTCTCGTGTCAAAAATTTACATGCAAGCGTAAAACCAAAATATAGACCAAAACCAATACTGTTACAAAGACTGTTACATTACTCTGTGTAATCTGTTAAAAAATACAAACACTTCACTATTAGGTAATGTTAAAATTGAACTGGTAGGTGTTTTAAGGATAGTCTTTTGCAAAATAAACCATTAATATTAACATGCACTCTTGATATCTGTACTTGTCCATGAAAATACAAATATATATACCTTGAAACTGCAACAAAGATTATGGAATTTTCAATGGTTTTATTCACACTCAGTTTCCAAAACATATTAACCAAATTGATGAAAACCAGTTTCAAAAGTTACAGGGATGGAGGAATAGAGGAATTCATTGAATGCTGAAGCACAACTCTAAATTGAAAAGAAGACAATGTGATATATATATTGTAAGACTAAGTTTCACAAAGAAGTCTGCTTGTACCTAACTAAGCATGTATCATCTCAATGGTCATGTTATTTTCTATAAGCTTTCATTTTTCCTTTTTCTCAAAAAAAAAAAAATTAGGAACATACTTATCTTCCTTCTTCAGAATGCAGTATATGTGAATATACTGTGAAAATATATGTGAGTATATGTAGCGTATGTGTATCATATGTGAACACAGAATGTGTTCGTCTTGTGAAAAATCCAGCCTAGTCTTATTATATGTACCATGTAAGCCTCCTCATCATCTACTTTTTTAGCTTGTAGAGCGGTAGCCCCCAAAGGCTTTAAGATTTATACTGGGTATTGTACACACTAAGAGAAAAAAGTCCTTACCCTAAAGACACCATTATGTAAATAAGCAAGAAAAAATAGAGTAAGGACACTAGAGAGAGGTTTGTCCACTCCAATGATTTGTCCACTCACGCAGCTGCAAGTTAAAGAAGTACTGTGGCATATACCCACATGCCCATCCATAAATCAGTTCTGGGGATTGCTTGTTTTAATACCTGTTATTAGGAAAATAAGTTTTCCTTAAAAACTGTAAAATCATTCATCTGGTTTGTGTTTCCATTTCTGAAGGTTTTCTTTCCACCCCAGCACCTTTGTTCTCAACAGCAGATTCAAAGCCAATGCAGATCATAGTGACTATGCCTGTGCCTGCAACTGCCTACACTGCACATGAATTTGCTTAAAACCAATGCAATGCAATTGCAAAAAAATGCAATTGTCTAAACTAGTAGATGATTAGAGCAGGCCCCCCCGTATGATTTTAGCCCCATGTCAACCAGCATTCTCTAAAACATATGGCAGCATAGTCCATACTAAGGAAACAGATTTCCAGAGAAAGAGTATTTGGTGAAAATAACCATACAACCTTAATTTTGCTTCAGTGTTGGTCCCCAAAAGATGTTTGATTATACCTGTAAATACAAATTAATTGAAACTAAGGTTAAAAGCACCAACATTCCTTATGTTGACAGCCTCACCATAACAGAGGGTTGAGACTGAAGAGCTGCCTATATCAAGCATCATTTTTCTTAATCTAATGTGATTCCTTTTAAAACTTGTATTTTAATTTATTGAGTTCATATTACCTAGTTTTGAAGTGTGCATAACATTAAGGGGGTTTTTAAATCTTAAGTTACCCATGCATACTATTAGCAAAAGCATTTTAATTTGATTTTCCAGAAATACCTGTTACACTGGAAAACTTCTATGCTCACTTTACGCTTAAGAGCACCTAGTGAAGAATTCAGATTTAGAAAGTAGCATGCTAAGTAGGCAAGTTATACAGTATTTCAAGTAATATCTTTTCATCTTTTGTCTTCCACTTGATTTCTTCTATAGGCTAAAAATTCCTTAGGGAATGAGGCAGGTCTTCAATTTTATTTTGCATTTGCACCTTTCAATATGTGCAACCAGACCTTACTATTTCCCACACTAATGCAGGAGCAAGAACAGGATTAATAATTTCCTGTTGGGCTTTTCTATAGTAATGCTTATTATTGTATCTAGATAATGATTTAAGGAGTTTAATATTCACAACACACACATAAACAAGAAGGGATTATTGTTCCTACTTCACAGATGGGGTCTTTGTGCACTTAGCTGAAAATATGTTATTTGAATGCCATGAGGACTGAATTCCAAATTCAAAAAGTATAGATTTTTTCAGAATTATTGGTCATTCACAGCTTTCATTCTTACTTGAAGTTGTGATTACTATTATTATTACATTACCTGTGCTAATTAAATTCCAGGGTATTTTAAGTCAAGAAAGTTTTTCATTATATTCTTGTTCAAGTCAGAGAAAAAATCTGCTTAAATGATGCAGGACTGAGTCCAAAACAAGGGAAGTAAATATTGTGTCCCTCTGTCAAATCTTGCTTTAAGCACTTTCTCTTAACATTCAATGGAATTACAGAGTAATTCAAATTGGAAGGAACCACTGGATGCCATCTAGTTCAATTCCTTGCTTGGTTGTCCAAAGCCTTGTTCAGTCAAGTTTTAAACACCTCCATGGACAGACAGTCCTCTGTCTTTCTTAACTACCTATTCAAATACGTTTGATTACCCTCATTAGAAGAATTCTTTCTATATATCTAATGGGAATTTCCCTTGCTGTAACTTGTGTTTGTTAATTGTATATGTAATGAAGGTGAGGGGGCTTTAGTTATTAATTATTCTATCAGTTAGATGCAAGTTTGGTTTCAAAGTGGCTATGGTTTAACTGTATTATAGCTATAATGACTATAGTTACATTAATACAAAACATACAAAACCACAATAAGCATCAGCCCTTTAGAAGCCAATAGACATGAAGGACATAACTATTTTGCAATTCAAAATATTGTCTGAAATAACCACTGTGAGTAGCAGTATGAGAACAGTATCATAGGAATAGAAAGTTTCAATTAAAACAATTTACTCTATAATAGAAGACAATTCTATTGGGAATATAATTTTTAGATAATTCATAAGCCAAATGATTTAAAATAGGACATTTTAAAATTCATTTAAAAATCTTTGCATAATTACTATTTCGCAAACATGGAAATGCCTTTTCATTAAAAAAAAGGCATTTACAGTAAGCATGTTTCTGAAAAATTATGTGGAAAATGAATACTGATTTGCAAAGTGATCTATCACCTGACACTAATAATACAAGAAGCTAACAACATTTATTTGTATTGAGCTCTGGGAAACAAAACCTCAGAAGATGTAATCTCTGTGAAATTACTTTGGCTTCCAATGCTTTTAGCTAATCAGCATGAACAGACTCATTTTAAACTTAGAAACAAGTACATAGTAGTGGAAGACCATAAGAGATTCTAACTTTAGGACTGCAATACTAATCTTGAGTAACTACACACTGTTTTTACTAGTAAAGTGTGTCCTGATTTCAGCCAGGGTAGAGTTAATTTTCTTCATAGAAGCTAGCGTGAGGCTATGTTTTGGATTTGGGATGAGAAAATGTTGATAAGGTGCTGATGTTTTGAGTTGTTGCTAAGTAGTCAAGGCCAGTCCAGCTTCTCATGCTGGCCTGCAGCGAGCAGGCTGGGGGTGCACGGGAAGCTGGGAGGGGACACAGCTGGGACAGCTGACCCAGGCTGGCCAAAGAGATATTCCATACCATATAACATCATGCTCGGTATATAAAGCTGGGACAAAGAAGAAGGAAGGGGTGGAGGGACGTTCGGAGTTATGGCGTCTGTCTTCCCAAGAAACCATTACGCGTGACGGAGCCCTGCTTCCCTGGAGATGGCTGAACCCCTGCCTGCCCATGGGGAGTGGTGAACAAATTCCTTGTTTTGCTTTGCTTGCGTGCGCGGCTTTTGCTTTACTTATTAAACTGTCTTTATCTCAAACCATGAGTTTCCTCACTTTTACTCTTCCGATTCTCTCCCCCGTCCCACCATGGGGGAGTGAGCGAGCGGCTGCGTGGTGCTTAGTTGCTGGCTGGGGCTAAACCACGACAAAGTGACAAAGAGACAGCCTCTCACCTAAACTGTGCTGACATCTTCTTGGCACGCAGACAGAACAATTCTAAAAATGGGAGAAAAGTTCCTGAAATAAAGTTTCTTACAATATGGAAGTTAGGCTATCTGGAAAACCTATAAAAGAGCTCAGAAGTGTAATTTTTTCCTTGATTCTATGTCATTTCTTAGCTTCTTCTCAATGTCTGGATAGGAGCTCTTAAGTGTTCTGAATGTCACATAGTATGAACAGGTATCCTGGACTGTATATCTTCAACCAAATTCTTAACACACAAGCACATTTCTGGTCTTGCTTAAACTAGAAGAAAGGGTGTGTTCATTTAATTATGAAAAGCTCTGCATAAAGGAAGTCATTACATGTACCAAGAAATGGTCCTTCTGCTAAAATCAGTAGCCATCTAATACACTGTACCAGCAATATATTGGAAGTATGATTTTTGCAACATAATATGTCCTTTATCCTTACTTTGTTCTATGACTTCTGTATTTGGGTATCAGAGATTAAATTTAAAATACACATACATTACACATGACATGTTTTCTCTCTTCTGAATAGACTTTTAAACCCCTAGAAATTCATTTATTTCATTTAGTTAACACTGTTGATATCAGAACCAGAAACCTCTAACAAAAGGAGCAGCAGTGTTTCCAGCACATCATTGTGGATGTTTCCACAGATGAGGTGATAGAAATATTTTATGAAATGTCCATGCCTTATTTTAAGCCTACCAATGAAAATTCTTCCTCAAATTATTCCGATGTTTAACCACTGGGGTACTCTGAACATGATATTTTTTGAGGTTTATAGTCTAATCTGTCTCATGAGGTTTCTGATTATAATTCAAGCAACTGCAGAACACACAAAATATGAAAGGATAAGCTTAGTTTGCAAGAAATTGGCATACTAATTCCACATTTTCTAGGTAGTGTAAATTAATGATTCCAATAACGTAGCATAGCAAAGACCTTAGTACAATTATATTATTATACCATAGTATCTAATGGACTACCCAATAAATACTAGAATCGTACTCCAATTCCTATGCTAGATGAGACCATAAAAATCATTATAGCTGACTAGTTATCCAGTAAAGCCAAGTAAATGATACTGGTCATTGTGTTGGCCATATTTCGTTGCACTTATGTTCAATCGTTCATGTTACCACAGCCTTTTAAAAACTATGGCTTAGGTTCATTTTTTCTACAGAAAATCTTTAATTTAAAAAAAAATATTTACTAGCTTGTTTTTCTAATACAGTCCTATTCTGTCAATTTTCCTGTCACATCTTTGAAACCAAAAGTTAATTTTTGTTATCATCGTTATTTCAACATCATAAATTTAGTATAATCTTTGAAATTCATTAACATAACATCTACTCTTGCTCCTGATTCACCAAAATATTAAATATTTTGATAGCAATATGTTGATAGTCCCCAAGTGAACAGTTCTCCCACTAATCCGTCAAAAACAGTGGTTGTGGGAAACATTTTCTGTTCCTAGTATATATAAAGAATATATTGTCATTAAAAAAATACTTTTACGATTGAAATCAAAGATATTTATCGTTCATTTTACAAAAGAATGACTGCAGAAGCTGAATGATAAGTTTATTTTATTTCAATTCTAGGTCTACTTTCACTGTCCTTTTGCACAGTTTAGGTTATTTCAAGAGCTATGACATTAAGAACAGGGAAGTAAGTGTTAAGCAACTGGATTTACTTCCCCTGTTATAAAAGTTCTACTTAGTTCTATAATAGTTCTCATAGTATGCGTCTCTAACCTAAACACCTTGAGTCTTTCCTCTTTTTCTTTCCTTTAGCTTATTAGGCCTTATACTAAGTAACATCTTCCATCTTCTTAGATGGAATTTCTCTAGCTTTCCTAGATTTCCTTTTTTTGCAAGGTTCTAAAACTAGTTTTCCAGACTTTATCTTATTCAAATCATTCTGTCATTAAAATCAGTGATATCAACTCTAAACATCAATTGAAATCTAGTTGAGCATTTTTTTATTTCCCTTAGTGCTCCAAGTTATACGTCATTGAAATTAAGCTAACTTTTTATAATCTCAACATCTTCAAGTATTCTTTAAACTAACTCCCCATTCATAGATATTTTAGAAAATTTCATTACTTTCTAATTATCCAGTCATCTTTTCTTCTTATTAAGGATAGTTAACTGAACTCAGCCTTTTTTTTTCTGAATTATCATTAGTTTATTTCCCCATTTATCAATCAGAATACTTTATCTTATTATATTTCTCCTGATATACTTCTAAAAAACCTTCCCATTAACTCCGTTAAGCCTTTTAGATATCACTCTGCTCTTTTGTTTTCCTTCCACCATCTGTACATGTCACGTTGAAGACTTAAACTCATTTGTCTGATCTTTTCCCCTATTTCATGTAAAGCTGCAAAGCAAATGCTTAAGAAGTAAAAACCTAAGGAGTGTTTGTTTGTTTGTAAGAGATTCGGAGTATCTTACATACCACTTTGAAGTTCTCTCTGTTGATCTATCAGAAAGTCAAGTCCTGCACAGGGCTGGCTCTGGGGTCCCAGTTGTGCAGGCCTTAGTACTCTCTGGATTTCTAAGTTGCATGAACCATTTCATGGTGGTAACTCAACTCTGATAGTGTCCCTTTTCCTGAAAGTGAACGTCCTTGCACTACTGTATTATGTGAGCTCAGAGCTTCTTGTGCCTGCAGTATTCAAGTGTGCACCAAATTAGGGTGTTTTGTATTTACTGGTAACTTTCTTAGTCCTACTTCAGATTAGCCAGCCATTCGAGATGGCTTATTTCCTTCTCTGGATCATAACGGAACCGTTCTGAATAAACTCATACTTATTTTTCCTCTGCATAAAACATCAGGAGACTACCAGGCAACAGCAGCAAGGGCAGGCTACTTCTGTAAGGGACAGGGAGCCAGGAGCTGAGCATAACAAGGCAGACAGAGGCAGTTGCCTTATTGACAATTTATGATCTTCGAGTTAATAAAAAACAAAGACCTGAGGCAACTACCTTGAATTCTTTGGTCAAAAATTGCACTTATGTATAATATTGGATTATGGGATACAATCAAGCAAAGAAGGCAGAAGATTTGTTCACAGAAGGATGTAGTGATTTAAAATACAAAGCACGCAATTCACACAGAAATAGGTGTAAAATTTTCCCTTTAACAAAACCAACACATTTTTGCCTTATAGTATAAAACATTCATGTTCTTTTTAGGAGCAATTTATATAAAACTATTAATTTTTAACTGCTGAAAATTAATATAACGGTAACAATTCTTTGGATCCAGGGCTTCGGCTTTGTAAGTTCTTATATCACATAAAATGTCCATGTCTGTAGACTCTAGAAATGAGATTCAAATACTGAATAAAGCCACTGTTTAACATAAAAAGCACAATTGATACTATACTGGATGCAATCTATTTCGTTCACATAGAAATGAACAGTACAGCTACTATTTATATGGTCTGACCTCCAACTCTAGCACAATCTATACTTGCATATACTTGAAAAAGAGAAAAAGTCCTATTTTCCTCACTTGCATATCAAGCGTATTCCTATTGTTTTTAAAACATTCCTATTCCGTCTCAGACAATCTGTCTCTGAGCAGTTTCACCACTGATTTAATGTTAGAAATTTCCGCATAGTCTGATATGTCACTGGTATATGTCACAGTCTGATATGTTAACTAAACTTGCACTTTTAATCTCATTCTGCTGATAGAAGCTAGAACACAGGACAAGATGACTGGCTTTACCCAGTAGGATTTTTATTCATGCATACATATATGCGTATATATATGCACACACTTATGTTCTATGAACCTATTCAGTTAAGAATTCATGTCACAAAAATTGAACATTGTTTTCCTTCCACAACAAGATACTCTAGTGCCTTCTTCAATATATTAATACTCCCCTGTATCTATGTAAATGGTTTACATGGACTAAGACGGCATTCTTGCTCTTTTCATGGCAGCATCACATTGATGACCTAGATCTATGATGGGGTACACAAGAACCCAGATTTTCTTCCTCCTTATTAAAACACCTCAGGGTCCCAGTCCGCAGTCAATACTCCAGTTATTCCTCTGTAAGTGCTATAGTGCTCAATATTATGCCACTTGTACTATCATAATTCTTCAGGCTATTCAGTTCTTCCTAGCTGATATTATTATCTCCCTTCTTTGGTAAAGCTTCTCACCTTTGTGCCTGCAGGTATCTTTAGCCCATTTCTACTTTTCCTTCTGTGAAGATTTTAAACTGAAAATACACTTCCCAAAGAGTAAGTTTTTTGAAGATATCCATTAGGAACTTCCCCCACTAGTTTCCTTTTAGATGTATATCTTTTTTGTCTCACATAGCAAGTTTTTCAAACTCAGACTCGCACAGCAATTGAGTAAGTGCTGATTCTTCCGTTTAATCCATTACTTCCCATTTGACACTATGCCAGATGCTTTACGGATGACCAGATTGCATCTGCTAAATTTGGCTTGGTCAAAAGCAGAAGAAACAGTGGAAGGGGAGAATCTGACACGTCGTCTCTGGTGTATTCTTTTCGTACCATTGGATTCCATATCCTATAAGATTTGAGGTTGAATTTATATGTTCAAGCCAATCCAGTAAGTTCCAAATGGTAAAGAAATGTGGTATAAAACCCATTAGTGCCCTGTTCTACTTCAATATGAATGCAACTTTGATCTTATATTTAACACTGGATTAAAAACACCTTAAAGTATTAATCTTCTCCCTTTCCAATGGAAAAAAATAATCCATTTCCACTGATTCAACCTTTTAAAAACTCATTGTATGAGTTTGGTTACCCTTTGATGCCTTCACCCTTTTAATATCTTCTTAATGTTGTGTAATTGACGAAAGGAAGCATCAAAGTAAGTCATTTCACTGACTGAATTGATTTCTGCAGAAATACAGTTCAATTTCTTTCCTTTGCTATCATTATTGTCAGTAGTAACATATGCAAACAAAATATATATGATTTATTTTCTTATTTTTCTTCAGTACACAGAGAAGACATAATGAATATTGAGAATTTAACCTTTTATGTAATACATTGCAGCTTAGTCCACCAACAAGGAAGACAAAACATATATACATGCACTTAATCATTGCCAGTGCTATTTTTGCCAAATTGTAAACTTATTCACTCAACTTGGTGAAAACACTTATTGATTCTTACAATGATAGTTCACCCTTCCCATCAAGAGAAATTCTACAATCTCAAACAAATTCATGAGAAATTATGAAGTTCTATGTGGGTGTGTTCAAGATGTAAGCAAACTGAAAAATCCAATTAAAAGGAAGAATCTTAATTTCAGTAAGCTCTCCATCTTACTTAGTGAAAGGATAAATATATTTTGTGTGCCCAAAGTACTTCATCAGTTTTCTCAGGGAAAAATCCACATCACTTGCATCTTTACATATCCACAAAAACTATTAGCCCTCTAAACAGAACACAGAGAAGACAGTCTATAATCGCCTTCTAGCCTCAACCGATTCTCCTTTGCAATCTGGTTAGAACGAAAGCACAGGGAAGCTTTCAGTCTGCTATCCTCGATGCTCAGCACAAACAAAATAATTTTTTAAGTATAATCTTATAGACCTGACTGTGCAGGCATTTCCTGCTACTTACAGAAATTTCTCTTTTTTTCCCTCCAAATAGTTACTGCAAGCTTCTGTGAATCCACTTTTTTTCACTTTTCCCACCTCTCATCCCACATGCCATACACCTAGTTGAGCAACAGAATCCATAAATAACAATCTCGAAGACTGCAATTGACTAAAGTTCAATGCAATTCCTTTAGCTGTAGTTCCTGCACAAGCTATACTTTTCATAACGCATGTTATGTACAATATGAATGTAATTCCCCAGAAAGTCTTTTTACTTCCTTTCATTCTACTCTTTTCAGTGATTCTTGGATGCTGCCAACATGAATGGCTTTATATTTTGAAATTGTTTCATTCTATACTTGATCCTTTACAGAACTTTGATGTATGTTACTCTCTAGTCTGCTCATTTTTTAAAATGCTATCTGTAAGTGTATCTGACAGCTTGCACCAGGATCAAAAATCTTTATTTGAACAAAGGTGTTCAGTAAAACTACTGCCAGTGCTCAGTTTGCAGAACCCAGCTTGATATGGCTAATTATAATACTCCAGATTCTTTCTTCTAGTCAGCTTTTGACCCAAGACTCCATCCCAAAGTTAATACTCATACTTTTGACCTTTTAGATTAGGTTAAGCAACACTTTAATGAGTCTTTAATAAAATCTAGACTACATTATTCTCTCTCCCTGAGATTTATTTTTGAAAACATTTCAAAAACCCCTATCAGAGACTTTGACAAGATCTGTTCTTTGTAAACCCATATTGGCAACTGATTATCTCATTCCCTATTCTCTTTCAAACAGCTGGTCTTTATATCACTGGGAATTATAAGCCTTCTCTGATAGTGAGGTTCTCAGCCCATAATTAAAAAGAAAAACCTCTTGCTTTTTACTACTTTATTACCAAAATAGAACTTCCGGTAGGTTGCAGGTATTTTTTTTTTAAATAGAATTGCTGTATGGAACATTATATTAAAACCTTCAGTAACAAAACTATACACCCAAAATGTTGCACATGTATTAAAGATAACAATGATAACATTTCGTTAGAACTTCAATGTTAGGGAGTAGCACTTCTCCACATGCGAGGATGAGGTGGAAGCCATGGGCGATCCCAACACAGACAGTGCCCTCACAAGCCAGGACACAATAGGACACCATAGCACAATATCGGGACATCGTGGGCAGAGCAAGGCACAGGTAACAGGCTGCACTGACAGTCCCAGACAAATCAAAGCAATGAACTAGGTCCAGAGCCCATCCACTGAATCCAGTCAGGAGATAGGGCCAGAAACATGACTGGAAACAAGACTACCACATAGGTCCAAGGTTCATCCTGGATCTGGGGCCAGAGACAAAACTTGAGAGAGGCACACCTCCAGCACGGCTCTGACGAGGAGGAGACACCTGGCCTGACATGAATTGCAGTCCTGGACCCACAGGCAGAGGGTGAAGGGTGGGCCCAGGGGAGGTTACGAAGGATAGTTAGGGTCTTGTGGGGCACTCACGCTCCTGACACTTAACTAAGAGACCTTTTCTCAAGTTCCAGTATCTTTCTTGGTATTGTAACCTAAATGTTCTACCATTCTGGGTTTAGTTAAGTACCAGATTTGCATTAAAGAAAAGCTTAAACATAATAAAACTTGGACCTCAGACCCAACTTTTGAAAATATAAATATAAAAAGAAATGTAAAAAGTATACACACAAGTACATGAGTTCCTCTTCATCTCATTCACCACTTTTCCACATAGCTAGTTTTTGTATCGCCTTCTAAAACATTCTCTGCTACTGAAGTTCTCAGCCAACAAATAGAACATAATGCTATTAATCTATGCCATTATGCAGCTGAGCATTTGTAATCCCACTTCAATTGTCTCTACAACTTGAACATTTTTTTTCTCTGCTAAAGAGAAAATCTCCTGTTTCATCTTATGATTATAGTTTCTCTTTTAGTTTATTTCTTTAAACTCATCAAAGAATTGTCCAAAATTTTATTCAAATTATATAACAATCACACTGACTGCATTTGTGTGCTCTCAGCTTTTCGTTTTCTAAAATGCAACCATCTTACCAATTTTGCACCGCTCAGGACTTTGCATTCTATAAAACCATTATAAAGGGAAAAGTGGTTGGGTTTGGTTTGTGGGCGTTTTTTTGTTTGGTGTGTCGTCCCTCCCCGCCCCCCGTCTGTGTGTGTGTGTGTGTCCCAGTAAAAACATGGGCATCCTTTTGTATAAAAGAAATAATTTGCCAGATTTTTAAAAATCAACATTTTGAAAATATCTACAAGTGGTATTTATTGAACTTATGTGACTATGGTTTTATGTCTGTTCATCTACATTTTTTTTTCCTGATATTTATCTGAATAAGAATTTCTTAATGGAAGCAGTGTAGAAATTATCTTGATTACAAACTCTCCAAATTACTCCTGATACCAGGATTAGATCACCAAGCAGTTGTGTATCTTTGTCTTTAAACAGCTTCTGAGCCATGGGTTGCATCATTTCTAGATATGTGTAGAAGTGAGTGAGGCATCTGGACAGTATTTTTCCTAAAGAGATGGTCTAATATTAAGAATATAGTCCTTGTCTACTCAGCTGTCTAAATAAAGGCCAAATGTTTCAAGACTATTAGCTAGTTACCTCCCTCAACTGCACAATCCTATGCAAACACTGGAGAAACTAGGAAGACTTCTACATTTGCATACATGAAGGTATACTTGCTCTATACTTTGGAAGAGGGGAAATTTTTAAGCATAGTACCTTAAGAATGAGGCAGAGACTGGTTTAGAGATAAGAATAATTTAATTACTTTCCATTGGTGTTGAACTACTTGCAAGATCACTGAATTGACCCAGTATCTCATGCATTCCAGAAAGAATGAAGCAGCACATCTGGCATACTCACACCACCACCAGAGTTCTGTGACCAACTAAGTCTTTCTCTTGCTAATACCTATTCTCAACCTTGACTCATATTGTTCCAAGAATGTCTTGACTCATTAATTTAAATGAATAAGCATTTTTTTTCAGCCAAATGTCACAAATATGATACTAGATTTCAAGAACTGCCATATGGCATCCTTATCAAAACAGAAAGGAAGAGGGAAGGACAAATGAATTAAATTTAAAAATTGTATTATTTAGTCATTAATGGTGTATCATTGTATGAATTAGTTATATCTCAGCCAGAAACAATTCTTTCTAATATTAACATTCAGTAAAATGGACACATTTGGACTGCTTTTAATGTAGCTATGTTATCTTCCTTAGGAATCTAACATTTGTTCCATGAAAAGAGCTTATAAAATATTATGTTCCTCCATGACTTTTAGTAGCATAAGCTTGATCCAAATTAAGAAAAACTTCAATTTCCCCCACACTTAATAACATACACTTTCAACTCTTCACCTGCACATTAATTTATCAACATAAATACACAGTTAACAGAAATGAATATTTAAAACTATAAATCAGATCAATGTGACAAGGCCCTGTGATTTAAGCAGAGATGAACCTTAACATTCTGCTAGGGAAGTTGCAGATTCAGGGAAAAAGTAAGAAGAAAAAAAATCACAGAGTTATGAAAGGGATATAAGCAAATTTGATCTGAAATTCAAAGTGCAAAGCCTCAGAACACAGTTTAGAAATCCTAAGGTTCTCTCAAAGACGGTATTTACAATACACTTCTCCTTTGTAGTCGTCTTTTTCAAGAATGATACATCAGTGAGAGAGCATGACGTGGGAGGGACAACAGAAGGCAGCAGAATGCCTTCATTAGTCACAAATGTGCTCCTCATTTAGGATTGCTTGCCACCAAGGAGATCCTCATGAACACATGACAACATTTTTATTCCTTTATCTACCACCTGGTGACGAAGCATACAGATAGTCTAGCAGACAGATGCATACAAAGACATGCCTAAAATCCAGCACCCCCATCAAGTTGAAGTATCGCATGTGGAATCTGTATCCAAGTATATCAAATGCAGGCTTGTCATAAAGTACAGCCTCGACATAGTTAGGATTATTACAGATTAAATTCAGTTTAATCCCTGATGTTTGAAATAATTTAGAACTCTAGTTATTTAACACTCCCTAGGGATGAGGGCAATTTAATACATTCACACAACTATCCAGTTGTTCATAAGAACCTTCTACAGATATGGAGATATTTTTGTTTAAAAAGAAAGCTAAGTCCAGAAATTCTAAAAACCATAGTCCATTTTATATATATGTATACACACACATATAAAATATTGTAATGCTAACAAAGATGTAGCAAAGCTCAATGCAAGATCTTACAGGAGGGGAAGGTGAGTTTATTTTAAAACAGACACAGTTTTATTCACTCACACTCATGCTCTCATACATACCAGCAACCACCAAAACAGTTGAGTGCAAGTAGTCTGGCCAGCAGTTTGGCTGCAAGATGCATGAACCTGAGTGGTCTGGCCACTACCGAAGCACCAAGACATATATCCAGTGGTCTAGTCAGGATTAACTAATGACACTAATAACAAGTGACAAGAGCTATACAATCCTGCTAATCCTGGTGCTATCAAAATCCAGCCATTCTTGAAACTCTGGCTGTCCGGTGATCTCACAGTTAGACATTCCCCTTTTTTCTCTATATCAATTTAACATTTCTATTACAAATCTCTACATAAATCACTGACACCTGACATTTTAGAATTGTAGTATGCTTACCAGGGTCCTAGCTACCATGACATGAAACTCACATTATTCTCGCAGTTGCTCAAAGTCTTGTTTAAGAACATGGATGATCCCAGAATTTTGTATTCTGTCCAGCTGATAGCCTGACCTGTTATTTCTGAATCACTGATAATTTATACATCTTATTTTGCTTTATGACTGTTTTAGAATACTCATAATTATAAAACGTTCATGTTTATGATAGCAGTTCTAAACATTGTTATTAAAGGATTTAAATGCAATTAGACTGTGATGCAGATTCATAATGGGACCATAAAAATACATGATCAAAAAAGGCTAGTAGTATCAGTCACATTACAGACTGACATAAATTAAATGAGACTCTGCTATTATTCAAGCTAGAAAGTGAATTAGGTTGTTATGTTACTACACAGTATTTATGAAAATAAGTGACTGCACTGATGCCAAAACACACCACATGTGCGTTATGAGACTGGGAGTGTACTGAAGCTAACCATGGTCTGTATAGTTTCCAAAACCTTCTTGGATGCATCCTGCTAAATGTATAATTTTGAAGGTCATAAAAAAAGGAGAGGAAAAATAACCTCCCAACAGAAATAACAACATGAATTTTATTACCATGGGCTAATAACATTGCTGATACAAATGCTAGCAATGATGTAGCCTATCTTTCAAGGAAGTGGTGAAAATATATACACACATTGCCTTTGGGATTTATGAAGTCAGCAGAGAGATCTGTGCAGTCATAGTGTAGTTGTATGACCAAAAAAAGGAGCCTCACATTGCTAATCGCTCAACATGTCAAGCCCTTGAATTGTGTCCAGGGCCAATCCATATACTTGGCACAAACGCAGCTTCCTCTTTAATGTCTTCCTCACATTCATGCTCTATGTCATTAGCTCTGCAAAACACAGAGCTCACTAATAAAAAGGTGCTGAGGATTTTTGCTTTGAACAATTTTGTAGAAGAACAAAAAAGTAAACATTTTGATGTACTAAACCGTTAGCTCGACTTCTGCATCACCATTTGTTAGTGGCATAAGCACTCATCTCCATTCTGATGCTTGAATGGCTTCTACTGAAGCAGAAAGTTGTAAATCTCTTACTGTAATATGTGTTACTGTATATATTTCAAGATCCTTGACTCCTCCCTAAAGATTGCAGGCTGAATGATGAAACAGCTACTATTCAGGTAGGCAATGCATCACAGAAAACGTCAAAGCAGAATAATGAACAGAGCCATTAAATGGAATGCAGCTTGGCTGGGACTCATTTTGTATTCTGTATTGAACTACAGAAGTGCACGTATTATGATATACAAATTGCTCTGAATAGCCCTTCTGTGTAAATGCAATCCATTAACACTGCCTGTAAGAGGGTTTATTATAAGCTATTTCTTTTAATACTAATTTCAAAGCATCTATTAGACTCTTGTTGAGCTTTGACTATATTACTGTTGATATCCTTCCCTTGTAACTAACTATACGGGTTATTTCCTTTACCATTTTCATTCTTTTGTAATTTTATTCAAAGCATAGTTACAAGGGATACTAGAAATGCGGCACAGCTCAGTTCTTGAACTTTCCTGACTATTTCCCAGAACTTCAGAGCCAGAAAAAAATCCAAATTCTGCAATGATTTCAACAAAAATTAGACAAAACAATATTTCTGCCCAGAAGAATAAACAAGCAAAATCTATTTATTCCTATCTTAACTGTTTACACAAGCTTTTTAATCCATTGCTAGTTTCAGGCACTCAGAAGCTAAGAGAATTATACTTTTCCCCTTTTCATCTCTTTCCTTCTCCCCGCCCCCTCCAGTTAAAAAGACAAAAGTTGGTACCTCATGCCACAGACTTGACCTTCAAACCTCTTAACGATGGGAACACAAACTTTTTCCAGCTTCACAAATAATGAAACTACTTTCACCTACTGAACAGTATCAGGTTGAAAGGTTGAACATGCTCTAGGTCATCTGTTTCCCTTTTCTGCATGTTAGTTCACACCATTTACATTGATAATTCTCCTGCCCATTCCACCTCCTGTAAATGCTAATTTTTTTTTTTCTTATTTCCTCATGGACTTTTATTCTAGAGATCTGACAAAAATACCTTTCCAGTACTTATTGTTCTCAAGATTTCAAATACCACTCTGACATTGTTCTTCTAGCCTGTCTGTATTTTAGGTGTTATATATTATGGATGAGGAGTCTTACAAAACTGAAATCATCTACCTGTAATTTCCCTCAAAATGAGCACATTTGGTATTTTCAGAGCTTTCTTAAAAACACTCTTGTTACTTGCACCTGTTACAAGCATCTTTTGAGAAAAACTGTAAAACACTCAAGTATGTTTACTCAGACTTGGTGTCATGCTGTCCTTGTTTTGGTTGGGATAGTTAATTTTCTTCCTAGTAGCTGGTATAGTGTTGTGTTTTGGATTTAGGATGAGAACAATATTGGTAATACACTGATGTTTCAGTTGTTGCTGAGCAGCACTTACACTAAGTCAAGGACTCTTCAGCTTCTCATACTTTTACTCTTGGAGGCCTGTGGCACCATCTTGGGCTGGTGCTCAGAAGCCCTTGTTACGCTCCATGATTATGGTACAAGAAACAAACTAGTTGCATCAATGTTTACATTAGGACTACAATATTTTTCTAAACACAATTGTTCTTAGAACTAATCTTTATGAAGGTTTTTAATAAACAACAAGATGTTAAAATGAGAAGGATTTGAAAAGTTCCCTCTTAGGCCCTCTGTACCTGCAACTACTATAGCTTGTCTCTCAGCAAGAAGCATTAGCTTCTGCTTAGTATTGTATGTAGTAAATTGCAGAATATATGAATCTTATATATTTCTCCAGCCAGTCCACATAGCTTCTGTTTGGACAAAGCAAAATCGAGTATGATTATGAACGTACATACCCTCAACCTCTTTCTGCATTGCAGTCCTAGATCAAACTTAATGAACAGATCTGAAGGTTCGCTCTTCTTCCTTCTCCCAAGACAATTATCTTGCCTCTTTGAGTTAGTAGAAGTTAAGCAATAGAAGTTGTGGAGGTGAAAAGAAGTCGAATTCCAGGAAGCCTAGGTAATATCTTGTTGAAAGGAGCTAAAAAAAGCAAAATTTGGTTGCCTGTGTGTCTAATAAGAGGAGAAAAAAAGCAGCATTCTGGGAGTCAACTACACCAAGCTGGTTTTGGGGACAAAACCTAGATCCCATACACCTGAGCTGCAAATGACATGACTGAAGTTCTGCGACAGAGTTCTTGGCTTAATGAACTCTAATCATGTAGAAGGGATGTGAACTTGCCAGCAGGCTTCAATGAACATCTGTAATTGTTTTGAAAGAACTTTCATGATAGAATATTTCAAAATCTATTAAAAAACCCCCAAACTTTCAACACCCACCATATTTCAAAAGTTTATTTAAAATCACTCACATTTTAAAAATTCAAACGAAACTATACTGAAATGGCTACTTTTTGTTTTAAGAGGAAGTTCTTTTAACATGTTTAATAGAAGAAAAAATTACTAGAGTGTAAATTGCTAATCACCAGAATGAAATCTTCTTGAGTTTCTAAAATGCTACTTTTGAATGACAGAATCGTGACTATAATTATAGTACTCATTTTCTGTTGGACATTCCTAGACTACCTCCAAAACTAAAAGGGCCTACATATTGCAAACACTGTGCTCCTTCAAATTTTTCAGAAAAGGTCTTGAGTTAGCTCAAGGTTCCATAAGTCTCATACAGAAATCTGTAACAAAGCCTATATCACGTTTATTTAGGTTGCGTATCTCCACAGGAGGAATGTTGCCCTCCATTCAATTGATTTGGTTTCTCCCCTACCCCCATCTCCCAATAACTAAGGTAATAGCCTATTATTTATTCACAGTTGGATGTTAAAAGAGATGAAAGTTTTCCCTATAGCTTTGTTTCACTGCACAATTGCAGTACATGTTCTCTTATTCTTACGGAGAGCACTGTTTTGTCATAAAGCCACTTAAATGACAAAGAGGGAGAAGCTATTTTTTTCAGCTTTTTCACATTTCTTATAACACTAAGTCATTCATCACTGCTGAGATTACTGAATTTAGCTATATGTCATAACATATGTGATCTTCTATAAATGAAATGCAGAAAGCAAGACCTCTAGATACTCTTTAATACACAGTTCAGTCTGTAGATTGCAAAAGAGATGAAAGGTGCATTGCAATATGAAAATGCATTCTTCTCCAGAATACCCAGAGGTCTAAGCCAAAAAAAAAAAAAAAATCTGAATAAGGACAGTTTGAGAGCATATGTAAGCACAGAAACAGAAACTGGAAGAGATTACAAGGAGATATTTGCCCCTTTAACACTTTTCAAAACCAGAGTGTTTTATTAAGTGAAGTTGACTTCTTGGAAGCTGATGAGAAAATTGCACTCAAACTACAAATGAAAATCCTCACCACACTCATAAAAAAAGGAGTTTCAAACAAAGTTACTTGAACAAAGTTACGTGAAGAAGTATATGATATCTGCAATCTTAAGATTTTTCATAGATCTTGATATTTTTTTTTCAGTTCCTTGTAATTTTGAATGATGCCAAATTATACCCAAGAAATATGTAAGATTTTAGTGTTGCTGAATGAGGTCTGTTTTCCAGTAGTTGAGTAAGTCACTTTACAACAGTCACTAAGTAAAGTTTGGATATATGACTACAGTAAATACAGAAACTCAGTTAAGTCTCAGATTTAACTACATTTCAACTACCATACGGTATTACTAGATACAGACAAATTATTCTTTTTTAAAAACAAGATCACTCTCTCACCTTCAGTAAAACAGTTACAGTCTCACCTGCTAACTACAAAAAGATGGAGTATATAAAACTGTTGCTTCATTTGAAGTACACAGTTTTACATCCTCTTTGTTGCTTAAACATCTGCCTTAGTACATATATATAAAAATATATATATGAAGGTAGACATGGCCCATATGGCAATATAGATAATTTGTATAATGGAGCCTGTGTTTGATCTAAATCTACTGGCCTCAGAAACACCTGCAGTGAGCACCTAATTCTTCAATGTTCTCACTTGTAAATTTCAATGCTGCAACTTCATGACTCATGTTACATTAAAAAAAATATTTTTGTTTTGCATTCATTTGCAAAGATTAATACCTGAAATTTGCTATTTGCCAGAGGCTGCTAAGAAGGCGACATAAACCAAAACTATTCCCAGACTGTTTAGGCAAAGCACAGCCCTCTCACCTGAAGTGGTCTGGTTCTTGTGGTAACAGAAATCAATAGCGTTAGTCATGTCCCATTGCTAGATATCAAGTTAGGCCTTTAAGGTATAATAACACACACTCACACTGAAAATTAATATCCTGTGGGGTGTCATTTAAATGTAATGAATGAATACACACAAAAACACAATAAGAAAATCTCATTCTTATTCACCTGATCCTGCTTCTCTTCCAAACAATCTCTAAACGTTTTGTGATTTCAAGACCATCCTGAAAATGGAGTAACTACAGAAAGGAACATCAAAGATCTATGATCAGTCTTTCTGGCATATCTTATTATATGTAATAGGGAAAAAGTGTTAGGGAATTATTATTAGTACTATTATATGTAATAGGGAAAAAGGAATAGAGAAAAATGTTTTTCAGATGTATTCTATCAAAAACTCAAAGTTCTACCCTTCAAAACATTTTTTAAGAAGAAAATAAATCATTAAGATAACATAATCCAGAAAAGGGACTGAATTCTAGCAGTAGGACAGTGAGACAGTGATTCAGTTCCCCCCCTTCTTTTTAAATTTAAGATAGGCAATACCATACAAACTATTACTGAGAAGATATTTCACTGGGACTTAACCTTTTAAAAGGATAATTTAGTATAATTTAGTTTGTACATTACATACCTTGCCTTTACTCAATTTGTTGACCCTACCTACACACCTCAATCCATTTCACTTTGGTTATGCATTCCATTTATTTTTGTAATCCTCTGATCTCTTACTTCTATTCCAACACTACAAAAAAGCTAATATTATATTTGATTTCATATTCAAACATTGTCTTCTCTGTTTCCAACAGACCTTTCACTTACTCCTGGTATTCAGCTAGTCTTAGAACTCCCCTATTTGAAGTCCCATTTGAAATCCCATTCTCCAATCTCCAACCCACTTCCACACTCTCTTCTCCCAGGGTATATAGGTGGTCTCGTTATATCAAAGAGTTTAAGGTGAAATTAAATCAGTTTACATGGGAAACATACATGAGAAAGCAAAAAGACTGATTAACTCTCTTCTTTTGTACCACAGCTGTCCCTTCCAATATTAATATTGTCAGATATAGAAAGACATACCACAAAGTCAGTACACACTCAAAAAATTCTTTGACATATCAGTCACATCCTATACAAGACATATTCTTTCCCTGTATTTCCATGTGACCAGGCCACCTTATGATAGTTAGTTATTAACATGTGCTATTTTTAGCAGTTCTTTTTATTTTCTACTCAGATTGCTCAGAGCTCGACTCCCAACTCTCAGCATGAGGTTGCTTTGCTTACAGAGAATAAGGCAGATTTGTGAAAGCATATTTCCCTCTTTTTGCTCCAAGATAGATTGAGGTAGACTGCAGCAAGACCACAGCTCTTCTGACCCTTATGTAAACTCTTCAAGGACCTGGAGCATTTAAAAAATGCATCATATAAATCCTTTTATAACATGCTAAAACGGTACAGCTACATAGCTACTTGACATACATGTGTTTTTATCAAGATGCTGAAAGTGCAGCTGCCAGTCAATTTGTGTTGGGGGACTGCAGTAGGCAGAAGGAATGAGATCTGATATAGTTATGCCCTTTATAGAAGCTCCTAGGCCAACTGAATCACCTTACATTTTATCTGGGGGGAAACCTCACTGCTAGACTGCAGAAAGAATGCCGGGAGTAATGGAGCATTCAGATGATACGGGCACCAAAACAGTGATCTTGAAAAAGAAAATACACTGAATGAGTAAGACAAGAACAAGGAGAGAAAGTACTTTTTAGGCACTTGAAAGCAGCCATTTGGCAGGCAGAACAGGGTACTGGTTGTGGTGGTGCACTCCCCCCACCCCCTGCCTTTGCCTTATACCTGGGCCGCTCTAAGTTGCCTGGCAAGCCTTGGCCCCTGAACAAAGGGTTTGGCGGTTGGGAGCCCCTGAACCACACCAAGCACTCTTGTGTAGCCAGGGAGGAGAATGACACTGAGTGTATCAGGAACCAATCACCTAAACAAGGTACAGAACAAGAACAGAACTAATCAATTATCTCCACACAATCCTGGCAGCGGTACCATTAAAACCTGAGAAATCACCTGCCTGGATTGTGGAAACTCACTGATGCCTAAATCATCTCCCAGTCCTATAAATAGTGGTCCCAAGTGAGACCCTTTGAGGTCTCCTGGACTGCAGCGGGCTGCAACCAGCACCTCCCTCTAAGTGGGATGCTTCTCAGAGGCTGTGAACCCTCAAGTGCACGATCAACTCAGAGGCTTGACTGTGCACCTGTTGAGTGACGCAAAGCATCTGATGCGAGTATTTAACTGAATTCAAGGGGTATATTTAATAGGTGCCTTTGCACACATCTCTCGCTTTTCTCTCTATCTCTACACCTATGTGTGTGTGTGATTAAGGAATCTTAGTAAGTTTAAGTTGATTATGCTGCTAAGTTTTATATGATTTGATACTGTGATTTATCTCAATATCGTTAGTGAATTTGATCACTGGTATTATGTATTAGATTGTTGCTGCCCTAAAGTTACACCAAGCACAACATATATCATCACACCAGAATCCCCGCTACCCTATCCCTTTAGTCATAAACCATTGACCAAGTCTGGGACTAGGAGTGGATTCAGCCGCACCTAGACTCCTCTCTGAGGAGTTTAGGAAGCAAGGGGGTCCACTCTGAGCATCGTGACTCAACAGGAGGGCATTCCTTTATTTTCCTTACCTAACCTTAGTCATAAACCATTGACCAAGTCAATCCACTTGGCGTGGATTTCGGTCCACTCTGAACCTTGTGACTCGGTGGGAGGGTCTCCCCTACTTTCCTCAATATACGCATTAACTTGATTCGATACAGGAGTAAATAATTCCAATTGTAATTTGGTTTCTCTCTATATACCTTTTCCATGTTGAATAAGTAATAGAGTGGACCTTGCCATCAAATTCTGTTGTTGTACTTTTTACAAATTTATATTAAAATCATTCGCTTTCTGGTATCTTTAGCGGTGATTCTTTAAGTGGCCTAGATTATTTATCCACAACACTGGTGTGCTCCTTTCAGAGAGCATGACAACAAATATTTGCTTTTGTTAGAAAAATATGCTTATGTTATTACAGTATTGGTATTGACAAAAGAGAACTGCAATGGGTATTGATTGACATGTAGACCAATATGAAAAAAAAAAAAGGTTTAACATGTTCACAGAAAGCACAGTTTAAGTCTTGGAAATGTAATGACAGCAGATTTAAATAATCAGTGAAATAAAAAAATGCAAAAGAGCACCTTGTAGCCTAAATTCCCACATCCTACTTGCACAGGACTGAGGCAGAGAGGGAACTTTTGTGCATGACAGACAACCCTCATTTGGATAATTAGGTAATCAGAAATGCAAGACACATCACAGAGGGCACCTGCTTTAAAATGTAGACATAGGCCTTATTATAAGATAGCCCCATGGTATCATTCTTTTGACAGAGTTTCCTCATCTGGCAGATCTTCTCTCCTATCTTTTCCCAGAAGAATTCTTAAGAACTCCTTTGAACTAGTAGATTGACATGGCAACAATACAAACCACTAGATAAATATTCAAGAGTTTTACCAGTCTGTGCAGAAATATAGATTCTGTGCTCTGTAACTTATGTTTGTGCCTGTTTTTTTGAATGGAGCATGTAATGAAGTGGTGTGGTGCTATATATGCCCAATTAAATAGTGTATCCTAGGTGACCAGAAGCCTTGCTTTGTGTTTCAGATGAATTTTCATCAAACCACTCAGACACATATTACTTCCCTGTTTTTCATAGACAGCCTTCTTTACATTTTATTATATCCTGTAACTTCCAAGCCAGTGAAAACCACTTTTCATTCTAAATCTTAATGATTTCAAATCAGGATTCAGAGCCTATTATGAGGTTGTCACAATAAGAAAACAATATATTAATATATACTTAGTATATATTAATATATTTTAATATATTAAAATACTATATTTTAATAAATTAGCTCATTTCACTTTCAATAAGTAAAAATTTCATAGCCTACTATGAAGCTGTCACAATAAGAAAAGTAACAAAAATAAAAGGCAGACTATCCTCACTCGCTCACATCAGTCTTTACATATCTTTGTGAAAGAACCAAATTTGAAAAAAAGTAAGTCTGTAAAGTCCTGACAATAGCCCTTCTTTTAGAAGTAAAAGATGTAATGCTTTTCATTCAAGAGACTTGAAAAATACTTTGGTCCAATGCCTGATTTTCTGCAATGAACAGTCTCTTCAGTGCTGTCACTTAAGTCTCTTAAGTCTCTTAAGGCTCTTCAAATCTTTCTTCCTCTAAACACCCTGGTTTCTATGTCACAGGCATCCTGTAAGCCTGTAGCAGATTGCAGTGTCCCACCTGAAGTGCAGTCTTCTCTGCTGAGAACACTCAGCTGCTATTTTGTAGGCCTCAAAACCCAACTTTTCTAGATGTTCATCACAGAAGAATTATATGCATAGTTTAAAGGATAAAATTTTAACTCCTGAAACCTCATAAATTATACACAGTGCTAGCAAAGGTTGAAAAAGTGTGTAGACAAGGAATTTTTGGACACAGAGTCTATTTACCATGGAAAATATGCTGTTTCCAGAGAAAAAGAAAAAAATGAAAAAAACCTGTACATATTAAAGTTCCAGATCAGTGCAGAACTTCTGAGAAACTATAGTTGCAAAAATCTCTAAGTGTTGGACTTCTTCCCGAAATATATCTTTCATCTGTATCTAGTTCCAGTGCACTAACAAAGAGCACAGCTGGAATCTCTCATGGCTCAGAATTTGTGAAAACAAGCAGAACTGTCTCTCTCTTCAGTGAAACTCAAAACCAGGAAAACTGGCTTAAGGTATAAACCTGTGTAGGATGTAAGGGTTGCTGCTTCTTTTGTTTTCTACCTAAATCATGTAACTGCCAGTTATAAACTGGGATGTTTTCAGACTATATGCACAGAATATTTTGAGGAAAAAGAAGGCAAGCAATAGCTTATGATCACTTAAATATATTCAGCCCATACTAAAGAAATACTGGCAACTACCTCTAATTCAACCTGTTCATCTCATTAAGTTAGTTCAGCCTGGAAAAAAAAGATCCAAGAAGAGAGCCCAAAGTCATATTCTTACTCAGTTTGTTTTCTGCAGAAAATAAGACTTGTGTTATGTTTTACACAGATATGAATCTTGCACCCAAATATGACACCCAGCACTTCTATTATGAGTTGTGTATTTTGCTAGCTAATGTTTAAAGGGGTTTAATTCAAGTAGTAAATATCTAAACCTAAGAATGTAACTTCAGAGTTAGAAAATGCATTATTTACAATTATCTCTGCAACCCGTGCACTTTCCTTTTCAGATACCAATTTGTGAACTGGAACAGACCAGGAACCCGTGAGAAAAGTGTATGCTAAGATTAAGATGTGTGTGTACATGTGAACTAAACAGAAATAACACTACCAGTACTGTTTGCTTACTTCTGAGTGCTTGGTTTTTCAACATATGCAACTTCTGTCCTACGTAACTGTCGTGGTTTAGCCCCAGCCGGCAACTAAGCACCACGCAGCCGCTCGCTCACTCCCCCTCCCACAGTAGGGTGGGGGAGAGAATTAGGAAAAAAACCTTGTGGGTTGAGATAAACACAGTTTAATAGGACAGAAAGAAAGAAGGAAACAACAATGATAATACCAACAAAGGGATGTACAAGAACAAGTGATGCCCAATACAGCAATTGCTCACCACCCGGCGATCGACAGCCCGTCCCCGAGCAGCGATTTCCACCCCCCGGCCAACTCCAGTTTATGTACTGGGCATGACGTCGTATGGTAGGGAATATCTCTTTGGCCAGTCTGGGTCAGCTGTCCCGGCTGTGTCCCCTCCCAGCTCCCCGTGCACCCCCAGCCTGCTCGCTGGCAGGCCAGCACAAGAAGCTGGACTGTCCTTGACGGCTCAGCAACAACCCAAAACATCAGCACGTTATCAACAGTTTCTCATCCCAAATCCAAAACACAGTCTCACACTGGCTTCTGTGAAGAAAACCAGCTCTATCCTGGCTGAAACCAGGACAGTAACATTTTTCAGTATAGAATATACTCTTCTGGATACAATTTCAAAATATTTTCCTCATCTAACACTAATAATCTCAAATTACTATTGACCAACTGTATGACCAGGCTTTGAACTCTGAAATAATTTTCAGCTTCCTGGTTGAGATACATGATTATACAAATATACTGAACAGGATGAAATAATCTCTTCTTTCACATCACTACAGTCCCTGACAATAATTCTAGGTAGTCTCAGCACAGGGCAATTTTAACGCTGGGGTGGGACCTTGAACATTGGAAGAATATTTGCATTTTTTTATATGGTCATAAACTCAAAACAGTCCAAGCTCTCTCAGCATTTCCTCATAGAAGAGATACTCCAGTTCCTTATTATCTCCATCTCTCTTTTGTACTGGGGAGCCCAGAAGTGGACACAGCATTCCACATATGGCCTCACTAGGGCTGAGTAGAGGTACAGAAAACCTCCCTTGACCTAGTGACAATACTCATTCTAACACAGTGTCTCTATATTTCTCCTGGAACACCTGATCCTCCTTCTCTTTATAATTGAGTTTTCTCAGGAGCCTCTTATTTATCCATGCAAAGTTACCACCATAGCTGTTGGGCTCGGTCTTGGCCAGCGGTGGTTCTGTCTTGGAGCCAGCTGGCACTGCCTCTACTGGACATGTGGGGAGCTTCTGGTATCTTCTCATAGAGGCCAGGCCTGCAAATGCCTGCTACCAAAACCTTGCGACAAAAACCCAGAGTAGTAGGAATTATTATTGTGAAAAAAGTTTGATCCTGAATGACTTACTGTCACGGTTTAACCCCAGCCAGCAACTAAGCACCATGCAGCCGCTCGCTCACTCCCACACGGTGGAACGGGAAAGAGAATCAGAAGAGTAGAAGTAAGAAAACTCATGGGTTGAGATAAAGACAGTTTAATAGGCAAAGCAAAAGCCGTGCATGCAAACAAAGCAAAACAAGGAACTTATTCACTACTCCCCAATGGCATCAAGTGCACATTCAGTAAGTTTGCAGAAGACACCAAGTTGGGCAGGAGTGTTGATCTGCTTGAAGGCAGGAAGATTCTGCAGAGGGATCTGGACAGGCTGGCCAAGGCCAACTGTATGAGGTTCAACAAGGCCAAGTGCCAGGTCCTGCACTTGGGTCACAACAACCCCATGCAACGCTACAGGCTTGGGGAGGAGTGGCTGGAAAGCTGCCTGGTGGAAGGGACCTGGGGGTGCTGGTTGACAGCTGGCTGAACATGAGCCAGCAGTGTGCCCAGGTGGCCAAGAAGGCCAATAGCATCCTGGCTTGTATCAGAAATAGTGTGGCCAGCAGGGCTAAGGAAGTGACCACCCCCGTGTACTTGGCACTGGTGAGGCTGCACCTCAAATACTGTGTTCAGTTTTGGGCCTCTCATTGCAAGAAAGCATTGAGATGCTGGAGCGTGAACCTCATGAGGTTCACATGGGACCACTTCTCAAGCCTGTCTTACTGTAAAGGAATAGTAAAATTTATTAGCATTGTTTTATCCTGTATCCAGTTATTCCGAGAAAAAAAATACTGCAACTTGCACCTGCCTGAAATTCTGCAATTGTATCTCAAATTTTTTAACAACGATTATAAGGACACAGCCTTTGTTTACATTTTCACAATATAGCATCTATTAGTTCATGACACCGATTCAAACAAAACACATACAATGCAAATGTTGCTGTAAGGGAACTCAAAATAATTTGGATAACTCATCTTCCTTCCCGGAAAGTACGTGCACCTTCCTTAATCTGTGACGCACTTAAATATATTGTTTCTCAGGGTTTTTCTGCATATATTTTAATCATATAGTGCTCAAATTTTAAATGACAAATTTGACAGAAGACTTGTGTGTGGCTGCCATTTTTGATCCATCTCTCAGAAGCAAATCTCCATGAGCCTTCTTAAAGAATCATTTTCTTGAGTTGCAAAGAAGTATTTGAACATCAATAATAAAGCCATGTCTGTCACTCCAGCTGAGAACAAGCTTTTCAAGATTCAGAACTGCCACAGGGACACACTTCTTCTGAGGAGCAAATCCAAAGTGGCACATTTTATGGCTCCTGTGGAATGATGGTGATTGCTGTGCATTCTTTTTTGTTTGTTTGTTTTTTCTCCTTCCAGCAGCAAATGCTGCATTGAAAAAGTTTATTACCATGTCTCATCGGAAATAGGAAATCATGGGCACTCTTTTCCTCTTCTCTCCTCCTTGCACCCAAATTCAAGCTAGCTCCCATAGGCTTATTTGTGTTTGAAGAGATTTTTATTTTAAGGCAAAAAGCATAACTGAGTCTGGCAGATGCCCTTGGGGAGAATGAAAGTTCTTTCGTAAGTTAAGGCAAACAACTTATTTTGTCTATTTCAGGAAACAAGGTGGTATACAGATTAAGAGTAGCAAAGCCACAAGAATGAACATGAAGACTGCACTTCCACCCAGAAAGAATGCATAAGAATATCCAAACACTGAGATAAAAAAATTCTTTAGCTGCATGGCAAAACACAGCATGCAATAGAAAAAAAGTAACAATATTGTGTGTGAAGGTAATCTCTTACATTATTCTGTTGGCTTCAGTCATGTTACAGCAGAATAAATTCATCCATCTGGATCTGTTTGGCAATTGCTAATGTCAATTCACCTTGATTTCTCTTTAAGATTCACCTAGGAAATAAAGTCAGACAGTTTTTGTTGCATACAAGATGTATAATAATTTAATACATCATCTGCATGGAAAGCATTACTGTAAATCAGATACTTTTTTGTTTTTAAATAAAAAATTATTGAGAATAAAATACAATGCAGTAAAAATACTTCACAGACTACTTGCTTAGACACAACAGAAGTGTAACTGCACCTCACAGGTCCCAGCTCCCAGCCTTGGCAACTATTCCACCAAATTCAGCAGAATTTTCCTGCTTTACATTAGTCAGAGACCTCATCTCTCTCTTACTTTTCCTCTTATTTTTATGAGGACACACTTTCTGCTTTTCAATTGAAAGCAAGGGAAAAAGCTCTATTTTGCCAGTAATGAATTTTACAGTAAGAAGATATGTCATCTGTAATTGATTAACAGAAGAATGAGTCAGAGTTGATGTGCAACATTTTAAATATAACAGTCATTGTGAACATTCATAATCACAACTGTAAAACCAGATACATTGTCTTCTACTGAGATTTAAAACTTACTAAAAGGTATGAAAGAAGTCCTTTAGCCAGTTCCTCCCATACACATTCTCCCAATCATGTAACTGGGACACAGCACCTCTCCATTTGTATACAAGCTAAATGTGCTGCATTCCTCACTGCTTATGCCTGCAACAGCAAAAAAAAACATACCACAAAATAAAATATACCCCCATCAAAAAAAAGTAAAAGGAGGAAAAAAAAAGAAGAAAAAAGGAAAAAAGAAAGAAATAAAAAAAAACAGTTTCTACGTGAAGTTTGTTTGATTTAAGCCTACAAATACCCTCTCTTGAAACTGAAGCTCAATTATTTTTGAAGCCTCTGCTCTTTCAGTCTGTTAATAATCTCATAATTTATTGTATGTTCTGCAACTCTGGAGTGGTTGTCATTTGCTTTACTTCTCACTTCTGACACATACGATCAACACAGAGGAACTCGGTAAAAGTGGCAGAGGCACCATAAATGTACACCAAGTGTCACACTTCTCAGCTTTGCTTCTTGTGAGGACTAGGGCCCTGGGCATGGATCAATTACATTTCCGATTCTCAGCACATTACAATTGATTTTCTCTCAACAACTTTCTTCCAAGTAGCTTTATCCCTCTCTTGCTACTGGACTTTTTGCCTCCCTGCAAGCTTATGTTAGCCTGCAGACTTCTACTCAGTTTATTCAGAGCTTCCAATTTCTTTTCTCCTTTGCTGTCCATAGTTTGTAGCTCCCATAAGAGGATAATTGTTCACCCTAGCCTCTCTTTTGGATGCATTCAAGAGCACACAGCAATACCCTTTTCCTCCAATAGCTCTATGAGTTGCCAGATTTGGAGCTCTTCTACCTTTGGGCCTGGAAGATATTATAAGACTTATTATAAACCTTGATAAGGAACTTCTCACAGGTAGACTCTGCTCAGAAGTGAGTGACAAGAAAAGCAAGAAAGAGACTACTAGGCTTTCCATCTTGAAATAGCATAATTGGAATATCCATGTGATTGCCCTTGTGCAGCCAGTGAAGACATAGCCCACACTAAAGCATTCAAGCCTTAGTAGACTGAAATGATTTTCTGCACTGAGTTTACACAGCAAGGTGCTGGCAGCAGGGTGGCTGCAGGGCAGCCTCTGTGAGGAGAGGCCGGGGCTGTTCTGTGCCGGATGCAGCTGGTTCCAGCTGAATGGAGAGGCCATACTACTCACATTTTATGTATCTGGAGCCTTTGAGCTGCACATTCAGTCTAGAGACCTTCACAAAAGAGATGGCAACACTTTCCAGCATTTTATTCTGCAGTATTGCAGAGTTTGTGGCTACAACCAGCTTTATAGTTTGACTGCATTTGGCAATCTGGAATACTGCTGCTTTTTGATCAATTTATTCATGGAAGAAATAGTCCCGAAACAATCTGTCCTTACACTATGCAGTTATCAATCCAACTTGCAATCTGTTTAAGATGTCTCTCTATTCAGCTACTCTTACTTTATTCTCTGCATATTCTGTTGACAGCCACTCTTCCTTGCTGATCAAGTTCATGAGCCCTCTTAATCTGCACATATGTTGAATACAAACTTTGACATTTTTCATATGCTTGGGGTTATTCGTTATTGAAACATGGAGTTAACTGAGTGGATCTTCTCCAGCACAGGTGACAGGAGGGATTACAATATACTTTCTGGTGATACGTCTGTTCTTTACTCTTCTTCCTATAGATACCAAAGGATCTCCTTTATTACGTGTGTTTTCTAACATTGTTTCTACAGTTCCAAAACCACAGTATAATTCACTGCATTTTACAGAAATTCTTACCTTCTGCACAGTGACATTTTCCTCTGTTACTAATGTACTCAAAAGTACCCTTCTTAAACTACTACTATCATCATTTTGCAAAAGAATGACATCTGTAAGACAGTACTCCATGATGTTGCAAATGGGGGGATTGTAATAGCCCTCCCTCTCTACTTGAACCCATCTGAATTCGAAACACATGTTCTGTGAAAGAAGTCTCTCAGACGTGCATCTTTTTTAGAATCCATTCTTGAACATATGCTTTCTTCACGCTTTGCACTTTCCCAATGAGTTAGTTCTTCCATGATAAAGCTTGCAGCTGGAAGCAATTAACCACTATAGAGCTACATCCTATCAGAAACCGTGGTTTTAAAGGTACCATAAATAAAAATAAGTGCAGTATTAAAAAATGGAATATTAACATAATACACAAAGACTCTCTTTATATTTGAGATAAAGTTATCCTTCTTTCCAATTAACTACCTCTCCTGAGTTAGGATACAAGCATTAAATGCATTATGCCTTCAACAGAAAGGGATTATGATTAAATTTAGATTATTAAATGTAGAATTTTTTCTTTGTGTATTCTCTGCAAAGTAAGTTCACCAAACCTCAAAAATTCATTGCTCAAAATAAAAATATCAAAGACAAATGTTTAACAAGGCTGTTTGAAATCAAAGCTTGAAACACAGGAGTCAGAGATGGAAAAGGTCAGCTGCCCTGTCTATTTCTAAATGTCTCAAGCAACAAGGATTCTGTATTATTCCTTAGGAGATGAATCCATTGTCACTCAAACTTTTCCTTATTAACTCGAACTGTAATCTTATTTTATAATCCTTTAATTATAAAACTTAGAGTCAAAAAGGCAATGCCATGCATGTATAACATCCTTCCAAGAAGGACATTAGGGATCAATATTCCTTAATCCACTGCCACCCCAGAGTGATTAATTATAACCATGTCCGTATTCTGTCAAGAGCTAGTAGTAGGTGCACATATTTATCCCATTTATAAACTATGTAAACTTAATGGACTGATATAGAATGAAAGGCCTCATGCAAGTTTGAGACACATTTCCCACTGAGGAGTAAAGTCCCAGTGGGAAAGAAGAAAGGCATTTCAGGGCAGAAGCTCACTGCTGTCCAAGTAAATTGAGCAGCTGGCACCTTCTTTAACGAAGATGGATCTGCATACTTAAGAGAAACAATTTAAGAATAATCAGGCTGTCTCTTACAGTAGGACAGAAAAGATTAAGCTTCAGAAGGAAATGTTCTCTTGAACTTCTGAAAGACTTCACAAGGCAACTGGTGGTATGAACTAACATGTTTCAATAAATAGGAGGAATCTGAGCCAATCCTAGAAATTGGAGAAGTTAACTGAAGGCAAGTTGCAAGGGTTGTTACTGAGGATATCTGGTAGAAACAGTCTTTTGAGCAAAACCCCTGACTGAGACTCCCAAGTAGGCTGTCTGCAACAAATGCAAACTAAGGTTTAAGGTATGCACACAGACTGAACTTTGGTTCTTTTAAGGATCTGGTTCAGTAAAAGCAATGACATATTTCTAATTTTCTTAGTATCACATCCAACATGGGACTGCATTTCAAAACCAAGTTAAAATCAGGGATCTCCTAGAGTTAAACAGAGATCCAAAGATTGCCAAAATGCAAGTGATCACAAGAACAATAAATAAGAGATGTGAAAGTGTAGCAGTAATCTTAGACTGATGTATCAGTTTACATGAGTCATAGTAACAGTGAAGTGTGACCATGAGAGTAGTTCACATTAAAATTCTGCCTTACTCAGGCTTCCTGGGAGTCTTACCAGTGCAAGTGGTAGGAATGAAATAGACTGTTCTGCCTGATATATTCAATTCAATAGTTTTATGAAACCTTCTAAGAAGTCAGTTCACAACCAATTGTGAAAAAGTCAAAATTTATTGACTTGTTCACTAAAATACTGGATCAAGTCTTACGTATAACAAACATCTTCCTTCAAACATAAATTAGTTAATCTATTTGACAAAGGTTGTAAGAGTCACCTGAAGGCTGAGATGCTCGCACATTTTACATCACATTATTTCTAGCATTTCAAGCTCCATATTAAACATGGTCTGAGCTGACACTTTTATCATCAGTTTATATCACTTCTAGTTGGACTAGAAAATATTTGAGGAGCAGGAACCATTTTTGCTGATATCACAGAGCAGTGCAGATTCTCAGTTAGTTCCTTTAAGCACAAATGTAATACAAGCAATAGCATCGGTTTTTTATACACTATTAGTAGCTATTCATGCAAGTGATTCCCCATCTGAAACAAAACCAATCATTTAAGCTAAAAAATAAAATAATGAAAACAGTAAAACTGTATTTGAAAGCTTAAGGTTTTTCAGAGAAACTCAACATTCTCATTTCCCAATTTTCATTTTTGTGAGCACTTTCAAAATCTCACTTTCAGTAGGTAAATGAAAATATGAAACAGTTTTCGTTTTAGCCTCTTATCCCTGGATGATATATCTGGAAATTAATGACTAAGAATATTACTGTTTTCACAATAGTAAAGGCTACCATGCTCTTACATTTTCTGATTCAAGAGAGGTTGAGAATACTCACTATACACTTTTCCTCTTGGCAACTGCTCAAGGACACTGTTATAAAGATACTAAGCTACTTGAGCATATAGCTTGACACCATATAGCCATTTGAAGCCTCTTGTTAGATCAGTTCTCTAATTGGGAGATTGGGATGAATTATCTAAATTATGAATTTACAAAATAGTTGGCATTTTAAAAATTCATCTTTGACTTGCTAGGGCAATATAGCTGAAAGATTTTGTTTTGACTGCCAATATGCATATGCAGTGAGCATAGAGAGCTCAGTTTCTTCCCTAAGCAAGACAGCAGTTTAAATAAAGAAATCTTACTGGTTTCATTTAACTTTATAAGACTGCCCATTCAAATTTCATCTTCCTGTGTCTTGAGTATGACTAAATGAATACCCCAAAGGACAGAATCATTTATGATGCATTGCACTGTTGAATTAAAGAAGATATAACATCCTTCATCAGCTGAGAACTTCATGTGTCATTTTTAGTGTTAAATTTTACAGGTGGAGCACAAAAGTTGAGTTCATCAGATGAAAGCCTCAGCTCTTTAGGGACTTAGTTTTATGTCTCATTACTAAGAGACATGGTGATGAAGACAGGAGGTATTAGCAAGGAGATGGACCCAAGTTAACATCATAAACCAGCTTCCACCCACTTAGGACTTGGACACAGAAGCCTACAGCTGGCTCCCCACATCTTTCAGACTTAACCGCAGTCATCCGACCAACGAATCTGGATTCCACACAGGGAGCCAGGGTCCTGAAATTCAGCTGGGATAAGACTGAGTGTTGCCAGGCCAAAATCCCTTTTTTTTGTGTATGGCTTCTGTACTCTTGAATTATAAACTAAACACTTGCTTACGAGTTGTACGCATAGAGAGAGGGTAGCATAAACACATGTTGAAACCAGTACTCTTAACAGTTCTATTATTAGGAAGGGGAATAATTATGAGGTGCCATATGAACAATACATATTATAGGGACAACTTGGATGACAATGCTTCTCAGATTATTTGTGATTTAGATGGTATAATACATAATTTCGATGATACAGTGATTCACTGGGCAAGACCACTGGGACTAAATTACCTTCTTAGCTCAAAGTGCTCATAGATTTCAGCAAGTCACCTAATCTCTTCATAATTCAGGGTATCCAGTGAAATAGGGTTCATTATACTGGCTCCTTGCATAAAGAACTTTGAAGCAAGTCAGATGTAGAAAAACTCAACATTCAATAGCTTTAGATGCTTTTTGTTTAGATGATTTTGGTCAATTCTCTGACCTCACTCTTAGTAAACTGTAATACTCTGCAGCAAGGAGCTGCACAGTTTCATTAAACATATTGTAAAGAAACACTTTCTTCTGTTTGGTATGTATGTTTCTCCTGATTTTACTCAGGTTCCCTAACTGTCATATTCAAAGAGACAATGGGGTTGATTTTGTTTTTAACAAGATACACACATGGAGACACATTGTCTCCAAATGTGGAACAGATGTTCAGTGGGAAAATCTACTTTTCTGATTTAGGATGCAAGCAGATTATTTCAGTAAATGTGTGAGAAATTTGCTACCATTGAAGCCTGTCTCATGGGTCTCAGCTGGGCTCTGTTGTGCATGAGGGAACAGAAATCCTACTGTAATAATAGTAATAGAAAAGAACATCATTAATGTGTTAGACTCCAGAGTGAGTCCTATATTCTAGTAAAGGTATGTTTTAGATAAGAGAGGTCTGAATCTCTAAGCAAGCCTACAAATACAAGCCCGGAGATCAGATTTCACCCAGGAAAAAACAGTGCTAATTTTGACAGACCTTATAACACACTGACAGAATGGATTTAGACCCTCATGTACCATGAAATCTACCCTGACAGTGTTTCTGTTCCAAGTTTTCTCTAGATTTCTGGCTATCCCAGACCCAGAAACAATGATGCAGTCATACTACTGGCAGCAAAGTTACACAGGTAACCCCACAAAAGCTGCTAAATACAGAATCACAGAATCATGGAATCATTGTGGTTGGAAAAGACCTTTTCTTCCCCAGTACCGAGGTCAGGCTGACAGGCCTGTAGTTCCTGGGATCCTCCTTCCAGCCCTTCTTGTAGATGGGTGTCACACTGGCAAGCCTCCAGTCGTCTGGGACCTCCCCTGTTAACCAGGACTGCTGATAAATGATGGAGAGTTGCTTGGAAAGCTCCTCCGCCAGCTCTCTCAGTACTCTCGGATGGATCCCACCAGGCCCCATAGACTTGTGGGTGTCCAGGTGACCTAACAGGTCCTTAACTGCTTCCTCCTGGATTATGGGGAGTTTATTCTGCTCTCCATCCCTGTCTTTCAGCTCACGGAGATGAATCCCCTGAGGATATTTGGTCTGGCTATTAAAGGATGAGGCAAAGAAGGCATTTCCCTCATCCTTGGTGATAATGTTCCCCCCTCATCCAGTAAGGGATGGATATTCTCCTTGGCTCTCCTTTTGTTGTTACTATATTTGTAAAAACATTTTTTGCTATCATTTACAACCGTGGCAGATTAAGTTCTACCTGGGATTTTGCCTTTATAATTTTGTCTCTGCATGACCTAACAAGATCCTCGTACTCTTTCTGAGTTGCCTTCCTCTTCTTCCAAAGGTGATAAACTCTCCTTTTTTTTCCTGAGTCCCAGCAAAAGCTCCCTGTTCAGCCAAGCTGACCGTCTTCCCCGCCAGCTCGTCTTACAGCACATGGGGACCACCTGCTCCTGCAGCTTTAAGATTTCCTTCTTGAAGACTGTCCAATCTTCCCGGACCCTTTTGTCCTTCAGGACTGTCTCCCAAGGGACTCTCTCAATCAGTGACCTGAACAGGCTAAAGTCTGCCCTCTGGAAGTCCATGGCAGTGGTTTTGCTGACCCCTCTCCTTACTTCACCAAGAATCGAGAATCCTATCATGTCATGGTCACTAAGACCAAGACGGCCTCTAACCACCACATCTCCCACCAGTCTTTCTCTGTTCGTAAACAGCAGGTCAAGCAGGGAACCCTGGTAGGCTCACTTACCAGCTATGTCAAGAAGTTATCCTCCACACACTCCAGGAACCTCCCAGACTGTTTCCTCTCTGCTGTGTTATACTTCCAGCAGATGTCCGGTAGATTGAAGTCCCCCACAAGGGCTAGCGATTGTGAGACTTCCACCAGGAGCTTGTAGAATGCTTCGTCTGCCTCTTTGTCCTGGTTGGGTGGTCTATAACAGACTCCCAGCAGTCTATCTGCCTTGTTTGCTTCTCCCCTCATCCTTACCCATAAGCACTTGACTTGGTCATCACAGTTGCTGAGTTCTGTATAATCAAAACCCTCCCTAACATACAGAGCCACCCCACTGCCTCTCCTTCCTTGCCTATCCCTTTGGAAGAGCTTATAGCCATCCATTGCAGCACTCCAGTCATGAGAGTCATCCCACCATGTTTCTGTGGCGACTAAGTCATAGCTGTCCCGCTGCACAATGGCTTCCAGCTCCTCCTGTTCATTGTCCATGGTGTGTGCATTGATGTAGATGTACTTGAGCTGGGCTATCGATTTCACCCCCAACTCCGGCATGCCACCCCTAGGCTCATCTCTAGTGAGCCTGGTTTTATCCCCTTCCCCCTTCAAATCTAGTTTTAAGTCCTCTCGATGAGGCCTGCCAGCTCATAAGCTAGAACCCTTTTCCCTCTTGGAGACAGTTGCACTCCATCTGCTGCCAGCAGGCCTGGTGCTGTGTAAACCGCTCCATGGTCAAAAAAAAAAAAAATTCTGCCAACGGCACCAGCCTCTGAGCCACGTTTTAACCAGGTGTGTTTTCCTGTTCCTTTCAGTGTTTCTCCTCCACTGAAGGGATTGAGGGAAACACTGACTGTGCTCCTGATCCATCAACCAGTCGCTCTGAAGTCCTTTTAATCACTTTTGGACTTCTCTCCGCAACACCATCGCTGCCAACCTACATGACCAACAGCAGGTAGTAATCGGTGGGCTGAACCAGACCAGGGAGTTTCCTGGTGACATCTCTCAGCTGCGCCCCAGGGAGGCAGCAGACCTCCCTGTGGGCTGGGTCTGGCCGACATATTGGGCCCTCTTCCCCTCAGAAGGGAATCGCCTACAACAATTACCCTCCTTTTTTTCCTAACAGAGGAAGTCTTGATGCGTGGGGCTGACTGACTCGCCCTCGGCAACCCCCTGGATGGACCTTCATCTATACCCTCATGTTCCTGGCCCTCAAGCTCCAGAGCCCCGTATCTGTTGTGTAAGGGCAGCCGGGACGGTGAGGGAGGCCGGGAGGGGATTCGCCTGCCGCCCCGAGCAGGGACCTGTTTCCATTCCCCCTCGCCTCTTAGGCCGCCTCCTTCTGCCCGGCAGCAGGAGGGCAGGGGATCCCCTGCTGCTTGTGGGGCCTCCACCGGCTGCCTCTGCCTCAGGGACGGCCGGGTGCGGCTCCACCGATCCGTCTCCCTCTCGCACTCCCCGACGCTCCCCAGCCTGCCCCCGGCCTCTGCCAGCTCTGCCCCAGGCTGAGCAGGTCGCTCACCCGGCCGCACCGCACACGGCTGTTGTCTCCGCTGCCCCCCGGCACGAGTGACGGGCTCGGGCACTCCCCGCAGCCGGACACCTGGACAGCCGCGGGGGGGCTCGGTCTGGGTCGCCACGTTCCTTCCGGCCGCGGCTTTCGGCCGAGCGGAGACCACGGCCAGGCCCCTTCTGGGCGGGCGATGGCCGCTCGTCAGGGAGCCCCTAGTGCCGGGGGGGGTGACTGCGCCCCGCCCGCGCGCCTGCCCTGCCCGCGCCACGCGCCGCGCCACGCCCCGCTGACGCGCCACGCCCTGCTGACGCGCTCCCTGGGGCTGCCCCTGCACGCGGCGGCCTTTGGCCGCCGCCGCTCCCGTCCGCGCCCGCGCTGCCTCAGAGCCGCCGCTCGCCAGAAACTCGCGCTGCCGGCCCGGGGTGGGGGGGCCGGGGCCCCGCCTCTCCCCGCGCTGCCGCCTTCGCGGTTTGGCCGCTTCAGGAAGGGTGCCCCGGCGCGACCCTCCGCTCCGGGGCCCTTCGCCCCGGTGGCTTCGAAGGACGCAAGCCCAGAACGATGAAATGAGTACCTGCCTTCCAGTATGCTCATGCCAGAAGCAACAGGAGGAAGACCCTGTCAGAACGCAAGGTTTCTTTCAGGAGTGGCTACTTTCACAACAGCCAGCCGCGAAATATATGTGCCAGAGCTCCAAACTTTATATTGAAGTTAGGGGAATCCTTTAAAAATGCAGAGGCAGATGCACAGGTCACTGCTGCCGGCTGTATTTTGTAGGAGGAAAACCAACACAGTAATAGCTGCAACCTCTAAGATGTATAGCCAAAGGTAGGTTTACCATCTGGACTGCCACCTTAGCCAGCATGGTCAGTTCCAGTACTCAAGGTTATACACACCTAGAAAAGACATGTCCTACATAAGCAAACACCCTCTCAGAAAGAGCCCTAGCGAGAAGATTGTCAGTTGGTCAGAAGCAAATATAGTCAATCACACAGCATGGGGAAAGTAAGGCAAAGCAGCTGGAGCTAGGGAGGAAAGGCTCTGAATATTTGAAGTAACCCAAAACACAGTGAAGTACACCATACAATGCAGAGTTGTAAATGGTAGCTTAAGTTAAAGAAAGACGATGAGATTTCATACATGCAATGACAGTTTTTGTACCTAATCATGGATTTAAAGCATGTGTACTTGGATATAAAAACACCTTCTGAGGGGCACAGTTTAACAGGTAAGGGAAGTCCACTTGATGTATGAAGAGCTTGCTAACTGAACCGTATGAAGAAACAGCTGAGGAAAAACACATCTGGCATTCCTCCCTCGGCAAAGCCAAGGTCCAAGGTGCTGCACAGATCCCGTTGTGCTCAACAACCTGACACAACACTTGCAATCATTTGTGCTCTACTACTGGGGTGCTTATATCCACCTACAGCTACTGAAACCAATTAAGTACTACAGTTAAAGAAGAGCTATTATGCTATTAATTGTATCTCCTCAGATACTGGAAAAGTTTCACGCTAGTTTACTTTCTGTCTGCAGCAAGACCATGAACAATTACAACCAGTGTGTAAAGTCATAGCAAATTGAGAAGTTAAACTCAATTTCTCAGTTTCCTAAAGCTTGAGATTCCAGGAAAAATGAGATCTTCCTCTGGCTCGGAACAAATTTAGACTGAAGCAAATCTAGAAATTCGTATCACATTGCACTCCCTGTCATTTCAAGAACTTGCACATTATTGAATGAGGCTACAGTTCTGGACTTAGACTGGGACTTCTGTATAAGATGATCTTTAGTATTTCTTTCTGGTGTCCAATAAACCTTAAGAAGCTTGTGAGTTTGAAGACAGATCAGGTATGACTGCAAAATTTTCAATGATAGCCTTTTCTAGAAGTGTCCTTATAAAACAACCATGCTGTTTTCACCCCAAACTTTTTTTTTTTAACAAATAATGAGGTGTCAGTAAGAGCAGGGATAGGTATCTGATTTAAACTGAGTTGCTGCAATTTACACAAGGCATAATAAATGAAATACAAGAGCATTTATGACCTAGCAATAGCAGAGAGGACAGAAAGTCTTGGATGCTTGCTGTTAGGCTTTTAAAAATCCTTGGGGAAAGGCTGTAATGCTTTCCAGCATAATGCTGGGGGTTATTTCCATCCACAGAGAAAAGATTTTCCTCCAGGTTTTAAGGATATACAGTTCAAACTTCCAATACTGAAAAAAAAATGCAGTCCAAATGATCACACAGACCAAGAGATCATGTCCCTATTCAACACACTAATAACCCCAGATAAAATCCAGACAGCAGGAGTGGGGCCGATACTCTGGTGTCAATGTCTACACTGCATACTGCTGCCCAGACTACTTCATGTGTAATGGAGAGAAATTAGGTATGTTCAGTGAACGAGTCACATAACCAAGCAAATGCCACCACCCTGGCTTCCCAACAGATAAATTGCTCTAAAGTTGTTTGTATATGTGTGGTGGGTTGACCTTGGCTGGACACCAGGGCTCCAAGCCACTCCATCACTCCCTTCCTCAGCAGGACAGGGGGAAGAAATTAGGATGGAAAAAAAAAAAAAAAACCCAAACAAAACCAAAAGAACAAACACATGGGTCAAGATAAAGGCAGTTTAATAAGCAGAAAACAAAGGCCAAGTGCAGAAGCAAAAGAAAACAAAAGATTTATTCTCTACTTCCCATCAGCCGGCGATGTTCAGCCACTTCCCGGGAAGCAGGGCTTCAGTGCGGGTAGTGGTTGCTCCGGAAGACACACGTCGGAAAATGAATGCCCTCCCACTCCTTCAACCTTTCTCTTAGCTTTTATTGCTGAGCTGATGACATACGGTATGGAATATCGCTTTGGCCAGTTTGTGTCAGCTGTCCTGATTGTGTCCCCTCCCAAGATCTTGCCCACCCCCAGCCTACTGGTAGGGGGAATGTTGCAGGGACAGCCTTGACGCTGTGTAAGCACTGCCCAGCAGCAGCCAGAACACTGGTGTGATATCAACAATGTTCTAGCTACCAATACACAGGACAGCACTATGAGGGCTGCTGTGGGGAAAATTAACCCCATCTCAGCCAGACCCAATACAATATGAAAATCCTATAGAGTCCAGACACTTCAGATATGAAAGTCTATGTTACACCTATCTAAAATTCATGCATCTCACTTGGAAGGGAAACACGGCAAGACTAACCATCTCATAAACCTCATGTCCACAAGAAAATCACAGAATCATAGAATCACAGAATGGTAGGGGTTGGAAGGGACCTCTGAAGATCATCTGGTCCAACCCTCATGCCAAAGCAGGATCACCTAGGGCAGGTTGCACAGGAACGTGTCCAGTCAGGTTTTGAAGGTCTCCAGAGAAGGAGACTCCACATCCTCTCTGGGCAGCCTGTTCCAGTGCTCCATCACCCTCACAGTAAAGAAGTTTTTCCTCATGTTGAGGTGGAACTTCCTGTGCTGCAGTTTGTCCCCATTGCCCCTCTTCTTACCACTGGGCACTACTGAAAAGAGACTGGCTCCATCCTCCTGACAGCCACCCTTCAGATATTTATAGACATTGATAAGGTCACCTCTCAGCCTTCTCTTCTCCAGACTAAACAGCCCCAGGTCTCTCAGCCTCTCCTCATACGAGAGATGTTCCAGTCCCTTCATCATCCTCGTAGCCCTCCGTTGGACTCTCTCCAAAAGCTCCCTGTCTCTCTTGAACTGGGCAGCCCAGAACTGGACACGATACTCCAGATGGGTCCTCACCAGCACAGAGTAGAGGGAGGATAACCTCTCTTGACCTGCTGCTCATACTCTTCTTAATGCACCCCAGGATACCATTGGCCCTCTTGGCCACCAGGGCACATTGCTGTCCCATGGATAACTTATTGCCTACCAGGGCTCCAAGGTCCTTCTCCATGGAGCTGCTTTCCAGCAGGTCAACCCCCAACCTGTACTGGTGCATGGGGTTGTTCCTCCCCAGGTGCAGAACTCTACACTTGTCCTTGTTAAATTTCATGAGGTTCTCCTCCGCACAACTCTCCAGTCTGTCTGGATACCGTTGAATGGCAGCACAGCCTCCTCGTGTAGCAGCCACTCCTCCCAGTTTTGTATCATCAGCAAACTCACTGAGGGTACATTCCAACCCTTTGTCTAGGTCATTGATGAAGATGTTGAACAAAACCGGACCCAGTACTGATCCCCGGGGAACACCACTAGCTACAGGCCTCCAACTGGACTCTGCGCCACTGACCACAACACTTTGAGCTCTGTTGCTTAGCCAGTTCTCAATCCATCTCACAGTCCCCTCATCCAACCCATACTTCCTGAGCTTCACTATGAGGATGTTATAGGAGACAGTGTCAAAAGCCTTACTGAAGTCAAGGTACCACATCCACTGCTCTTCCTTCATCCACCCAGCTAGTCACTCCATCATAGAAGGCTATCAGGTTGGTCAAGTACCAGCTTCCCTTGGTGAATCCATGCTGACTATTCCTGATAACTTTCTTTTCATCCATGTGCCTAGAGATGGCCTCCAGAAGGAGCCGTTCCATCACCTTCCCAGGGGTGGAGGTGAGGCTGACCAGTCTATAATTTCCTGGATCTTCCTTCTTGCCCTTTTTGAAGACTGGGGTGACATTGGCTTTCCTCCAGTCTTCAGGCACCTCTCCTGTTCTCCATGATTTTTCAAAAACGATGGAGAGAGGTGTTGCAACAACATCAGCCAGCATCCCATCAGGGCCTATGGATTTGTGAGTGTTCAGTTCAGCCAAATGATGTCTAACCCAAACCTCATTGACCAGTGAAGAGTATTCTTTCCTCCAGGCTTTTTCGCTTACCTCCAGGGTCTGGGATTCATGAGGAGTAGTCTTAGCAGTAAAGACTGAAGTGAAAAAGGCATTCAGTAGCCTCTGCCTTCTCTGCCTCCTCTGTCACCAGGGCTCTCACTTCATTCACCAAAGGTCCCATATTTTCCCTAGTCTTCCTTTTACCACTGATATACTTGAAGAAGCCCTTCTTGCTCTCTTTTACTTCCTTCACCAAAGGAAGTTCAAAATTTAAGATTTGAAGTGTTGCTTGTAAAGAACAACAACAGACTTAAATTATGATTGCCTGTGCTGAATACACTGGTAAAGTTATCCTTCATTCTTCCTTAACTTCCAAGTTACAGAGCCCTGGTATAGGCAAAGTATAATTCACCATGCCTCTGGCGCTAAGAACCTACTGCTGGTGTGATTGATGCATTCACAGCCTAATGGTCCACAGTTTTTAATACAAGAAAATATTATTAATCAGTGATTTGTCATATCTCCTGACTTGCAAATTTACCTCCGTAGCACTGCAATCAGCAGTGTTTGTGTATCGAGAGCACTTGGTGATCCCCTGTTTCAAACCTCTTTCCCCTCCCTTGCTGGGTAACAAGGTAGCCTTTTCCATGTCACACTTATCTCTCTCTCTCAATGACAACCCCCCCCCCCGAGGAAGCTCTGGAAAGTTACACTGCAGGAACCTCCGTGCCAGAAGCCCAGCTCCAGGACTTTGGATGCCAATATACAGCCCCTTTTCTCAGCGCAACCCTAAGACCTCATGTAGCAGCAGAGTGGGCATCTAGGATGGAGTCAGGAGAGTGGGGGAATTTTCTTTTTTCCTTCCTTGTCTCCCCTACTGGTGTGCCTGGCCTTCTGCCCTGTCCCTCAGGTCACAGAAAAGCCTGCCAAAGAGACCACGCACCTGGACTCAATCAAGTCACAAGACAGAACTGGAAACAGAGACCTCTGATTTCCTCAGATTATGACCAGGGACTGAAACCGCATTGCAGCAACCTTGGGTCTTTTACATGGTTCCTGCCTCTTCCCAGACTACTTCAGGGGCTGCTTCTTTTCCTCAGGTTTTGTTGTAACAGTGTCAGCACCTCTGCTGCTTCCTCTCCATACCAAAGTTTGCCCAGGTGGACTTGCAGCCTGACAGCATGACCAAAGCAAATGCTGTCTCTTCCCTGTCCTCAGGTTTTCAATAAACCACAAAAAAACCACAAACAAACAAACAAACAAGACAGACACACAAGATACTGCCAAGACCGTGAGAACACAGAGAAGCCTCACTAACTATACAGTTCAATTTAGGAATCAAATCCATCCTATCCCCTCCTACTCACCCACCCCCTCCTACTCTTTACCACTTGACTTTGGGTTATGCCCCACCTTCCAGGGCTCTTTCATGCAGAAGACGTGTGTGTGTGTGCAGGCACGCATGTGGGGAAGGTAAGCAGGGGAAGTTACAGCAAACTATTGGCATCCTGAGCCCTTCACAAGAAGAGTGTGACATTCATGGAGAGTGTTTCTTCTTCCTCCTCCTTGCTGGGAGGGGAAGGATGTTGAAGTTGTCTCCCTCCTTTGTCCCGGCTGCTAGCTAGCTTTCCTTTCCCCCAACATTCCTCCTCCATGTGACCCAGTCTCTCTTTGGACCACCAGCACAGTGGGAGGCACCTTACACTGTTACCCTGTTGGCTTGTGCGGAATTACTGGCCTCTAATACATTTTTCCTAAAGTACAGGGATTTTTTTTCCAGCCCATTCTTTTATTTACACCCTATGGCACTGTTGAATTTGTTTTTATACATTTATATGTAAAGAGTTTTTAAATTGATCATTGTCTCCTCAACTCCAAACTCACCACAAAATAGTAAGAAATAATTCTGTTAATTTTCTGGGATTGGAGAAGGACTAAAGAATGAAGTACAAAAGAGCTTCTTTCAGAACAAGAGTACTTGAAGCACATATTTTTATTTCCTTAAATTGTACTGATGTTCATAACAGTCCTGTTTCTACACACTCCATGATTTTCATGGAGTTGTCATACATGTAATCCTCATAATTCTCAACTGAACTGGAACCAGACTAAAGTATGGTAGAATGAAGCAAATAAATCCTAGTAAATTGATATAAATTATTCCTTATAATTTACAGTTTGTATGCATTCAGCAAGGAAAATTAATACTTATATATCAAATTTTATTAGATGCCTCATATCTGTAATTAAAGGTGTTTTGGATTTTAAATTTGTACTCTTGTTAATTTTAAGAACCATCCATCAAGGAGGATATAACCTGGCCTGTGAACTTTGAATATTCTCCAGGGTCTTCACAGAGACAGGAAACTTGCTTGGGATTGTGTCTCTCAGATCACCTCTCCCACCCACCTGCTTCACAGTGCATGGGCATGCATGCTTAATTTGGGTGTCAAACCATAATTTTTTGTGGATTAAGCCCAGCAGGCAGCTCAGCCCCACATAATCACTCGCTCACTCACTCCACACAGTGGGACGGGAGAAAAGGGAAAGGGTAACAGTGAGAAAACTCGTAGGTTGAGATAAAGACACTTCAATAGGGAAACCAAAAGCTGCGCGTGCAAGCAAAGCAAAATGAGGCATTCATTCACTACTTCCCACCCGCAAGCATTCAGCCATCTCCAGGAAAGCAGGGCTCCATCATGCGTAATGGCTACTTGGGAAGACAAATGCCATAACCTTGAACATCTCCCCCAGCTTTTATTGCTGAGGACAACATCATAAGGTGTGGTCAGCTGGGGTCAGCTGTCCCAGCTGTGGCCCCTCCTAACTTCTTGTGCACCCACCCGCCTCCTGGTGGGGCGGTGTGAGCAGTAGAAAAGCACTGTTCAGCAATGGCTAAAACATCCCTGTGTTATTAACCTGTGTTGGTCACAAATCCAAAACACAGCATCACACGAGCTGCTGTGAAAAAAATTAACTCTCTCCCAGCCAAAAACCAGCACAGCATCTAATGAAGTTATGTTGCCACAGGCTGCCTGGTATTTTACAGGACCTGCAGCAGACCTAGGCTTTTCTTGAACAGTCTCCAGAAGCCTGGCTAGATACCCTTGACATCTCATATGAAGATAGATATCTATAATCAAGCAACAAATTTGTTGCAGGCCCTTAATCACTGTAGTTTACAGCACAGGACTCCATCTTCTTGATTCTTAAGAACCACAGAATATGCATCGGGGATAAGCGCTCAGGAAAATCAAGGCAAGTCCTACCCTCCAACAGGAACAGCCTTTTGCCAGACTGGAATTGTAGCTGGAATTGTAGTTTATTAGAAATAATTGCATGTATTTTATTCCTTGATTCAAAGAGTATTATCTTTCAATTGACATTTTTGCAAGCGGTTTTAGTTATGAGAGCATTTGTGTAAACAGTGGCATTAAAAATGTAATGTGCAATTCACCCAGCTTGATGAAAAGCAATTTTAAAAATCCCTTATAATAGCCATTAACTTAGATTTTTAATTGTACAGAAAGCTTCTTTTCTGCAGAGATAATTATACAGAGTTATTCTGACAAATACTAATATGACTGAAAGCCAAGTCTCAGATCTGCAATCAGATTTTGCAGTGTTCTGATGTAAGCCTCATCACCATAGAATTCTGAAGAGAATTAGCAGCTTTACTTTGTTATGCTTAGCTCATCACATCTATATGATGGAAAACTGATAAATATCAACACAATGGCAATTAAATGACTATGCTCACTTTAGAACTGAAAGCAATGTAGCTACTTCAGAACAGCACTGTAAGTCCAGATTAATGAGTGGGAATCCTTAGCCATGCCAGCACGTTTGTACTGTTTCTGGAATTTAATCTACCATCCACATTGTAGCCCTGCACTATATGAATGTACCTGCACCCTGGACACTGGTTCAGGGAGCTTTATGCCATATTCAGTTCCTCAGCTAACAAGGCCAAGTTATCCAAACAACATTGATCGACACAGCTTGGGTGACTGGAAATACTGACTGATATAGTGAACCAACAGACAGGAAATATTCCTTCAAAGTTAAAAACACAGCAAACCAGCTTTAAAAAGAGGGTGTTCCACTATGCCTTATTGAAAAAGTGAACTGCTATGATGAAAAGAACTGAGTTGTTTTTGTCAGTTCAAAAAGAGGACTATTGCAAATGTCACTAAATCGTTAACATCTATAGTGATACACCATTTTATATATAAATGCACACCTGTGTGTTTACGCGTATAGCATGGAGAGCACAATAACCTGCCCATAATTCAGGAGGAAACAGTTAAGGATCTCTTAAGCCACCCGGATACCCACAAGTCTATGGGGCCTGATGGGATCCACCCAAGAGTACTGAGAGAGCTGGCGGAGGAGCTTGCCAAGCCACTCTCCATCATTTATCAGCAGTCCTGGTTAACAGGGGAGGTCCCAGACGACTGGAGGCTTGCCAATTTGACACCCGTCTACAAGAAAGGCTGGAAGGAGGATCCTGGGAACTACAGGCCTGTCAGCCTGACCTCTGTACCGGGGAAGATCATGGAGCGGTTCATCTTGAGAGTGCTCACAGGGCATATGAAAGACAACCAATAGATCAGGCCCACCCAGCATGGGTTCATGAAAGGCAAGTCCTACTTGACCAACCTGATCTCCTATGACCAGGTGACCCGTCTAGTGGATGAGGGAAAGGCTGTGGACGTTGTCTACCTGGACTTTAGTAAAGCCTTTGACAGCGTCTCCCACAGCATTCTCCTGGAGAAACTGGCAGCTCGTGGCTTAGACAGGTTTACTCTTCTCTGGGTGAGGAACTGGCTGGATGGCCGAGCCCAGAGAGTTGTGGTGAATGGTGTTAAATCCGGCTGGCGGCCGGTCACAAGTGGTGTTCCCCAGGGCTCGGTTCTGGGACCAGTCTTGTTCAATATCTTTATTGATGACCTAGATGAGGGGATCGAGTGCTCCCTCAGTAAGTCTGCAGGTGACACCAAGTTGGGTGGGAGTGTTGTTCTGCTGGAGGGTAAAAGGGCTCTACAGAGGGATCTGGACAAGCTGGATTGATGGGCTGAGGTCAACTGTATGAGGTTTCATAAGGCCAAGTACTGGGTCCTCCACTTGGGTCACAACAACCCCACACAACGCTACAGTCTTGGGGAGGAGTGGCTGGAAAACTGACTGGCAGAAAGAGACCTGGGGGTGTTGGTCAACAGTCAGCTGAATGTAAGCCAGCAGTGTGCCCAGGTGGCCAAGAAGTCCAACAGCGTCCTGGCCTGTATCAGAAATAGTGTGGCCAGCAGGAGTAGGGAAGTGATTGTGCCCCTGTACTCAACCCTGGTGAGGCCACACCTCGAATCCTGTGTTCAGTTTTGGGCCCCTCATTACAAGAAAGACATTGAGGTGCTGGAGCGTGTCCAAAGAAGGGCAACGAAGCTGGTGAGGGGGCTGGAGCACAAGTCTTATGGGGAGCGGCTGAGGGAACTGGGGTTGTTTAGTCTGGAGAAGAGGAGGCTGAGTGGAGACTTTATCACCCAACAACTCAGGGCTTTCACCGCCACACATCTCCCACAAGTGAGACCACTGTTTCCTCTACCAGTCAGTTCCAGCTGCTCCAGATCCAGAGAGCAGCCACCTCCTCAGGAGCTCCATCTGGGTCATGGCCTCTGATGTGCCCAGGTATTGGGCCAGGGAACCAAGCCCTGAAGGACATCACCACCTGCACTCCCACATAGCCTAGAACAGCCTCGAGGCGCTACTGCTTACTGAAATCTCTGGGTATAAACAGCCATCTCACCCAGGCCAAGATCCTCCAGATGCTCATCAGCCCTTGCTCCACAGGCTCCTTTTAACAGCAACCCACCGATCAGACAACAGCTAACAAATGAAGAACCTACCAATTAGGAAGGAGCTAACACCAATCAGGGATGAAATATAACAAGTCAAAATTCTGGATTCTGCATCTAGGACAGAGTAACGTCAGGCACAAGTCTAAACTGGGAGAGGAGTGGCTGGAGAGCGGCCCCGCAGAAAGGGATCTGGGGGTGCTGGCCGACAGCAGGCTCAGCAGGAGCCAGCAGTGTGCCCTGGCAGCCCAGAGGGCAAACTGCATCCTGGGGTGCAGCAAACACGGCATAACCAGCTGGTCAAGAGAGGTGATTATCCCGCTGTATTCGGTGTTGGTGCGGCCTCACCCTGAATACTGTGTGCAGTGCTGGGGCCCACAATTTAAGAAGGATGTGAAGGTCCTTGACTATGTCCAGAGGAGGGCAACAAAGCTGGTGAAAGGGCTGCAAGGAATGTCCTGTGAGGAGTGGCTAAGGACTTTGGGCTTGTCTAGTTTGCAGAGGAGGATGCTGAGGGGTGACCTCATTGCTCCCTACAGCTTCCTGAGGAGGGGAAGTAGAGAGGGAGGTGCTGGTCTCTTCTCTCTGGTATCCAGTCATAGGACGCATGGGAATGGTTCAAAGCTGTCTCAGGTAAGGTTCAGACTGGACATTAGGAAGCATTTCTTTACTGAGAGGGTGGCCGAGCACTGGAACAGGCTTCCTAGAGACATGGTTGATGCCCCAAGCCTGTCAGTGTTTAAGAGGCATTTGGACAATGACCTTAAATAACATACTTTAACTTTTGGTCAGCCCTGAAGTGCTCAGGCAGTTGAACTAGATGATCATTGTAGGTCTCTGCCAACTGGAACTATTCCATTCCATTCCATTCTATCATAAGCAGTGCCCTGCAGAATCTCCTGGAAGGTACCAGAAGGACATGAAAGCACCGTTTTTAAAAACCAAAAGCCAGATCCAATAAATAAATTGACTAAAAACACCCTAAAAAGAACTGCTAGGAGGGGGTAAGGAATAAAAAGCTACTGAAAAATCAACACAAATTGAAAAAAAAAACCCAAAACAACCAACCTCCAGAAAAATACTGCATGGTCAAAGCTCAGCTTTGTCCCAGACCCATAATTTCTGAAATAATCACTAGCATACTCAAGTGTAAATACATTATTTCTTCATTTTGACCTCAGTCCCATCGTTATTTGGTGCTCATTTAATGCATTTTAGTTGACACTGGGTAGAGTAGCCTCATCAGGTAATATCAGCATAGGTCTAGTTGGGTTAAAGTACTTCTAGACATCATTAATTTAGGCTGTGTTTGTCTTTTACTGAACACATAGCCTGGTATCTTTCCTGTAATTTTAATGGTTTCTATGGTGATAAGAAGATTTGGTAGAAATTAGTCACATTTTCTGAGCACAGGGCTTGGTAGGACATAATGCAACTAATTTTTTATTTTTCTCTGTCATTTTCCTAAAGCTGACTTGAAGCAACATTATTACTAACTCTTCTTCAAACAGATTTTATATATGAAAGGCAAAGATCCCAACATTTAAAGGCCTGCTGTGAGCAAGCTATGAATATGTTTCACTTTTTTTTTTACAGAGCAGATTAAACATTAGTCCATTTCTTATATTCACACTTGAACCTGCACTGCTTTTAGTATTACATTTTCAACTTAAGCAATACTAATTATCCAAGGTTTAAAATTCTTGCTGCAATTTGCTATGAGATTTATCTGGATCAACGTTTGTACTAGTCTGTGAAAATGTGTACTCTTTCAGTTTCCTCTGGGATAAAAATGTTCAAGACAAACTCTCTCACACTTAAATAGTTTGTAATGAAATACTGCTTTCTGTCTAGATAGCATTACAGAATAATTGCCAATCACAGAGTTTCAGAAAATTGTGTCATTTTGTAGTTGTCTATAATATTAAGACAACTCTGCATAATTGACAAGCTAATTCTAATGTAATTTGAATTGTCTATCTGAGCTACAGCTGGGAAAAATCTCAATACTTACAGTGAGCAGAGAATATGATGAATTTTTATCTTCTGTTCTGCTTTCCCCAAGTTGGACCTCCATCTGGAGTCCACAAAGGAATAACTAAAGCAAGCCAAACTTTCTGAAGTTATTCTGACATTTGCAGAGAGAGGATGTAAAATATGAAAATGTTTCTTCTGGTGATATTCAACTTCATTTTAAATAAAATTTTAACTTCCATTTTTCTATTGTCGCTTGTTTTGTAAGCTTAGGAATTATGATACAAAATCTAAAATTCGTGGTTTTTTCTTGTATTTTTGTATATGAACCTGTGTAGATTTCCAGAGAACTTAAAACAATTTTTATTGCAAGCCACCTTTGTAGATATATATATAAAAGCTCAGAAGTCCCACAATAGCTTGCTTTCCTCCTCTTGCTTTAGGAGCAGAACTGGTCACTGTGGGCTGGAATGTCATTTATCCAAGTGAATTTTCAGAAGTTTGACCAGTATAGGTTAAAGAACTAGCATCAAGCAAAATTGTAAGTTCAGTTTTGAGATTATGACTTGGTCAGGCACTAGAAAATACAGAAATACAAAAAGCTTCCATTTGTTGCTATGATATTGTTAGCCTTGTTTGCTAATAATGTCTCACGTAAATTGCTGCTGGTGGTGCAGTCTTACTGCTGCTGTTACTGAGTCAGTACCTACTGCAACAGAATCTACTTGGCGCTTTGATAGCCATTTCTTAGTCATCCATGTCAGAAAAGTCTAGAGCCACACAGCTCTTCATTGTTGTCTGAATGGCACAGGGAAAACCCTTTTTTTTCTTATGCTTGCTATCAGGAATCTCGATAACATTGTCAGCTGCTGAGGTTCAGTACAGCTACCAGCACCCTTTTTACATGTGCAGGATGGGGTGATTGCACCTACCTATGCTATAGTTTGAAAACAAAAATTCATCCTTCCAAATGGTCTTCCTTCCCTTTCTGAGTTTAACTCTTCAAGTATTGCACAGGAACCAACCTACCTTTCCCACAACAGTTGCCAGCCTTTCTTTCACTCAGTACTTGAAGTGAGTTACAATCCAATCCAAAGTTACAATCCAATCCAATCCAAAGTTTTCTGAATTCAAGCATTTTTAGGTAACTGTTTACTGTTTGACCTACTTTCTCCAGAAGAGTTCAGGTAGACATTCTGCATTCACAGGAACATCTTTTGTCTTCTAGTGTCAAGATATCAAGTGTTGCCTAAGGTCTCAGTTGAGCTCTGACCTTTCTAATTGTTCATCCAATTCTGATAGTCTATAGCAAAGGTCTACTAAAGCAGACCCACAGGAAATCCTAATCTATTTTTGTCTGGAAGGACTTTATGAAAGCTGTCAAAGGGAACTATAGACATCACTGGACTGCATTAAGCTTATGTTTATGTTTAGTCAATAACTTTCTATCTGTCATTATCTTGAAACAAACTCTCTCCTTTTTACCTCTTGCTTCCTGTGTAGTCTAGGAGACTCTCAGTCTCTTTAAAGCTGTAAACTCTCAGGGCAGGGGATGTCTCTGAGTATGATTAGATAAAAATGAAACAGAGTTTTCATCATTAGTTAAGACTTTTAGTCATTGTCTTAATTTAAGTAATTATGTATGCACATGTACAGATACAAAGAATCAGTGCTTCATTGGCATGAATGGGATGGCCACAAACTTCAGCCACTTCAGTATAAAGTGCTACACAACCCTAAAAATTGTTGTTATTCAGCATTTTAATCCAATTTCTATCTTATAAAGTAAATGTACTAAAACATTCAGTTTGTTAACATTACACTGTCTTTGAAAGTAGTTCTCACTCAGCTAACACCATCTGTTTATACCCAAATATTTTCCTTCCATTCAGCCAAGTTGAAAGTATCAGTAAAAACAGTCTGCGTGGGGAAAATAAATGTGCTGGTACACATACTTATTAACACAAGAGCCATTTTTAACACTGCTTTACTCCGTAGCCAAAAACTGAGCTGTTGTTTTCGAAATTTGGTAGAAGGAAAATTGAAAAAATCCTGTGAACATCTGGAACTAGGATGAAAGCTGAAGGCAGAAATTTTAAATAAATTTTACATTTTTTAAATAAATATTTACATATTTTAAATAAATTTTAAATAAATTTTAAGTAAATTTCCATTTACTTTCACATATAAACATCAAGACCCTAATCCAATTAATTTTAAAAGAAATGTTCAAGAAAGTAGAGAATAAATACTACATCATACACATAACATTCATCTCCTCTGTGATAGCAACACTTATGTTTCAGAGCTCAACTTCCATGAACTAAAAAGGAAGAGTCATTTGGTTGGGTCCTTTCTTTTCCTATTTATCCCAATGAAGCTTTTAATCCTCTGCAATCCTATCTTACTGGAGAGAAAAAAAAAAAAAGCTTCATTCTTGGTAGAACTTCATATTCTTCTCTTCCATTTAAAAAATACTGTTCCAAGTGAACACCATTCACTGTTTAGTTTCTGCCACTGGCCCCAACTACCTGCTGTTCTGGCTAGTCATGATTCTCAGGAAGTAATAGACAAAAAATGACAAAAAGAAGGATGTCTCCAGGAGAAGAAAAACCAAGTATACTGGCATTTAAATTTTCCATTTTTCTTTGTCAGGGGAAGCATTTATAAATGTTTCTTTAAAACTATTTACATCAAGAGTCTTAATATATCACTGAAAGAGGACCAGAAGCTCCCTCTGGAACTATATAGACTCCACTAAAGTCTTTCCACATGGCTTTGTTGTCTGTATTGATTTCTGGTCTCAGTTGCATCCTAGAAGATAAATAACCTCAGTAATCAGCAGCTCTTTACATCAGTTGCCCTTTAACAATGTCTCTTTCCCAGTAGGAAAATCCTTTTACTTGCAGCTCACACAGAAGAACATATGCAGAGGTGGCTGATAGGAACAAACATAAAAATTTATCTCCTGCCTTGTCAAAAAAGTGTGTGTTGTGACTACGCAATTTTCAGAAAAATGGTTTGGAATTTATAGGTTAGTTGGTGTTCAAGTGTTCTTAAACATCTTTATCTTACTGCTGAGGTGGTGACAATAAGGGAAGCTGAAATGAAATGCTTTTTCCACTGCTGTAGCACTGACCTTTAGCTCACCGGTTACATTCCATGAAATCAGAGTTCTTCTACTTTTGCTCCCATAAACTGACTTTTCTATGAGTTTTAGGCTCAATACTTTCTACTAAGTTCAGTGAGAACACATCCTTTCAAATTAATGAGCACTGGATTGTCCAGTTCTTGTATGTACTAAATTTGTATTTCATTGTCAAAAATGCTGACATTGAGGAAAAAATGAACTTTCAATTTAAAATTTAAAAAAAAATCATGCCATCACTACTCAGAAAAGGGACACTTTTGCTCCAGTGTTACACATGGATTTCTTTTAGCATCTGTAAATCATAAAGGTGTTTTCAGTGATACAGCTTTGTTATAAAGGAATACCATGTGAGTGAGTCAGATTAACTAAACACTCAGGTTAATATACCCTAATTCAGGAGTATATTAACATGATATCTGCGTCTAATAAGATCCCAAAAATTGTAATGATCTGTATCATCAGACAAAAATACCTTGCATTCTCTCACTAATTAGGATTTTATAAATAGAAAGAAATAGTAGCTCTGTGTGTCTAAAGATAGCATGAGTCAATGCTGCAAATTTTTGAGGAAAACAAACAAAAAATACCAAGTGCTATGGAAAGAAATTCTCTCCTAAGGAAAAAAAAAACCCAAACACATAAACACACCTTTACATATATGTATGTCTATACACATATATACACATAAACGCATCCCAGCTGAACACCTAGCAGGAACATGAAAACTAACACTGACTTTTTGTGCTGTTCATTTTCTAGTTTTCATACATATGAATAAACAGATGGAAGTGTTTCTACTGGGATTTTAATCTGTTGATAGCAAGGGCTATGAAAAAATATATGGCAGTTTCCCAGTTTCCAGCTGATAACCAGCTGGATGGTAGTGACTCTTTTTTCAGATGCATACAATGAGTTTCAAGTGGCAAAGCTATCAAATGAAAAAATAAGCTGCACTGACAGGACATAAAAAATGTGACCGATCTCAACAACGCATTGCTATTTATTGACTGACTCACCAAATATGCAGCAACAATTTATTGAATGGTTTGGAGACCAGAATGATTTCTATGCAATGCTTTGGTTTAAAAACCAATTTTCTTCCCAGAAAGGTTATTTTTGAAGTGTCACTCTGAATTCCTGTATCACTGCTTGAAGATATTTTAAAATGCATTTCCATGTTACCAGAAACTAAAGGGGCAATACAACCAAAAATGGAGCTTGACATCTGCCATTTATAAACAGAGATATTGAGACAGAGCCCTTTGTCCATAGCATGGTTAAAACCCCAAAAAAGAAAAGAAACTAATCCAGCTTTAACCTAAGGCATTATTTTAATAAGTAGTGCTGCATCACAAATGTGAGATCACATTTTGTGTGAAGCCTGCTATTAGGAAGAATCTATTTATGGATGCAAATCTCTTCAGTCAGTTTATGTTTATGAATTACTTAAAATATATAAAGAGAAAAACTGTGTAATTAAAATTTGTGTAAATAACTTTGAAGAGAACAGCATTGCTACTTTAGATGTTACTAGAAGGATATGTATTTTGTAAAACCTCTGTTCCCAGGGATGTACAGATGACACAGACCTTTCACTGAATAACTTAGACATTTCTTTAAATGTTAAATGGCTTAGACAATCTAGTTTTCAAATAAAATATAAATGTTTTAAAGCACCCTATAATGAAATACTTCATTGTCACAAGGATTCATTCTTAATAAAAAATTAATTTTCTGATAAAGATTGTCATTTTAGCATTCAGCTCTGGTACTTTAAAGTAAGCTGCTATCAATTTTACCTGATCAGTAGTGGAGTCAATCTTGCCAGATGTCACATGAATCTTTAAAACACAGAGACTAAAACACACTTTATTCTTTACAAGAATAAAGTAAAATTCTGACTTTTACAAGAGCACATCTCCAAAGTCTGAGATGATTTCCAGCGGTTTGTTCAGTTATTCCAAATAATCCCCCTGAAATATTCCAGTCATCATATCATTTACACACTAAATTAGTCAACAAGCGTCTTTGTAAGTAGGAACTTCATAGAATCATAGAATCTTTGGGTTGGAAGGGACCTTTAAAGGACATCTAGTCCAGCCCCCTGCAATGAGCAGGGACATCTTCAACTAGATCAGGTTGCTCAGAACAAAATCCAACCTGACCTTGAATGCTTCCAGGGATGGGGCATCTACCACCTCTCTGGGCAACCTGCGTTAGTGTTTCACCACCCTCATTGTGAAAATTTTCTTCCTTAGATCTAGTCTAAATCTGCCCTCTTTTAGTTTAAACCCTTTGTCCTATCGCAACAGGCCCTGATAAAAAGCCTGTCCCCATCTTTCTCATAAGCCCCATTTAAGCACTGAAAATCTGCAATAAGGTCTCCCCAGAGCCTTCTCTTCTCCAGTCTGAACAACCCCAACTCTCTCAGTCCTTTTTTCATAGGAGAAACTTTCATCAAGTTTCATAGAACTTTTTTCATAGTTTCATAACTTGTCCTATATCCTCTATGCTTTACCCACAATTTGAAGGGAAGATGAAATATGCAGCTATGGAAAGTATGCAAGGATGAAGTAATCTAAGTTAAGATTTACTTTATATCAGTCTGATCTTTCTAAATTACTGAATCTCTATCTGAAAGCACCTGACAGCCCAAAAGAGATATAAGGATAAAAGAACCAAGCACCTAACCTTTTCTTATTTTAGAGTAGTGCCAGAAGAGAAAAAAATTACAGCAGCTATCATATTTATTAAGTCATCAGTTTGTGGTATCCAAGGGTATAACACAATTTTCTTCTGTATAGAAAAAAAAATAAGTACAGCATTTACGTGGCACAAATTTTCACAAAAGTACAGTTTTTCCCTTCAAATAAGATAGAACTTAATGTATGAGATAAAGAGGTAGAGGGCTTGAATCTCTGGCAAAAAAAATGATACAAATTTCAAGAAAAAACAACTACTCAGCATCCATTTACATGCAAGGATATGCTCTGGAGAGTCGCAAGCCAGACCTCTTCACCACAGGAAAGCGTGACCATCTTCAGCATGTTAGAGTGGGCTCTTCATGGAGCCTGTGCAGATTGGCTGAGGGCACACCAGGTATGCTCTAGCTGATACAAACATCAGAAGCTCATCCAGGCTTCTCTGCAGCATAGGCGCTCGGAACCTAAATACAACATGGTTCGTAACCAACAGGGTGGAAGGAAAAACAAAACTCCCATGGATCTCTTTGTTTCCTATCCCAGTATTCCATTTCAACACACACATTTTGAGCAACAGCTTAAAAATAACTGATGAGGCTAAGGCTGGTAATAAAAAGTGCATAAGATATTTAACTTGTATCAGTGGAGTTTCAGCACAAAGTTACCTGAGTATCTGGACTGAAGTGCTCCCTACACCAAAATCCTATAAGAAATCTGTAACAGTGCAGGCACTTTAACCTAACTTTGAGTTCATATCCTTTTGTTTAGCAAGTAAAACTATACATCTTAATTTATAAGCTGCAATTCAGCTTTTGCAAGAGAAATAGCAGCAGCAAGAGTAGAGTGGTAGATAAGGACATTTTTTGACATAAAATTGGTTTAATATCAGCTTTCATAAGCAACTGGAATTTTGAATATTCAGCATATAAGCAATCAGTGTTGCTGTTAATTCTTCAGAGATAGGTCCTTTCTGTAGCAGAGGAACAATGCACCATCTGTGTATAAGTTTGAGAATAATTGCTAGTACAACAAACATTAAAGTTGATTATCCAGACTTACAAATTATAATAAATACAAGTAAAATTGAAGACAGCCTTCTCATCCCCCCCTCCACCACCTAATAAAGCACAGAATATTTAATACAGAATGAAACATTCTTTTTTAAGCAAAACTGGTCACAAGTATCTTGAAGAAACTCAGTGTGTCATTGGTCCACATAAGCTCTCCCTGATTATAGCCAATGATCATGACAGAATTTGAAGGGCAACGGATTTTGCTTCAGGCTGCGAGAAATCTAAGGCAGAATATGATAAATGTTTTTAATAAAAAAAAAATAAAAAAATTGAAAGCATTTAAGAACAAAAAAACCCCAACCACTACAAGATTTTTGAGTTTTCAAGTCTAACACTATTATTTTTCTAGGGTGATAAAAAACAATAATGAAATTTTTGTACTCTCAGGCTTTGCTTATTCCAGTGAAGTATACCTGGTCTGGTCCTAGCCTTAATTGCTGGCATGTGATCATCCATACAGCCTAACTGTTGGCCTGCTGTTTGGCATGGGAGTACACCCAATTAGAACCTTCCCAGACAACACCTGTACACAGACTGGGGAACTGCATGAGCCAGGGACTGCTGTCCGTAGCCTTTCTGGAGGATATGACTTGGTTTTTAAGGAAAGTGAGTTAAACTGTGAGGACAGCATTATAATTTCCCTGAAAAGGAAGTTGTTTGGAATCAGACTCCTCAAACCCACTGCTACTCAAAGGGGCTCGCTGGCATCAAGGTCAGTCTCAGTTAAGACAGGGAAACAGGAACTGAGCTGAACAAGCAGGAGAGAAATCTTTCTTAGTGTAAGTAGATGAAGCGCAGTTTCTTCTTTCTTTTTCCATCCCTGTAACAGACATTTGTACCTCCTGTCTGGTTTCATGTGCTGTCAACAAATGTTTGCATTAGGAACATTTTGAGTTAATTTAGTCCAAGTGTGATTTAAGATGCCTGGTTAACACCAAGACAATTCTTCCTCAAAGGCATGCTAAATCTGTAAACCAAGACTCTGGAATATTTTAGTATCGCAAAAGGCTACAGCTTCCTATTATTCAATACATCCAAAGGGTAGCAGCATTTAAGCTGCATGGGCCAGGTCAAGAGGTAGTGCCACTGGGGCTATGGGAAGGATACACATCCCCCAGTGGCTGCTGTTCAAATAGAAAGATCTTTGGCATGCAATAAGATGGAAGGGTGACACATGAAGCCCAGGGAATGCAGCATAGAAAGGGTACACACAAAATGGTAGCAGGCCACTTGCTTTCAGGGTCAGAAAAATGAATTCTAGCCAATTTCACTTACTAACAGGATGGTAGCCTCAGTAAAGTGGAAAACCACTGAAAAAGTTGACTGAACAACTAGTTGATTGAATTGAACAACTAGAATAGTATTGAATTAAAAGTATGAAGTCAACCTCAAAATTAAAGCCCCTAAATACTATTAAACTATCAGGTATTATGTTAGTCATATTTTGGATTATATGATCTGGTCACTGTCATTTATATTCAACATATTTCATTTATAATTAGTGATATTCAAATATTGATAGAAATATTTAATGTCTGTATGGTAAATATTTCCCATTGAATAGGGCTGAGAAATACTACAGTTTTTGAGTAAAGCATAGGAAAACATCCATTTAAAAAATGGGTAGACTTTTCCTTTGCTAATGTCTGTAGATTCAAGCAATCTATTTTTACTTATGTGAGCATCTAGAAAAATGAGATGTAATATAGCACCCTCAAATATTTATACAGGACGCTGTAGATGGGTTACAATGTCAAAAAAAAATTACAGGATAAGGGAAAGCTTTTCAGAGGCACAACGACTAATTACCCTCTGCATACCTCCAGCACTCACTACTAACTTGTCTTCCCAAGCCTACCCAGCTCAGAGCACATTTTTGTTATTTGCAGTCTGCAGTTTGTGTCAATGACAGACCGCTCAACAAATGTTTGATGGATCAGTTTAATTCTCTAACACAGCATAAGTACTGGTTTCTCTGAATAATGATCTCTGTCAAAGATTGAAAATACACGAGCCAAAGTCAGCGATCTCACCATACCTAGGCTATAAAGGTTAAGATATTCGACCAAGCAAAGTCATACAGAAAGGCTGAACCTTTGAACTACCAGCTTCTCAGAAAAGAAACAGCAAATAAGCTTAAAGAGTGGGTGAAAGAAATCTTTGTGATGTATCTTTACAGTAAGTAAAGTTAGCATGGCTCTCAATTCGCTTTTCCCCTAAGCGGTCTCCCTGCATCTCTCAAGGACATGAGCATACACAACTACTCTTTGGGTACACGGCCAAGCTGCCACAAAGCCATCATTCCTCAGCTGCCCCAAGCAAAGAGCCTGTGGGAAGATGCTGTGGCTCTCTATGGCCCTACGTGCAAACTCCCTTCAGAAATCACTGGCTGTAACTGGGTCACTGTTGCATTGTCAGTAAGGAATAATATTCAGAAATCCATTCCCATGGGTATCTTCAACAAGGCCTTTTCTGTGCTCCTAAGAATTTCCTGCTTAGTATTTTTACATAGTTTTGGTCTCCAAATGGAGAGCTGCTCTCACATTTTACTCATTAATATGTCATCACACTCTCAATCGCATGAGTAGTTTATGAAGCAGTTTCAGGTGTATTTTTCTTCCCTTTCTTACTGCCTCCTCCAGTGTAAGGGTGAGGCACTGCACTTGAGACTGCACTGTATTTCAGATCAGTTGTAGGAATAAGGAGGCTGTGCAGTACTAATTCAGAAAAACGTCCCATCACAATATTTGTCAGCATTTTCAATACCCTCAGCAAAAATAAAAAATTAGAAAACATAAATAACTACCATGTTCTTCCAGTGTGTTTGCATTATCTCTTTTTAGTCTCCAAGTAGAATCAGCGTTTATTTTAGCCCACTCCTCAGTCTTTTTCTGTTACAATCTCCTGGAAGATTCCAGATAGCAAATTTAAAAATCACCTGGTATTATTACACTTTCTGCCTCAATAATATGACAAAAATGCTTTTCAGAACTCAGAACATGATTTCTGCAGCTAAGAATAACATCATGTTGTTTCTTTCATATTTGTGGCCATAGGGTTGTATAACAGGAGTGCACTTGAATTAATGGGCAATTTCATCCATTGTAAAACGTTACCAATAAACAGATTGTCTTGTAACAGATGTAGCCTCAAATGTATAAATGAGGTATGATTTCTGTATACTGTAAATCAACCGTCAGTGTCTATTTTTAAAAACTTTGTGTGGTGTGGGTTATTATTGTAATCATTTCTTTAGCTATATTTAGCTAAGAGTTAAAGACAACATGGGTGTCTCATCTCTAACACATCTAGACAAACACCCATTCATTTATGCATTGTGTCTTTAGATTTAATTCAACATAAAAGTGTGTTTGAACTAATAATTTATTTCTCCAGATCTTAAAAATCAACAGTAAATCAAAATTCACCAAGGCCTCACATCTCTTTACAGTACTGTCTACTTTTGGGAGGCAATGTATGATTTCTGATGGAAATACAATACAGCAGAAGGAGGACAGTCCAGGAGGTTCCTGGAGTGTGTGGAAGATAACTTCCTGACACAGCTGGTGAGTGAGCCAGCTAGGGAAGGTGCCCTGCTGGACCTGTTGTTTATGAACAGAGAAGGACTGGTGGGTTATATGATGGTTGGAGGCCATCTTGGGCATAACAATCGTAAAATGTAGAGTTTTCAATTCTTGGAGAAGTAAGGAGAGGGGTCGGCAGAACTGCTACCTTGGACTTGCAGAGGACAGACATTCACCTGTTTAGGGACCTGGTTGACAGAATCCCTTGGGAGGCAGTCCTGAGCAGAGCAAAGGAGTCCAGGAAGGCTGGACATTCTTCAAGAAGGAAATCTCAAAGGTGCAGGAGCAGGCGGTCCCCATGTGCTGAAAGATGAGCCAGCAAGGAAGAAGACAGGCCTGACTGAACAGAGAGCTTTGGCTGGAACTCAGGAAAAAAAGGAGAGTTTATGACCTTTGGAAGAAGGGACAGGAAACTCAGGACTACAAGGATGTCGTGAGGTCATGCAGGGGGAGAATTAGAAGGGCCAAAGCCCAGCTAGAACTTAGTCTGGCTACTGTTGTAAAAGACAATAAAACATGTTTCTATAAATATACTAGCAACAAGAGGAGCGCTAAGGAGAATCTCCCCCCTTTATTGGATGCAGGGGAAACATAGTGACAAAGGATGAGGAAAAGGCTGAGGTACACAATGCCTTCTTTGCGTCAGCCTTTAAGAGTAAGACCAGTTGTTCTCAAGGTACCCAGCTCCCTGAGCTGGAAGACAGGGACACGGAGCAGAATGATGCTCCCCTAATGCAAAGGGAAATAGTTAGCAACTTGTTATACCACTTAGACACACACAAGTCTATGGGGCTGGATGGGATCCACCCTGAGTGGAATCCCAGCCACCACTGAGGGAGCTGGTAGAAGTGCTCACCAAGCTACTTTCCATCATTTATCAGCAGTCCTGGCTAACCGGGGAGCTCCCGGTTGACTGGAAGTTACCAAATGTGAGGCCCATCTACGAGAAGGGCCAGAAGGAGGATCTGGGTCACTACAGGCCTGTCAGTCTGACCTCAGTGCTGGGGAAGTTAGGGAGCAGATCATCCTGAGTGCCATCACAGGGCACGTACAGGACAACCAAGGGGTCATGTGCAGTCAGCAGCGGTTTATGGAAGGCAGGGCCTGACTGACAAATCTGATCTTCTTCTATGACAAGGTGACCTGCTTAGTGGATGAGGGAAAGGCTGTGGATGTTGTCTACCGAGACCTCAGTAAAGCCTTTGACACCATTTCCCACAGCATTCTCCTAGAGAAACCGGCTGCTCATGGCTCGGATGGGTGTATTTTATGCTGGGTAAAAAGCTGTCTGGATGGCTGGGCCCAAAGGGTTGTGGTGGTGAATAGCGTTAAATCCAGTTGATGCCCGGTCACAAGTGGTGTTCCACAGGGCTCAGCATTGGGGCCAGTTCTTTATCAATGGTCTGGATGATATCAATGATCTGGATAAGGGGATCGAGTGCACCCTCAGTAAATTCACAGAAAACACCAAGTTGGGCAGGAGTGTTGATCTTCTGGAGGGTAGGAAGGCTCTACAGAGGGATCGTAAAGGCTGGATTGAGGGGCCAAGGCCAACTGTATGAGGTTCAACAAGGCTAAGTACCAGGTCCTGCACTTGGGTCACACGACAACCCTATACAATGCTACAGGCTTGGTCAGGAGTGGCTGGAAAGCTGCCCGGCAGAAAGAGACCTGGGGGTGTTAGTCAACAGCCTGAACATGAGCCGGCAGTGTGCCCAGGTGGCCAAGAAGGCCAACAGCGTCCTGGCCTGTATCAGAAATAGTGTGGCCAGCAGGAGTAGGGAAGTGATTGTGCCCCTGTGCTTGGCACTGGTGTGGCCGCACGTCGAATCCTGTGTTCAGTTTTGGGCCTCTCACTACAAGAAGGACGTTGAGGTCCTGGACTGTGTCCAGAGAAGGGCAACAAAGCTGGTGAGGGGTCTGGAGCACAAGTCTTATAAGGAGCAGCTGAGGAATCTGGGGTTGTTTAGCCTGGAGAAGAGGAGCCTGAGGGGAGACCTTATCGCTCTCTACAACTACCTGAAAGGAGTCTGTGGCAAGGTGAGTGTTGGTCTCTTCTCCCAAGAAAGAAGCGATAGGATGAGAGGAAGTGTCCTCAAGTTGCACCCGGGGAGGTTTAGACTAGATATTAGGAAAAATTTCTTTACTGAGAGAGTGGTCAAGCATTGGAACGGGCTGCCCAGGGAAATGGTTGAGTCGCCATCCCTGGAGATATTTAGAAGACATGCAGATGTGGTGCTTAGGGACCTGGTTTAGCGGTGGTCTTGGCAGTGTAATGTTAACAGTTAGACTCGATGATCTTAAAGATCTCTTTCAACCTTAATGATTCAATGATTCTATGTTTCTGTGATTCTATGATTTCCAAGTTTCTGAAACAATATTTGTATGAGAACAGGATTGGGTCCTGCTACAGTATGTGAAAAAATACTGACTTTGTTTTTAAGTAAGCTCTTGGACTAATCGAAACTAATAGATCAAAGACAAATCATTCAGAAATTATTCAGCCTGTCACAGCATAAACTTGTTACAATGCAACATATTCCCAAACTATAGCAAATTTCTCTGTTTTAATTGGAACTTGAGTCACCTTGACCTTTCCTAGCACAGAGCAGAGTGCCCCTCTGAACCAACGGCAGCATCTGCATCCTCATTCCATTTTAATCAGAGCTCAATTTGGATTTCTATGTCTTGGCAATCAGTGCATTGCAGAGCAAGGCAACTGCAGAAATAAATGAGATGTTGCCTTGTTCCAGCTGATTAAAACATGATTCAAGGTGACTTTTAGGTGACACTACAAGTTGTCAGAACAGCAGTGTACTTTACTTTATGAAGGAAAAAAAATGTGTGAGGGATGTTTATTTCCCCTATCTGAGATAAGTGACAGAATTGAAATGAGAGCACTGGTGTGTCCATGAAAATATATCAGTGTTTAAAGAATCCTATTATTAGACACAGTGGAAACTACATCTTGGATAAGCCTCCCATACTGTGGGTAATTATCACAAGCCAGAATGCTAATTGCTTTTCGATCTGCTCTGTGCCTCCAATGAGTCTTGTCGAGGGCTACTGGGGCTCTACCAGACACCAACACTTAATGAGACAAAGTTTATCGGAGTACAGCATCAGCTATTACTAAGTGAAGAACAGGAAAAACACGCCTTAGAATGAAAAGAGAAATTAAAAAAAAAAAAGAGAGGAAACTATGGAACAAGAAGAAGAATTAAACTAAAAATTATTTTCACTATACTTTCTTTTCAGGTGCTACGTAACTATGTCTTCACCACAGTAAAAATGCTAAAAATTTGCATCTTATGGCTTGGTTACCTGAAAAGGTGAGCATTAGTTCTGTGTTTAAAAATTTGTGCTTTGTCTTTCTATTTACAAGAGGGAAGTCCATCCATCAGCTAGGAATTCATAAAGCATTTTTTTTACATTTCTGACTATTCTGGTTATGAACTATCAAGGGTGGAAAGTGAAAAAAAAATTAAATTTGAAACTATCTTCTGGATAATCCACCATGCCTTCCATGGTAGGTTTTAGTTTATCCCTGGAGACTCCAGAAAATATGTAGGATGGGAAATGTACATTGTACAGAAAGCCTAACCACTAAAAATGACTTTTCTGAGGAAAAGCTGGAACATTCCCACATTTCTCCATTTTACAATATTTGCTTTCTTATGATTAGATCAGTCATGAACTCAAAGAACAAGGTAGGCAATTTCCACAGAAAGTGTTCCAAATATCATTAAAGCATGGTAAGAAATATTGACTGCTTTAAAGACAGAACAATGAAGTCACCCAAGTTTTACTGAAAGTCTGAAGGAGAGGAAGAAGGAACACAGAGGTCAGTGCTTCCACTCCTATATTAAATGCAGCGGCATTCTCTGCTACAAAACAAAGCTAATGCCTCTGCAGAAAGGCAATGACAACACAATCGTGGCTGCACAACAAGTTATTTATTGCACTGATACATACTTTGTTTCATCTTTTTCTAATCTCTGATTTAGACAGGGTAAGAAAAAATAATTGTAGTGAGGAAGCAGAGAAAGTAGTCTTTGATTTTTGTTCTGCAAAAACCTGTCAATTCACTGTGCTGACAGTTTCAAGTGCAGAGGTCAAAAGAGCAACAACAGAGAACACAAGTAAGACCAGTAAGTTAAGGACCTCAACAGCAGTAACACTAAATATGAGTCACAACAGCTGAGAAGATGGAAGCAAACCCAAGTAATCAAGTGAGCAGATTGTATCACAAAATCTGAATGCAGATGTCAGTATTTCTGCATGTGTGTTCATTCACCTTTAATAGAAAATACTTTGCAATTCTTAAGTTAACACTTAAAACAGTAAGACAGACTACTCTAAAACAATGATTTTGAACCTACTGTTCATAAAGTCCTAGTAGTTCACACAAGATAATGAAGGAAAGCTAGCCTATTGTCAGTAGGCTGCTTTGAGCCTACAGCTGTCTGGAGTTCAAAAGAAAAATTTTTGGGGTCTAATCCAAGAGAAAAAGAAAAGTAAATCGCAGAACCCATTGATATACATATAGCAAATAAACATTATGCTCTTAATCTGGTTTGAATTTTCTGTTTCTCTTGTAATCATAACTGTAGTTACATGATATTATAGACCCTAATCTCAGCTTCTCATAATAGCTGCAAACTTTACTTCTAATAATTTTTTTTAACATCTGAGTTATTGTTTCAACCTTACATTACTCCATCTCTAGGGCAATCTAATCCTTCTGCAGAAAAGATGACCTACTTCTGAGATGAGGTCTAGGAATTGGGTTGTTCAGTGACAATGCTGCTTTTCTTTTCATTCATTTTTCTATTTGCCTTAAAAATCCCTTGCCCTCATTCTCTCTTTTGATCCAAGTAAACTTTTGACAGTTTGTTTTAATATGAAGTATTATGGCAAGTAAGATAAATATGCCTCAGCAGTGACTATAACATTATTCTCTGAGTTCTCAGTACAATCAGTCAACAAAAATGTTTCATTTCATACATCATTTACCACTTCTGTAGGAATTGCCAAAGATATTGTGAATGAATTCTAAAGTGAAAATTTCATCATAGCAGAGGATGCATGGCACAGGTATAAGATTATCTTTCACCAGTTCTTTCCACCTCTCATCATTGTGATCCATACAATGCCTCCCCTTCAGGATAAACCTCTGGAATGAAAACTACAGAAATCCCACAGAAAGGAGAAAGAAAACCTTCAGAGAGAAAAGATGGCTACATGTTATATCTTTGTCCACTGTATGGACAAACTCTAACTCATTAATTCTTGACAGGAATTGGGTAAAACAACATTTGAACACTTTAAAAAAAAGGTAAGCTTCCTCTACTAGGTAGAAACCCTGCAAAAGGGTATGACTTCAGCTAAAATAGTAGCTACCTGCTCAGTCATTTTCTTACACCATTTTATTCTTTTAATGCAATAGAAGGTAACAACAATACGGCTGAAAGGCAACAGAGAGACCTTTAAGGACAGGTACCACACTGCTACAAGAATCTGTGAAGTTCAGAAAGTCCCTCACCAAGGAATTAATCTCAGTCTGATGGGAGCTGTTTTCATCTGCTTACTCTCTAGCTGTGTTGATCATGGCACCAGGCAGACAGATGATGAATCTGCTCAGAATGGAAACATCAAGTCAGAAGAAAAAGGCAGTTTTCTCCATCTATTCCTCCCTTATTTTCCAGGCAAAATATTAAATAGAAGTGATTTTTATATATATATCAGGAGTGATATTTTTTGCATCAGGAAAAAACACAATTCTGCTGATTTCTGAAGGCATGTTTTATTCTATCAGACTGCTGTACATATTTGTCTTGGATATGCTCATATTAGAACCTCAGAATTACAGCAGGTTTTTGGTGGGTTTGTTTTTTGATTTTTTTTTAAGTATCTAGATAATGTTGTGGTCATGCTATTCTTCTGGTAGTTATGGTAGCAGCTCTGTGTTGTGTTGTTGGCTGCTGCCCAAATGCTGTGGGTTAACCCCAGCAGGCAGCTTACCCCCACACAGCCGCTCACTCACCACCTCAGTAGATGGGGAAGAGAATGGGAAGGGTAAAAGTGGGAACACTCCTGGGTTGAGATGAAGACAGCTTAATAGGGAAAGCAAAAGCTGTGCATGTAAGGAAAACATATGCACTGCATATTATGTGTGTTTCTTTAACCTACATAAATTACAAAGGGAGAAGTACAGGAACAATATGGGTCTAGAAGTTGTCCTCTTCCTTGTACACCATAAAGTAGAGTTTAAATACTGTGTACCCTTGCTCAAGATCTCCCTCTGGGTATTTCAGGCAAAATTTCTATCACATTAAGTGCTTACAGTGTGCTACAGTTGCTATTACTACTGTGTAAATATTGCAGCATGAGAAAGTTAATGAACTCCAGGAAACACTAAGAGAAATCTTTTAAAGGAACAAAACTTTATGTCCTTTATTGCCTACCATTTATTAACAACTGTCATAATTGATAAACACCCACAATATATTTTCCATAATCCAAAATGTGTGTACTTAAGATCAGTTGCTTTATTCAAGGCTTTCTGTACTGCATCAGGACAAAGGTCTGTTGAGATGAGAATGGCAGTAGAAACAGATTTTTAGGGAAACGGTGTAGGAAGCAGAGCAAGCAAAACCATTTTTCACTTCTGTTTCTACCACAGATCCCTTCCTTCCTCTTTTTCATACATTTCCATCCAGGAAATGTTCCAAAATACGTATCTGCTGGCATTCTCACAAAATACATTGGCCTGCATCATGCAGAAGGTAAGAATCAAAACTCACACTGGTCCCTTCTGATCTATGAATAGGACACTTACATGCATTTACCTTGAAGAGATTGCTTGAATAATTAGTATTCTCCCTTTTAAAAGGTATTTGGCAATGCTAGCAATGGTGACTATAAACTCTTGAGGGATATTAGTAAGGTAATAAGATTTTTATAATTATGCTGCTGTTACCTCTCAATATTTGTTTTTAGACAGCACAAAACCCTAAAACAAGGTAGAAAGACATCATACACAAACTATATGAGGGAAAGAGGGAGGACAAGACTGGAACAGCTTAAATTTTGTGATATCTGTACGAATTTCAACTATCCCCCACTATAAGCTATGAAGAAATCAGGGGTTTGGAATGGATTTGAAGACCTTGGCAAATTTAGGGGTAAAAAAAATAGCAATTAGTTTACATATTTTACTGAAAAAACTCCAAGAATATACAAAAATCTTGCCCAATTTTTCTCTTTTTAGTCATCTGCTAAGTATGATACATTATTATGTCCCTTTGCTTAAGGAAGCCAGAGTTTTGAAGAACCACAGAGGTTGAATTCTGTTACTGTGACCAGATCTACCAGATTCAAGTTACACAAACTCTGTATGTAAGGGGCCACACAGCCCACTGCAGTAAGTTAGCGTACTTCAGCGTATTTCAAAAGAAACACTCTTTTTCTGCAGCATCTCGTAAGATGACCAGGCACCCAGGATTTTATATCCCTAACTAATATTGTGGAATTCTCTGTCCATGAAGGCATAACCTCTCAAGTTCCCACATAAGCATTTATTCTGCATTTTTAAAAACATTTACTGTGACAAATTAACAGCTAATATGGACAAGCATAAGCAATTATCAAGGATAAAAGACAACAAAAGTGAAGGGAAAAGTAAGCTAGCACAACTTTGAACTTTATATGTCATGAAATCATTGCTGCTTTCAGAAATGATAACATTTTGAAAGGGAAGATTGTATCTCTTTTCACACTTTGCTTTTTTAATTCTCTCCAGTGTCCAAGTTTACAAAGGTTAGATGCCAGTATGATCTAGAGTAAGACCGTTTGTGACTGATTTTGAAAGGTTACAGAGAGGGAAATCTGATGCGTGAGAAGCCTCAGGGAATGCAGCTGACTCCTATTGTTTTCTAATAGATCTGAGATTCCAATGAAAGACAAAATTGCTGAATTCTTACCTGGAATTCCAGACTACATATCAGAATATGCCAGCAGTCAAATTAAGAATACATTTTGCCCCACCCTGTATTATGACAACTTTTTCTCAAAATCTGATGCTTATCAGGGATGCTGTGAAACACTACCTGGCTATCATAAACAAAATCAAACAAATTATACGTGTGTTTATTCTCTACAACCACAGAAAACAGTTCACCCTTCACAAGCCCTGCTTGATAAAATAGACAGGATATTATAGCACAGAAGCAAAGCCAAAACTAACATTCATCACAATATTTCTGTAATTTTCTATCTTTTTATGATCAGGTCAAACCGATAATCAGGGTTAACCCGAAGGAAAAGAAAATGTTATCCAGGTGCCTGAAATAGCACAGTCTAGTCCCATAAAGGATTTTGAATATTAAAGTCAAAATCCTCACTGGGGTCCCTGCGGGACACCAAATCAGAGTACAAAGAACTTCGACTGTGTATTCACAGTAACCTGATTTGCTAAACAACGGGGCTGCTGGTCTTTGTATCCAGCAGTTTGCCAGGGAATGTGTATAATTCAAAAGGTATGAACCAAAGCGATCAAGCTTGGTGTATTTGGACTTCAGGAGTCTAATATTGTGCAGTGCTAATGGATTGGGAGAAAATTTTCCGATGAGTAATTTCTTTGCCCAAAGTGGAAGTGAAAGTCATCTGAACTGTTTCTGAATAAAGCTATTTACTCACAGAAGAAATACACATATAAAATATCTGCCAATTTATACATTTCATCTGGGTCACATGAGATATTCTGTATGAATTGAAAGAAAAAAAGTTCAGTTTTTTATTTCAGCCACCAAACCAACTAACCATCCACACAAGCGCAGTCAACATCTGGCAATTTGCCATAAAACACACATACTTTGTACGCTGGATAAGAACAGATATCCAAAAACCACTGTGCAGTCCAGACTAGCAGCATGTAACTACCATTTAGAAACAGAAGGGATTTGATGTAGGGATCTTGTGTACAAGTGCTTCTTCATCTCCATCATCTCCACCCTCCCCTCCATTCATTTTCAATGAAGCTCCAGATTCTAGTGTAAATTTGGGAAAACTGGGACAAGATATACCTACACTTGATCTAAGGGATATACAGGGATGCCATCTGTACAGAAAGCATGGAAACTTTCATTTTCTTGCCCCATCTCACAAAAGGTTCATATAAATCAGGAACAATAGAGAGGAAGAAGACTGACTTCAAGATGAAGAAATATTGCCCAAAATGATACTACTGCTGTTCATGCAAATTCTTGTGGAGAAATCACATATACTTTTGAAACTCATAGTTCTTAAACTTTAAAGAATGTTGTTTCTACACCATCTTTTCTCCTCCATCATAAGGAAAAACATTTTTAGTAAAACTTTGATGTAGAGAAATCTTTAACTATAATTACTGAAATTGATATACCATAACAAGTGTTACCTTTAAATTTCAAGTATCAATTTGGGCAAAGAAAAAAGTGATGGTACTTCAAGAATCTAGACACATGTTAACTTCTTGATTTAATTACTATTTCATAATTTATACAAATTTTCATAATTACTTACATCTACATAAGTATCTATTTTGGCCATCTAGGAGTCTAGACTAGCAAATGCAAGGTTATATCAAGCTCCTTTTACCACTGTACCAAAATGATTCTTGCATTATGCCTGTCAGACTGTCCAGCAGAGAATGAAATCCCTAGACTTTTCATCCCTAATCTTTAAAAGTAAATTATTTCTAGTAACCTTTTAAAATAATTTTAGATAATGCATGATTCTGAAAAAGACTAGAACTTCTTGTTATTTTCCTTTATTATATGAGGAACTTCAAACTACAGAAATAACGTGGTAGTCTATTTTAATGCAGTTTCTTTTATCAACCTAACCATATTTGAGTTTTCACCTTCTGTCTGCCATTTTAGCAACCAAGGGAGTTTGGGACAAGCCATTTTACTTACAGTTATTTCAGCATTTTACTTAGGTTGAGAGGAAGATAAAATAGTTTGAGAACATCCTGAATATTTTATTTTGAAGACTGGAAACTATTAATTCATGCCAACTGTGAAGACACTTCATTCACTCTACTGAAAGCTGAACTGCACCCACAGTTCCTAAAACAGAGAGTAAAAGAGCAGAACCTGAGTATCTGGTTTCCCTGATTACTTCAAACATTTTCTGAGTGGCCGTGATGCTTCTGCTGAGAAATGCTTTGAATTTGAATATGTCATCTAACCAGCTTAGTTGGTGAGATTAAACAAAACCCACAGTAGGCTAATTGTTTTCCAGTCAGGCTTGAATCAGACCAAGATATATCAGTTAGTAAGGTGTTTTGTTAAGCTGGCTAATCACACAGACAGCCTGTAGCAAGTAGCAATCTTAACTGTAGTGCATGAAGAATTATCATAGTTTCCTTTAAACATAAAAGATAAAAAAGAATAATCACTCTGTTTTATATAATAACATAAAAACAGAGTATCATGTTGTTTTGCAGTAATGCATGTGGTATATAAGTCATTAACAGGTATCAAGATGGCACATTTTAGCATCTTAGATGGGGTGTGGAAAGATTTTTTGGGTGAGGGTTTGGACTTCATCTCTCTCTTGGATCTCTTATTGCTGATGCAGAGAGGCAGAGCAAAATGAAATAAAGCAGCATGCTTCAACACAGTATGCCACTATAGGGAATTTACATTTATATCAAGTCATAATTTTTATTTTTGTGCTGTACAGAATTCCAGGATGTACTGCCAAAGGAAGTCTAGAGCATGGTACAACCAAGCTGGATGCAAATCTGAATGCTACAGAAAGTTCCAATTGCAGAAAAAAAGCAAATGCTTTCCATGTAAAGGACCTGTGAGTCTATACTCCAGATCCTAAAGAACTTTAAATAAAGATTTATATCACACTGCTGTAGCTAAGCAAAACACTTTGCCTGCAGTAATATATACAGCAAGCTACAGACCTATTTCTCCATTTGTCTTTTTCCACAACTTCTGAAGCATCATTTTTGTTCACCCTGTGAAAGTACGCTGATGCTGAAAAAGTTGGTGATAAAGTTTATTAGATTTTGACATATTATTTCAGAATTTCAGAGGTATAGCTTTTAATATATATTTTACTTTCTGTATTGAATGTGCCAATAAGAAACTGAGTAGGTTTTTTTCCTCTTAGTTTGTTTTTAAAAAGAAATAATTATTTTGGAATTTTATTTTCCATCAGTCAGAAATAATTTTTTTGCTATGAAATGATAACTGTAGGTATGAAATTTTGAGAGTCTAGCCAAAACAGGGTTTTGCCCTTGAGGTCCCTTGTTATTTATTCAGCTTAAATATTTGGTAGTAGGAAAGAATGTAGGACAAAAAAAAAAAATTAATAAAAAGAACATTTACATTTTAAAAATCTAATGAAAAAACAAGATATGCTGCACTTCAGGTGTTTGGTAGAATCACAGGCAGAAGAGAAGCAGTAATAACTAAGGCTGTCTGGCCAGAAAACACTTGAAAGAAATAAAGAGCAGAAGTATAAGCTCACTAACCACATCTTCATGGAGAGAGATAGAAAATGTTTCTCCCAACAATGCAGTAACTTGACAGGAGCTCGTGTCACCACAGCTGAAAGATGCAGTAGTCAAGTGTATACACAAGTCACGCTTATGTTACCCCAGAGTTCTCGCACAGATGTTATTGCTAGCTAAATATTACCTGGTCTACTTTGTCTCAACAAGAATCAGCAAAGGGCAGTGGGAAGGAGTTCTACCTGATACCACATATGTGCTTTATGCAGTTGGCAACACTAATCTTGATATTATTTTCTAATAAACTAGATTTCTTGGTGATAACTTGCAATTGAATTAATTCCATTGTAGTTTGAACACATGTAGTTAAACAGGACGGAAGATAATTGTATCTGTAACTCTTACTTTTCAAGGCACCTGCCAGCTGGTAGGTGGTCATTAGACGGGCCTAACGTGTATGTTAGGGAGACAACAGAAAAACTGAATCTACAGGAATATTGATTAGACTTTAATTTTAGCTAGGCTTACTCTGCTTATTTTGAAAAATGGTTATGCAGAACTTAAAGTGCAGGTCCCTATTTTAATTTTTCAGGTAATTAGAAAGCTACATGATCTCAGATGAACACTACCTAGTGTTTATCTTCTTGCAGCTTAAAAGAACAACTTCAAATAATGTAGTTATGTAAAAAACAGGATAAGAAAATAAGTTTATATTAATATGCAAAGCTATTAATTTTTGGTTTAGCTGTTCCACAGCTACAAACAGCCATTTGCTGATGTGTTATGAAGCCAAAGAAACCTGCATAATTCAATGACAGTAATTTACTAAATAGTTCAGAGGACATTTAGGCATGATTTGTGAACTTACTGACTTCCACTGACAGTTAAAGAAAGGACATCAGTATGCCTTCATTTGATGACTACTGTAAATAGTTGTAGAGACTGGACTCAATCTAAAGATCCTCAGCCATACTTAATAGTGATAGGAAAACCTTAAGGATCATACTACAACTATTTTTTTCCAAAGATATTTGCTATTTTTTTGGTTTAAATTAAAATTCTGTGAATTCACATAAACTGATAGTATGAACAGATGTAGTAGAGACAAGGATAAGTTGTTTTATCCAACTTGTTTTAGTAATTAGTCAAGTTATCTACAATTAAACACAATAGCAAATAGAATATAAAATTGGTTCTTAACCTTATCCACTTACTTTCTGACTAAAGTCAAAGTCTGAAATGTTCATCCCTCATTTAGAACTTGGCTTGGCTTAACTTCAGCCAGCAGCTGAGCCCCACTCAGCTGCTCACTCAATCCCCCCGGTGCGATGGGTGAGAGAATGGGAAGAGTTAACAGTGAGAAAACTCATGGGTTGAGATAGAGACAAATTAATAAGTGAAACGAAAGCCGTGCACACAAGCAAAGTAAAATAAGGAATTAATTTACTGCTTCCCAAAGGCAGGTGTTCAGCCATTCCCAGGAAAACAGAGCTCCATCACACATAATGGTTACTTGGGAAGACAAAACGCCATAACTCTGAACATTGCCCCCCTTCCTCCTTCTTCCTCCAGCTTTACCGGCTGAGCATAACACCATATGGTATGGAATATCCGTCTGGTCGGCTGGGGTCAGCTATCCCAGCTGTTCTCCTCCCAACTTCTTGTGCACCCCCACCCTCTTCGCTGATGTGGTGGTGTGAGACACCTTGACTCAAGAGACCTTGACTCTGTGTAAGTGCGGCTCAGCAGTAACAAAAACATTCCTGAATTATCAACACTGTTTTCCGCACAAAATCAAAACATGGCCCCATACTAGTTATTATGAAGAAAATTAACTCTATCCCAGCCAAAACCAGCACAGAACTTCACTACAAACGGAGTTTAATTCGTAACCCGAGATCCAAATTTAACTAATGTTATAAAAATTATTGGCAGATCTGCTATGAGCCATTTTAAAGGCCCTGAGGTGAAAGGTGAGCCTAGGAAATTAAAAATGGTTTAGCTCATGCATTGTTCTAAAATCAATCCATCAGTATAAAAGTTTTAGAATTTTTTCACAGCTATGCTGCACCAATAATAAAAAAGCTGACAAATGTTGAACATGAGTATTATGAAGAAAATAAAACATTTTATTTCTAAAAGAATCAAAAGTAACGTAGGCGAGAAAGCATGTAAAATATATGAGATGGACAAGTCCAATCTAAACTGAACATCTAACCACACTGACAAATTCATGGTGTTCCCCAGATGCTGAATATTTCTTAAAAAGTTACATGAAGCTGAAGTACAAAACTAGAGCTAATAAAAAGTATGATTCATAAGTCCACATTAAGGAGGGGTACACTGGGTGGACAGGACACACTGGAATACTTTTATGAAGTCAAACTAATTCATGCACACTCTTTTTTATGTTATAATAAGGCTGTTGTCAAATGTTAGGTATTTTTAATCTTCAACAAGGTCAGCAGCCTGCCTTCTCCTTATTGTAACTATTTCTTTTTGCTGCATAACAATTTGCATCCAAAGAATACAGCATCAGTGTGGAGCTCTTATTATAGGACTTGTGAATACGTTACCTCTCTCTGTTGTAATTAATCTTTTAATTGCCTGATACTACTTCGGCAGAAGGAAGTGGTCAATTAATGCAGATGCACATGTCTCTGTCTACTGTCTCTGCCTGCCAATAGCTTTCCTTTTCAAACTGCACTGCATGAAAACCGTTTTAGTAACTCCTTTTCAGGATTTACAGTGCCTCCATCAAAACACTGGTATTTTCGGTAGTAAGCCTGCTTTCTCTTTGTTTCTGTAAAATTTGAGGTTTAGTTTTATTTTGCTACTTTGAAAAAAGTTACTTTCTCTTTCCATTTGCTTTTTGTTTCTTTCTTAGCTCCCCATACCTAACACACATTAGACATGGACTCTTCAGGCACTCCTGAGTGCCTGAGACACTGAAATCAAGGAGTGCAGTGCTCACTTCTTGTGACTTATGACATGGACAAGTCATTTTCTCAGCAATGTTTTGTACCTTGACTAGCAAAAATTATCCTTAGTAAACCCCTAGTGGTTGCATGGACTCAAATTCAGTCTGGAAATAACACATCTGAAAAAAAATAACAGTAAAAGAACATATGGCAGAAGGGTATGGTTTCCACTGAAATGCACATTTAGGATTTGTGGTAATAAAAACTGTGACTAAAATGCTACCCATCAAATTTGAAATCAGCTTCCAGTTCTGTAAAAATCTGCAGAGAGTGCTTGAAAGCGAACAGAAAAAAATCTTTAAGCCCAATTCCCCAGTACTAGGTGCCAAAAAGAAGTATTTAAATTCAAACATGCAGTATTCCTTCAACTTCGTCATATCATTTTATTTTACTTATCAATTATAGGATTAAGGTATCAATTTTCAGGCACAAAATTGAAATCTGAAAAAGGAATTACCACTAAATGAAATGGCAATAGTGTTTTCAAAAATAGGAACAATGTAGAAAAAGAAGCAATACAGTTCATTAAAAGTTTTCCACCACGCTGCTTGAAAACTCTCATAATCATTGAAAATAAGCAAAACAAGGATACCATGTAATCCAAGGTTTCACTATAAGGAATAACCATATGATTTTGGTAATTACTTTTTCAATATTTTGAATTCGTATTATAAAAGAAATAGAAGGAATTGGTGTTCTAACTTGTAAATAATGGCTGTTAAGAACGCCATAGAACTATTTTTATCTAATGGACAGTTAAACAAAACCACAGAATTCTGAAAAATTCAAAATCTCATCCTTCAATCACATAATTTTGCCAACTTTTACAGCGCTTCCTTCTTACTAAAAAACTGTTCATAATGAAAAAAAACCAAAACCAATCCACAAAAAGAGCTTTTAGATCAACAGAATCAGGCTATTTCAGTCAAAAAAAAGCAAGCAAAACAGGAGTTTGAGTGGCTCATAGGAAAACAGCTTTCTTTTCGTTGAGCTCAGACTAAAGAATCCCTTCTGATTGCCATTAATGATAGCATGCTATTGGATGTGAGACTTTTTTTGCAGCAGGCAACTCAAGTATTTCTTAGCTCCATGGAGTAGAAACAAACCCCATCACCTTCACACAGACATTGCCAGGACCACTTCAAAGTCATGCTGTCAAGCTGACATTCTTTCCCGGCTGTGTTCTCCAAATACACATCAGACCCCACGTTACCTGATTTTACACTGAAAACGGACACAATGAACCGTCAGGGGAAGCCATATGAAACGGACAAGAAGTGCCTCTATTTTCCCCTTCCATATTTTAGACAGTCTAAATGTACATACTACTACGATATTGATGCAGCAAAGGCAAAATTAAGAAATAAAGCTCAGTTGCAGGAACCATAATTTGAGGTATGCTTTGGTAATGTATCTGTTTTGATCTTCTACAATATTTTTAGGTTTCATAAATAAATATGACCTGCCAGCCATTAAGCTTGACTTAAAGACTGTGACATATCGCTGTTACACATACACAGTCCCTTGGTTTCTTACTAAGGCTGACAAAGGTCAAGGCATCCTGTGCCTTCCATCTCTCATTTACATTTTATGTTTCAAGAACCAGATGAGGACCTCTAGATAGCTACTGTTGAGTAACACAGTAGATGGTTAAGTTACAGATCACGAATTAGCAGGATCAAAAAATGACCTAGCTCACCTAGATTTTGGAGCAATTGCCTTAACAGATACTTAAATTATTAGGAAATAGCAGAAGACAGCTTAGTTCAACTTCAGAAATGCCTAGTACTTCAAAATGCCCTCACACCTTTTCTTCCACAAGAGGTGGTCATAGCATTAGTAATGCTATTCTACTATTTAGGTAGTGCACAATTAATGTTTTCTGACACATTCATAATTTGTATCGATAAGGCTAAGAGCTGTTTAGGTTTTCTTTATGACCTATTTCTCTGAAAAAGACAAATTTGTGACCTGTGCCACTTTTCAGTCTATCTGTGCTAAGAAATTCTAGACTTGGAAAGAAAAAGTAATAAAAAGAAAATACCTTTGCTAAATGTGAACTAAATTGTGAGGTATGTTCTTTGTTGTCCCACAGAATCTTAAACACTAAAATAATGAGATCATCTTTGGCCTTAGGCTTGGATCCTAAAGCTTATGCACCCACAGGACTTCATGAACTTCTACAGCCTCATCAAAATCAATAGGAGTATTCATGAGATGAACATTATTTGCATGCTTAGGTCTTTTCAAAGTCAATGCCTTTATTATTTGGAGTCAAGGTCAAAGTTTGCAGTGACCAACCATATCAGTAGCTCACTCAAAGAGTAACAGACAATTTATGCCTGTCATGCTGGGTTACAAGACAAAACACTTTCTTCCCCTCCTCTTCATTTATTCTTCTGTGTGTTTTGAATATGTCAGCAACTGATAGACCAAATCAGCATGCCAGTGGTTTATGAAAATTTTTAAAATATGTCTAAATCAGCATTCAGCAAGTAGAGATGTTTTTTTTTATTGTGACTTTTTTTTATGACTGCTGAAGTGCAAAAACAACACCGATTTTATATATAAATAATGCAAAAGCACAAAGCTAATTTAAAAAAAGCTAGTGTGATGAAGACATCTAAGGTTCAAAGTACAGACAGACATCTAGTAACCTCAATTCACTGAGCAAGAGATGGAGGATACAGAACAGAGAACATGCCTGTTAATAGGAGAGAGTGAGGAACAACATAGTTTATTGCTGGCATTACTTTGCCATGTTACTTTCTCTTCACCATTTTACAGACAGGAAAGGTATTCTAACTGCTATACTTAAAAGCCTTTCAATGTCCCTCTGCCATGTGATATTAGGAAAAAGAAAGCTTCAATCTCCAGACAAGCATAAATACACGTGTGATGGTGCACTACTGCCTGGAGAGGTACATTCACCCGGGACATGTGACTGACAGCAGATGTGGACTGGAGAAGCTGCACAGTTGCAGACTAGAGCTACATGTGGCCTGACTCAAGCTTAGCATTTTATTTTTTTACCAGTCACAGAAGCTGTTCTAGCATACATAATCACAGAAATTTAAAAAAATACAACTGTATACATTCCTAAGCTACATGTACTGTCAAATACCACAAAATGTTCATCAGTGCCATCAAAAAATTGTTATTTGAAGTTATTAAATTCCCACCAGTTTCAATCTTTTAAAGCTTTTAACCAAAGGAGAAGCAGTCTCGTTGTGCCATTATCCTTGTTTCTAATTATCAGTACTACATCCATTCTCTCTGCTGTGATGGGGTTTGTATCCACATCTGTCAGTCTGAATGTATTCAATATTAAAAGAAGAGAAGTCTGGAAGAGCGTAGGTCTGACTCCATATCATACTGCAGTATCATAACAGTAGTTAACTCTCAGTGAGGAGGCAGTAGCCAAACAGGTACTTTTGGGTTTAGTAATATAAAAGAATCCAGAGTACCACTCAGGGGGAACACTATCACAATGCCTTCCAGCTAGCTTCACACCAAAGGAGCTTCTAACACTGCCTGCTTACATGTAGGGGATATGTACAGAATATGCATGCTGATGTGTAAAAGATTGACAGGGAGAACAAGATTGAACAGCAGGAGGTGATAGAAGTTTACACACGTTGGAAGTGGAGACGGGAAGGACAGAATGAATTTGTTTCCCCAGAACCCAGAATGCATTTTAAGGGGAGATGACAGCTGAAGTAACACCTAAATCTCATTGCATTAGATACCATGTGCATAACAAGCATGGAAGTGAATAAAATTCTGACATCTTCTTTTTCAAGGCACTGCTCAGGTATCATAGAATCATAGACTTATAGAATAGTTCGGGTTTGAAGGGACCTTTTAAGGTCATCTAGTCCAACACACTGCAGTGAGAAGGAACATCTTCAACTACATCAGGTTGCTCAGAGCCCCATCCAATCTGACCTTGAATGTTTCCAGGCACCTACCACCTCTCTGGGCAACCTGTGCCAGTGTTTTACCACCCTCATTGTGAAAAATTTCTTCCTTATATCTAGTCGATTGTAGAATTACAGAATATCTCGAGTTGGAAGGGACCTGTAAGGATCTTTGAGTAGGCTTCCTTTTGTAGGCAAACTCTTCTTAGGAACAGGCTCTCATATTCTGAGTGTTTTTTAAGAAGCTGATTTTGATCTTTAAACCCAATTTTAGTTGTGTAGAAGTTTTGAAGCTACACACATTAAAGACTGAGATGCTCAGATATTGTAGTAACTGGACTGACTGGTACAACATACAGCTATCAGAAGCCAGTAGAATTTTCCTCTTTATTTTCAGTTCATATGAGTTTGTCATGACAAATGGCTCCACTTCCTGTGACTCTATCACAATGCAGCCTTAAGTAATCTTTCTGCCATTTGCTCAGATTCCACTAACTGTTATTAATGCTGCTCTTATACTCAAACCAAGTAATTCTCACATCAAAGAGATTGAGAAATATTCTCTTAAAGTTTATTACATTTCATTGCAACATGTACATGCATTTCAACAATACAGGCAATAAATTCATTACAAAATTTTCTTTTCTCAAAAATCACTGGGGTTAACTGCAGCTTCTCCTTATTCTGAGAACATTAAAATCTAGCATGACTATGCAAAAGCTGCATCCAATTCCAGTCCTGACAGGGAAGGAATTCTGCATGGGTCCCTCAATGGCTGATGAAACCAATGTAATCTCCGTTGTTATAGGAAATCCTTTATTTCCTGTTATTCTCCTTTTTTCTCAAAAGTACTTTCAGCAGTTCACCATGATTTCTAGACACAAAAAGTACATGTGGTATCTGGCTGGTTTGTAAAATCCAGAGCCAGCCAAGTGCTTCCTGTTAAGAAAAACTCAGTACAATGGCACACCAAGCCTTAGAAAAAAACCCAAACCAGTAGTCTAACTAGATTACCTAGGATTTTTTATATGGCTACCTAGTGAGTAGAACATCTCTACAGCCATTTCTTCATATTTGGGAGACCCACAACTGTGTTTCCTCTGCCTTCCACTGAAAGTAGTAGCTATAGTCCCATAGCAAAAGGAAGTACATAAATTGCAGACAAGTCTGCCTTTGAGAAAAGCTGAAGTACTTCATTCTCCCAGATGTGAAGCACTCATTGATGACCCTGTGAAGGTCATGGGGGTTTTTTGGAAGGCAATATTTAGTCCTACTGCCTTCAGGAATGTATTACTGAATTACCTTTCCATAAACTATTAAAATCAGAAGTTTGCTCAGTTTAATTGAGTCCTCATGCTCTTGCCTCTCTCCATAAACCAAGCATGGGAAAGGATACCAACTGACACAGCAGAGTAACCAAGTTTCTGACATTACTTGTAACGGTTTTCACAGCAGTCCAGTTAAAAAAAGCTGTGTATCATCTTGCGCCATGACCAAGTGCTCACCTCAAAACCAGGCAGAGTAGCCAAGTATGAAACATGAAAGTAAAATCCATATTCCTACTTCTTCACATACTTTGATCCAGTGCATGCAATTATGCCTCCCTCTCGTGGTTGGTTGAAGAAGCTATTGTGACCTGCTATTGACTTTGAAATCAAGATTACCTGTAGAGGGGTAGAAAGCTACAATTTTGAATTTGACAACTTCCTCTTTGATTCCGTTGTTTTCCTACAGGAGTGATATATCACATACCACTGTTTGGCTCAGAAAGCAAAAACTTTTAAGGTACATAAAATTCCCAGTTTTGTTCACATTATTCCTTCTTCAGAGGTTCAGAGGCCAAATGCTCTTATGTTTTCTGAATGTTATAACTGATGAAACTCCAGTCAAAGAATAGAAAAAATACTATGCAACTTTCCTGAAAAATTACAGCTAACCAGGCCTGAAATAACCACGGTTCAGTATCCTCTGTGAAATATAGTTGGTCAGTTCCAAGATTAAGAGACTTGACAAAACCTTATATGAATAAAACTGAGCAATAAATAAAGCAATAGACTCAGTTAAACTGACACGAGTGCTAGATATATAGGTAGACAGTTGTTGATATTTCTAGGAAAAAATAGTTCATGGCAGAAAAAGAGGAAATGCCAAATTAACAGTTTTGAAATGCACAGTAACCACAAATAAGACGACAATATAGATGAGCATATTTGTAGATACACGTGACTTTGCTTGGATGCTCATATTGTATTTCGAAAGTCTCATGTCTTACTGAAATTATTTGGTTTTAAGAATATAATTACAATTGGTCTCATACTTAACAGAAGTTTATTACATCAATCTAATTTTGTGTGTATGCAATCTTTCTAAATGTCTGCTCAGAAAGCAGCATTAGGTTTGGGAAGGATAGTGAATAATATCTAATCATAAAAACAAAACAAGTTATTTTCACAGAATCACAGAACCACAGAATCATTAAGGTTGGAAAGGACCTTCAAGATCATCAAGTCCAACCGTTAACCCAACACCACCATGCCCCCTAAATCATGTCCCCAAGTGCCACATCCGTGCGTTTTTTGAACACTTCCAGAGATGGTGACTCCACCACCTCCCTGGGCAGCGTGTTCCAATGCTTGACCATTCTCTCGGTGAAGAAATTTTTCCTAATATCCAATCTAAACATCCCCTGGCGCAACTTGAGGCCATTTCCTCTCATCCTATCACTAGTTACTTGGGAGAAGAGACCAATACTCACCTTGCCACAACACCCTTTCAGGTAGTTGTAGAGAGTGACAAGGTCTCCCCTCAGCCTCCTCTTCTCCAGGCTAAACAACCCCAGATTCCTCAGCTGCTCCTTATAAGACTTGTGCTCCAGACCCCTCACCAGCTTCGTTGCCCTTCTCTGGACACAGTCCAGGACCTCAACGTCCTTCTTGTAGTGAGGGGCCCAAAACTGAACACAGGATTCAAGGTGCGGCCTCACCAGTGCCGAGTACAGGGGCACGATCACTTCCCTACTCCTGCTGGCCACACTATTTCTGATACAGGCCAGGATGCTGTTGGCCTTCCTGGCCACCTGGGCACACTGCTGGCTCATATTCAGCCAGCTGTAAACCAGCACCCCCAGTTCCTTCTCCGCCAGGCAGCTCTCCAGCCACTCCTCCCCAAGCCTGTAGCGTTGCATGTGATGCAAGTGCAGGACTCGGCCCTTGGCCTTATTAAACCTCATACAGTTGGCCTCTGCCCATCGACCCAGCCTGTCCAGATCCCTCTGCAGAGCCCTCCTGCCCTCCAGCAGATCTACACTCCTGCCCAACTTGGTGTCATCTGCAAACTTACTGAGGGAAAGTAAGTTTTAGTAGGTTGTATAATAGGGAACCTTTTTTAATGAAGTATCAAGGCCATGGGCTGTCTATGGAAGATAATGAACATAATTTAAGCAATGAAACAAAAAGCATGTCCTTTGTTAAGCAGTAACACTGGATAACTGTGGAAGATATTGTGGTGTACCCAGGCAATCAGAAATTTCTCACATACCAAAAACTTGGTTGGCAAGTACAATCTAGTAGGTATGTGACCAGAAAGTATCTTATTTATTTGTGTAGGAACTTTTTACAGTTACTTGGCAGGGATGAAGTAAAAAGCCACACATTAAACCTTTGGAAACTGGTACTGTGTATAAGCATAAAAGGTTTTCCTTCATGTCTACCTAAAAGCCTAAAATGAGCAAAATAGTAGGATCTCAGGAAGACTGAGAAGTTGTCTTTACAGAAAAGAGGCAAAAAATCTCTTTCATGTAACATTTGTCATTCCTAATCTCAAACTGAAAATAAAGCAGATGAGCAGCTCCTTTGAACTGGCTGCAATCTTGTTCTGTGTTTTACCTGCATGCGACATGAGCATGTATAAGGCATATGTAATCTCATAGATTTTGCAGGCAAGGCAAAAGGGGATGTAACGCACCATTACAATACCAGGTACACTCATTCTTTAGATATATAAAGCAGATAACTTCATGGAAAACTTGCCAAGCTGTAGTATGAATAGGCATTGCCAAGAGAACATAACTTGTATTCTCAGTACTCAGTAGTCTTGAAAACTAAGATATGTCAAACGGGGCACACAGTGCATTGCAAAAACCCTTGGTCCAGTTCCCTATACATGACTGCAAAAGTGAGCCTTGAAGTATTTTTTTCAGATTTCTGAGGAGAAAAAGAAACCTGATAGAATTCATCAAGATCAACTGCAAAATACTATATTCAAGCAGGAATGATCAGATACATGTTTATAGGACAAGGAACAATATTCTATGCTGCAGCTGTTCAGAAAAAAAAGCTATGAATAATAGCAAGACATAAGATCAGTTGAAGTTAACATTGCCATAGTGTTCTAAACAAGACAGAGGCTACACTGGGAAAATAAACAGGAATGTATCTCATTAAATCCTCGGGTATAATACTGTGAATAGTTCGGAACACTAAACTTAGAGTAAGATAAACCAATTTAAAAAGCATCAATAAATCATGTTTCCCAGAACTGCAACTAAATAAAAGACTGAATGAAGTAGCCTTTCTCAGTGAAGACATTGTTGGACATGCAACAGACACATGCTGACAGTACTCAAATATGTGAAAGGCTGCTGAAGAGAGAATAGGGAGAAAACAGATACTGAGTGCACTAAGACAGGTGATACAGACCTGCATATACTGGTACCCAAGAACCCTTTTTATCAAAATACTTCTAGCAATTGACAAAATGTTTAAACTCATTTGTGTATCAGGTAACAACAGAATACTGCTGAGTAGTCTTAAATAATGCAAATGGCTAGCTGACCAAATGGTGTAGCCCATCTGAATAGTGTTGAAAAAACTCTACCTGTAATATCTAGTATTCCCAAATTAATTTAGCTGTACAGCTGCTAGGATGCTTGCTCACCTACCTAAAATTGCAGTAGGTCAGGGCAACAGTTCGTCTTCTGCAAGATCTTAAAAACACTTGTAAAAAAAATACAGAATTAAGATGCCGATGTTACATAGTGTTCCTTTCCCATTCTTGTTATTTTGATAGTCCTCCCCAGGAAAATGACACATTGCGAATTAGAATTAAGAGAATCAGTCCCTTGAAGCCAACAGATGTATTTGCCTAGATTTCTGACTTTTAGAATTAATCCTCAAAAAAAGGAAAGGATATGACAGAATACAGCAGAAGCTGTAGAGAAAAGATCTCTTATCAACAATATTGACACTGAAAAACAATAAATGAATTATATCATCTTCAGGGAAAAATAACCGAAGTTGCTCAGAAAATAGGCAAATATATGAAATATATGAAATGAGCCCTTACAGGGTTTGAAAATCAAGAATATAAGGCCAATCCAAATAGAAGTTTTTGCAGTCATTTAAGGATAGACATGACAGTGTAGTTCTTCTCTGTTTTTTTTCTAGTAGGGGGAATCATATTTCTAGAGGTCAGAATGTTATCTGACTCTAGTCTTCATGCAGAAAGGAAAGATAACTGCTCTCCTCACAGTCCCAAAACACAGCTTTTTTTCCATCAGTTTCCTATGCGTTTTATCTGGTTAACAGAAGAGACATAGACTATAGTGAAGACAAATAAATGTGAGGGTGCTGAAAAACAAGAGATGTATTACAGTCCTGTAGCCCGCAAGGGATGACATTGCCACTGCTAATAACAGGCCACAGGCCTCGTGTGTTAGTTTTGGCTGGGGCAGAGTCAATTTTCTTCACAGTAGCTGCTATGTGGCTATGTTTGGGATTTGTGCTGGAAACAGTGTTGATAACGCAGGGATGCTTTAGTTATGGCTGAGCACCGCTTACACAGAGTCAAGGCCTTTTCTGTTCTTCATACCACTCCACCAGTGAGTAGGCTGAGGGTGCACAAAAAGTTGGGGGGAGACATAGCCAGGACAGCTGAACCCACTGAGCAAAGGGATATTCCATTCCATATGACACCATACTCAGCATGTAAACTGGGGGAAAGTTGGCCAGTGGGCTGCTGCTTCAGGACTGGCTGAGCATCAGTTTGTTGGTCGTGAGCAATAGTTTCATTTTCATCACTTGTCTTTCCTGGGTTCTATTTCTCTCTGTTTGTTATATTCCTTTTCATATAATAACAACAATAACAATAATATTTATTTATTATATAAATATTATTTATCTATTATTAAAATTCTCCTTCTTCAACTCTTCTTACCTCAACCCATGAGTTTTCTTACTTCTTCCCTTCCAATTCTCTTCCCCTGATCCTGCTGGGCAGGGGGAGTGAGCCAAGCAGTTGTGGGGTTGCTTAGTTGCCCCACTGAGGCAAGTTGGGGTTAAACCATGACATCCTGTGTCAGGCTCATGGGCCTCAGGCCTTGCTTGCACTCATCATGGCCTGTCTGGAGCTATGTGTTAGCTTTTCTAGCTGTAGCAACAATTTTCTTAACCATAGCTTGATTATTATACCCTTTTTTATTTCTAGCTTTTGCTTAGCTTTATCAATTATGTTATGGTTATTGTGGTCCACACAACTATAGTAATAACCGTTGGGGCAGCCCTAGTGGGCCACAGGCTGGGGATCTGACATGGCTCCCAGGCACACACTTCTCACAGCTCATTTGCATAATTAGCACTTTCACCAACAGTCCAATTCAAGATCACACAACTGCACCAAAACCTGGCCCTGAGTCCAGACTGCAAAAGCCATGGGAGGTGGGCAGGGGAAGAGGTCATGCTCAGGGCCTTGACAATAACATAACTAATCTGTGCAGAATGAAATACCTATGACCCTAGAATCAAATGCAAAGTAGAGAAGTACAAAGGAGGCCCAATGGCTATGAACAAATCATCAATTGTCCTTTACTGCTCATTAAAGAAATGCAACCATGTGAGCTGACAAAAACAGTTTTAAAGGTAACAAAACCCAAAAAGTACCCAGTATCTATGTAAGACACTATACATAGTAAATTTTGACATAATGGGGAATTGTAAACAAAATAAGAAAGAGTAAGGTGTTAGCAAACAGATAAAAATGACCACAAGCAGACAAAAGAGTGAGGAGGAAGAAACCATCAACCTCACTTTTCTCCTGGTGAATGACTCTGGATGCTGATGGCTCTCTTCAACCCCGTCACTCAAGTGCAGTCACTGACCGTAATGTCCACAGGAGCAGTAGAAGTGGGAGCAGACCACAGAAATGAGTAGATACTAGAAATTTTGTGTATACCATTTCAATGGTATACAATTTCGATGCTAAGTGTTATCATCATTGCAACTAGACTAATAATAATTCTTTGATTAGACCTTTAAAATGTTTAGGGTAACATTAAATTCTTGGCTTTCTGTGTAGGATGTGTCTCTTAGGCCCACATAACATACAAACTGTAGTGCAATAAACTGAATGAGCATTCGAGCAACCTAGTCTATAAATTGGGTACTACAGTAGTAACGGGAATATTAAGCTTTTGCTGACACTATTTCTTAAAGATATTAACAACTGGTAAGCAGGATTTGCATCTTTGTTTTGTACCTCATCTTCAGTCTCTCAATGCAGAGTTTTCAATGGGTTGCACCTGAGCTCCTCCAGTCTTTCTAGCTTAAAAGATCAGTATTACCTCACCTTCTTTTTTGTCCATTCTGAAGAGTCTGTTAAGGAGCGTAACTCAGTGGTTCTCAAATAAATATATTCTCTAGCTACACTTGTGGCCACAGAAAATTCATGATAGCTGCCAACTGACTGATAAATAACACCGTTTTTCAGAACAGTTCCATGGTAAGTGTTAGTGCCTCTTTAAACTCTTGTAGTTTCAAGCAAGTATTGTTAAAAAAACACTAAGATTTCAATTTAAAATAATTTGATTACTTTCATACAGATTGAGATATTGTTCTACTATATATTGGTATAGAGAGTTCAGCATATGTTTGCATGGCCATCTTTACACAGTTTGTTATAGGGAAAAAGAGGACTATACTAATGTCTGCCATAAGTTTTATACTACTATATATAGGGTTCTTTCTGAGAAATACATAGCATCTGAGACCGTACAACATGTAGCTATACTGCTTACATTATAGTAGATCTCTGCTGGTAGACTGCCAAAGCAGTCTAATTTCAACTGGATATTGTCCCCATTTCAGTCACATTTTACTGTATGAGGAATTTTCCTTCTTTGGTACCTACAATAGTTGCTTTTGAGAGAAAATACCAGGAAAAGGTTGTTAAAAACCTGGATGAAAATATGACAATACTTGACCACATCTATTCTTCAGAATAAGCTTGGAGACAGGGTCTTCAGAGTTAGACCGAAGGCTGAAATTAGATATTCTGTGTCTCTTTCTGCCTGTGATGGCATCCAGTAACTGAGAAGTATCAAAATTCACTTGCAATACTCTGTCATACCTCACAGTTTTGGTAGGTAAGATTCTTAAGTAAGGCACTGGAAACCTGAAGTAAAGTAGTCACGATTCCAAATGAAATACAACTGTACAAATATCAATTGCATTGATAACTGTGTTTTGAACATCTACCTGAACAGTTTGTTCTTATGCATATTTAAAAACTAAAAATTACAAGAAGTCTGCATAAATCTTCTGCCTGAAGATTTCCTTCTGGAAAAATGCAAAGGCTCAGAAATTAAGCATTCCTTTTTTCTTTTTTTTTTTTTAATACTTACACGGTCTAACAGATCCTTTCTCATTCAAACATGAAAAATGTGTGAGTAGAACATGTATCTCAGCTGTTACAATAAAGAATAGTTAATCAGAACTTAATATGTTGTCATCAGCAAAGAGACAGAAAAAGACTGTAAATATTTGTTCAGTAAATCACTGCACTTGACATAATGAGACATTCAAAACATTGCAGCGGAGATAATTGTGCAAAAGCTGTTATTTGTTTAATGTTTTATCTAGTCTATACTCCCCCTCCCACAAAAGTAACTCTTCCTTTATTTCCTAGTATTATTACAAGAATGTTGTAAAGTACCTCAAAACAAAATTCTTAACATCTCTTATTTACAAATTTCTTCACTGAAACATAATATTTCTGCCTTAGTTACTATAGTACTCACAAATGCTTGCAATGAGAAAAAAAAGCTTCCTTAAAGCTGTGTTTTACACAATGCAAATCAGAAACAGTACATTATGTGATTGGAAGAATATTGTAGCAAATTATTTATTTTATATGAGAAAATGCTAGTGGCTGTTTCTCTCTATCATGTAGATGATACTATGTTGTTTTCTTTCATCATCATTCTTGGAGTATAAGACTATAAAAAAAATCTATCCATTCACACAATTTTTACTACATAGCAAGTAAAATCATTCTATGCAAAACTAAAGTTTGTATATAATAAGTACAGAACTGAAGAATAAATTCAGTTTATGCAAAATTATAAGGAGCTTGTGATAAAAAAGCTATTTCTCAAAGAAAACCATATTATTTTCACCTTATATGGAGATTATGGATTGCAGTTTGGTTTATTATTATTATGTGTTAGCGTTACTAAAAATTGCAGTAGTTTTTAAATACAGTAAATAATCAATGCATTTGCCATTGATGAACACCTTCCCTTGAAACTGTGTCCCTTTTGTCCAAGCAAATTATTTGGGCTAAAAAAACCTTCACAAAACACAGATTTTATCAAATTGGGCAGAAATTTTTTTTTAATTTCAGCTCTTCAAAGTTCTTAATTTCAAGAATAATGTTGTTTGTAATTTACTTCCACTGAGAGAGAATCTCAGGCATGTCACATTTCTCCAAGAAAGGGAATGGAATCAGAGTCCTGCAGGTTGGAAGGGACCTTCAGAAATCATGTTGTCCAAGCCATTGCTAAAAACAGGTGCAGCTAGAGCAGGTAGCTCAGGGCCAAGTTCAGCTGAGTTCTGAAGATCCCACAACTTCCTGAGGCACCTGTTTGAACACCCTCATGGTAAAAAATAGTTTCCTTACATCAAGCAGGCATTTTCCACATTGCAACGTGTGTTTGTGGCCTCTCGTGCTTCACCTCCACAAAGAGTGTGACCCCATCTTCAACATGTCCTCCTAACATGTAGTTGTAGTCAGAGTTAAAATTTCCTCTCCACCTTCTCTTCTTGAACCTGGACAAGCCCATTTATCTCAGTCTCCATTTTCATGTCATGTGTTCCAGGCCCCTAACCATCTTGGTGGCCCTCCACCTGACACATTCCAGAACATCACTGTCTTTTCTTGTACTGGGGAATCCAAAACAAAACACATCACCCCAGATGTGGTGTCACTGGTGACAGAGATGCTGAACTCCTCATGACGATCCTTTGCAGACTGCTCTGTGAGCAGGGCTCAAGAAAGAGTAGGGCCAGAGCCTGCCTGTGCAGAGGTGTGGCAGAGCTACAGGCACCAGAATTATTCAAATATCAGCCATTCAGCACGGATGGTTGCCAAGGATAAGATGCCAAGGTGGGAGGTAATGTTGTAATGGATTCCTAGGAGGAACACCAGCATGAAAGATTCCTATCCTGTGTTTCTGCACTTCACTAAAACTAGACATTGCCTGTTTCCACCTTCTTTCTCTTCTGTCTCCCAATCCTCCCTCACCAAATACCCACCCTATAAATTCTATATTCATGAAAAAAGTAAGGACATGCTGCAGCACCTCAAAGTCCTTCTTGTAGTGAGGGGCCCAAAACTGAACACAGGATTCAAGGTGCGGCCTCACCAGTGCCCAGTACAGGAGCACGATCACTTCCCTACTCCTGCTGGCCACACTATTTCTGATACAGGCCAGGATGCTATTGGCCTTCTTGGCCACCTGGGCACACTGCTGGTTCATATTCAGCTGGCTGTAAACCAGCACCCCCAGGTCCTTTTCCGCTGGGCAGCTCTCCAGCCACTCCTCCCCAAGCCTCTAGCGTTGCATGGGGTTGTTGTGACCCAAGTGCAGGACCCGGCATTTGTCCTTATTAAACCTCATATAGTTGACCTCAGCCCATCGATCCAGCCTGCCCAGATGCCTCTGCAGAGCCCTCCTACCCTCCAGCAGATCAACACTCCCACCTAACTTGGTGTCATCTGCAAACTTACTGAGGGAGCACTTGATCCCCTCATTCAGATCATCGATAAAGACACTGAACAAGTCCAGACCCAGAACCGAGCCCTGAGGAACACCACTTGTGACTGGCCGCCAATTGCCTTTAACTCCATTCACAACTCTCTGAGCTTGGCCATCCAGCCAGTTCTTTACCCAGAGAGGAGTACACCTGTCTAAGCCACGAGCCGCCAGCTTCTCTAGCAGAATGCTGTGGGAGACACTTTCAAAGGCTTTATTAAAGTCCAGGTAGACAACATCCACAGCGTTTCCCTCATCCACTAAGCGGGTCACTTGTTTATAGAAGGAGATCCGGTTGGTCAAACAGGACCTGCTTTTCATGAACCCGTGCTGGCTGGGCCTGATCCCTTGGTTGTCCTGCACATGCCCAGCAAGCGCCCTCAGGATGAACCTCTCCATAATCTTCCCCAGTACTGAAGTCAGGCTGACAGGTCTGTAGCTCCTGGAAGCCTCCTTCCAGCCCTTGTAGATGGCTGTCACATTGGCAAGCCTCCAGTCATCTGGGACCTCCCCTGTTAACCAGGACTGCTGATAAATGATGGAGAGTGGCTTGGCAAGCTCCTCCGCCAGCTCCCTCAGTACTTTTGGGTGGATCCCATCAGAAAGCTGTGTGCTCCAGTTGAGGCTCGAACTCACAACCTCACCATTGCTCGGCTCTGTACTGCTGTGTAAGTACCGCGTGCTAAACAATGGCACCACTGGAACCCCTCATTTAATTTCTTTATTAAACATGGTGTATTTGTTTAATTTTTTTTTTAAATATATAAAAATATTGTTTGATTTGATATTAAACATGACAACCCCCATGTGTGGAACATCTAAAAGAACCCAGTTAGAGAGTATTGGACTCTGACACTGCCTTTCACTTGAACCTGTGAGTAATTGCCAACTACAATGCTTTACCACTCTAATGGCATGTGATTCATGGGAACAACAGACTGTGTAAATCATGAAGCTCAGCTAGGTCACAAAGACTGGCTGCCCATGCCTTTTCCTGCTTCAGTTATTGACTCGCATGACCTTTAGCTAATGATTTCATTGTAGAGGCAGTTACTTAGAGTGTGGTTTTGGAAACTCCTATCAGGGAGCAGCAAGAATGAGGTTGCACTTCAAGGGTTGATGAGTCAGGATCCAACTGTGACAGCACAAGCAGTGCTTTCACTGCCCAGGCACCATCCTGCAGCACCTGAGCAGGGTAAGCAGTGACAGATGGTGACAACAGTTGGTTCCAATGACAAGTCCTGTGATCTTCAGTCAAAGGCAAGGTTAACAAGTCAGGACTGAGGTCAATCCATGAAAGCTCAGTGACTGTTTAGGGACAACTAGACAGGACCAGACACTGGCACAACCACAGCATAACTCAGGCCATGTCTGAGCACCTGGCCTGAACTGAAATGGAGCCTTTAATGGACTATTTTTTTTAAAAAAAAACAGTAATCCAACCTTTTAAGGGTTTGATTTTTATCCATAAATAGATTACTTTATAGATTGGCTTTTGCAGAAATCAAATGTATGGAGGGATAGGTTTTACCTGAGATGAATATTCATAAGAACATCTTAATTTCTGTTGCTACTTTCTGATAATAAACTGTTCATTTACATTATAGACCCCACCTGGAGTGCTGCGTCCAGCTCTGGAGCCCTCAGCACAGGAAGGACATGAACCCGTTGGAGAGGGTCCACAGGAGGGCCACAAAAATGATCAGAGAGATGGAACACCTCTCCTAAGAGGAAAGGCTGAGAGGGTTGGAAGTGTTCAGCTTGGAGAAGAGAAGGCTCCAGGGAGACCTTATTGCAGCTTCCAGTACTTAAAAGGGGCTTAGAAGAAAGATGGGGACAGACATTTTAGCAGGGCCTGTTGCGATAGGACAAGGGTCATGGTTCTAAATTAAAAGAGGGTAGATTTAGACTTGATATAAGGAAGAAATTTTTCACAATGAGAGTGGTGAAACACTGGCACAGGTTGCCCAGAGAGGTGGTAGATACCCCATCCCTGGAAACATTCAAGGGCAGGTTTGATTAAGTTCTGAGCAACCTGATCTAGTTGAAGATGTCCCTACTCATTGGAGGGGGGTTAGACTAAATGACCTTTAAAGGTTCCTTCCAACTCAAACTATTCTATGATTCTATGATTATTTTTGGTTTTGTTCTTCCTCTTTTAACAGATTTATGGATGTTTATTCACACATTCTGTAGCCCCGTACTATGGCACAATCTAAGTCCACCACAGAAGACACAGAGACAACTATCCTTCGCTCAGCATAAAGGTGCCCATCTTCTGAACAGGACATTTCTTTGCACAGTCAAACACATTCTAGCTAGCTTTATTATCCTTGACATTTATCACTATCTGAGTCCACTAACAGATTAAACTGTAACACACAGTTTTTAGATATAATTAGTGACAGAATATTGAGTTCTTATCTAAGAAGGCAGGAAATCAGCTAAAAGCAGTAACAGCGTCACTGCAAAGGGTGCTGAATAGACTCTCTGCTTGGCTCTTTCAATTAGATTTATATGCAACTTATTATTTCAGTTCTATAACAAATTTTTATGAAGACAGATCCTTAAGATTGCACAAATTCCCACTGAAATAAACGAGGCTCAGCCCTGCAATCCATGCAGAGTTCAAGTCCTCTCCTGTTGCCATAGAGAACAAAAGCATAGTCACACAACGTTGAGAAATTGCACAGATACTGTTAGTAAATACAAAAGGTATCATCAGTCCCCTTTTATTTATAGATGGCAAACCTTTCAGGTTCACAGCTCTTTTTCACTGAACTTTTTAACTTTTTTTTTTTTAAGGGAAGAGGGGAAGAGGGAAATGTTCTCCTGTTAGCAGATGCAAGTTAAACTCAGCTTGAAAAACCATACCTGTCGTTTCACTCAAGAGAATAAATTTTCAGTTCACAGGAGAGGAATAACAATGGACAGTACAATGACATGTTAGGGATCAAGCAATACAAGAGAAGAGATTAAAGAACACAAATCACCTAGAAAATGTGAGGTTTCTGACAGAAGGTTCTGTCTGTGGCAGAATAATGAGGTGGAGCTCTGTAATCGATCTGCCCAGATCTTCTCCTCAGAGCCAACATATCACAAAATCATGAGAGAGCTCATGGACCTAGGCTCTTACAAGAAACTGGAAGAATAATCTTTTTAAAAACATACATCTCCAGTCTTATCAGACAGAAAAAATAAATGGAATTGAAAATCACCCTGCTGTGACCTTATATGCTACATGCTGTCTTTTAGCCCTACAGACCACCAGATTTCCGGAAGATTCTCCTTTCTTTCCATAGCTTGAGTATGCCAAGACCCTACTCTTCAGAGATCTCTCTCCCCTGCAACTAGTTAAGTTGTGGGCTCTTGATGAGATCTGTCATCTTGCTCTGCATGTAGCATATACACAGTTAAAGCAGCCTGTTCTCACCAACATTAGAGCCTTCCTTGTTGACATCTGCAAGCAAAACTTAAATACTAGGCCATGTGTAGCAGAGCATAGCATTACAGCAAAGGAAAACAGGGAGAAATCTCCTTTTTGCTGAGCCACAGACTTTTAGTGGAATATAATATTGTGAGCTATAAGGCATATTGTTTCTGCTCTGTTCTCTAAGCAACATGTTAAAAGAAACTTTTGAGTTCTTTTTTTAGCTAAAATTAACAATAATTCCAAGTTATTTATAATATGAAATTCAAAGTCCATATTTCATAAAATTGTCTTTACAGTTTTTCCTGAAAGTCAGTAATTTTTAATATTATTTTATATTATTCAGTATTCTATCTAAAGAAATACATGGAGCAATAGTGTCTCTGAGTGTTAAGCAGTCTAAGCAGGCACATTCCTTCTCTTAAGGCATGTGTTGATGAAACTGAATAGGCTCGGCTTTTGGTTGCAAAAGTCACTTTTACTCAAGTGAAATCAATGAAGTATCTCAACTTACTCTGGATAAGGACTTCACAGCTTATTTATTATAAGGAAGATATTTTTTAGGACTAGATTTTATACTTACAATAATTATGTAGTAAAAATAGAAATTAATATAAAGGACTGCTAGTCAACCACCACTAAACAATGACCAAATTAAACAAAAAAACCTGGCCAATAAGTAGCTACTCTCTCCTTCAGTGTGCAAAACATAGCAAATATATATATATAAAAAAATATATATATACACAGAGGAGATAGATATCCCATTTAAGAAAAGTTGTTGAGCAACATTTCAATTGTAAAATAAAAAATTCTATAGATTAGTGGAATACAGTAGAAAAAAAGCGAAACACTATGTAAGAACATGGATAGTTAGATGTTGGTTAGTGGAACTGTTACCTTGGACTTCCAGAGGGCAGACATTCGCCTGTTTTGGGGCCTGGTTGACAGAATCCCTTGGGAGGCAGTCCTGAGCAGAGCAAAGGAGTCCAGGAAGGCTAGACATTCTTCAAGAAGGAAATCTCAAAGGTGCAGGAGCAGGCGGTCCCCATATGCTGAAAGATGAGCCAGCAAGGAAGAAGACAGGCCTGACTGAACAAAGAGCTTTGGCTGGAACTCAGGAAAAAAAGGAGAGTTTATGACCTTTGGAAGAAGGGACAGGAAACTCAGGACTACAAGGATGTCGTGAGGTTATGCAGGGGGAGAATTAGAAGGGCCAAAGCCCAGCTAGAACTTAGTCTGGCTACTGTTGTAAAAGACAATAAAACATGTTTCTATAAATATACTAGCAACAAGAGGAGCGCTAAGGAGAATCTCCCCCCTTTATTGGATGCAGGGGGAAACATAGTGACAAAGGATGAGGAAAAGGCTGAGGTACACAATGCCTTCTTTGCGTCAGCCTTTAAGAGTAAGACCAGTTGTTCTCAAGGTACCCAGCTCCCTGAGCTGGAAGACAGGGACACGGAGCAGAATGATGCAAAGGGAAATAGTTAGCAACTTGTTACACCACTTAGACACACACAAGTCTATGGGGCTGGATGGGATCCACCCTGAGTGGAATCCCAGCCACCACTGAGGGAGCTGGTAGAAGTGCTCACCAAGCTACTTTCCATCATTTATCAGCAGTCCTGGCTAACCGGGGAGCTCCCGGTTGACTGGAAGTTACCAAATGTGAGGCCCATCTACGAGAAGGGCCAGAAGGAGGATCTGGGTCACTACAGGCCTGTCAGTCTGACCTCAGTGCTGGGGAAGGTTAGGGAGCAGATCATCCTGAGTGCCATCACAGGGCACGTACAGGACAACCAAGGGGTCATGTGCAGTCAGCAGCGGTTTATGGAAGGCAGGGCCTGACTGACAAATCTGATCTTCTTCTATGACAAGGTGACCTGCTTAGTGGATGAGGGAAAGGCTGTGGATGTTGTCTACCGAGACCTCAGTAAAGCCTTTGACACCATTTCCCACAGCATTCTCCTAGAGAAACCGGCTGCTCATGGCTCGGATGGGTGTATTTTATGCTGGGTAAAAAGCTGTCTGGATGGCTGGGCCCAAAGGGTTGTGGTGGTGAATAGCGTTAAATCCAGTTGATGCCCGGTCACAAGTGGTGTTCCACAGGGCTCAGCATTGGGGCCAGTTCTTTATCAATGGTCTGGATGATATCAATGATCTGGATAAGGGGATCGAGTGCACCCTCAGTAAATTCACAGAAAACACCAAGTTGGGCAGGAGTGTTGATCTTCTGGAGGGTAGGAAGGCTCTACAGAGGGATCGTAAAGGCTGGATTTTGGGGCCAAGGCCAACTGTATGAGGTTCAACAAGGCTAAGTACCAGGTCCTGCACTTGGGTCACACGACAACCCTATACAATGCTACAGGCTTGGTCAGGAGTGGCTGGAAAGCTGCCCGGCAGAAAGAGACCTGGGGGTGTTAGTCAACAGCCTGAACATGAGCCGGCAGTGTGCCCAGGTGGCCAAGAAGGCCAACAGCGTCCTGGCCTGTATCAGAAATAGTGTGGCCAGCAGGAGTAGGGAAGTGATTGTGCTCCTGTACTCAGCACTGGTGAGGCTGCACGTCGAATCCTGTGTTCAGTTTTGGCCCCTCACTACAAGAAGGATGTTGAGGTCCTGGAGCGTGTCCAGAGAAGGGCAACAAAGCTGGTGAGGGGTCTGGAGCACAAGTCTTATAAGGAGCAGCTGAGGAATCTGGGGTTGTTTAGCCTGGAGAAGAGGAGCCTGAGGGGAGACCTTATCGCTCTCTACAACTACCTGAAAGGAGTCTGTGGCAAGGTGGGTGTTGGTCTCTTCTCCCAAGAAAGAAGTGATAGGACCAGAGGAAATGGCCTCAAGTGGCACCTGGGGAGGTTTAGACTAGATATTAGGAAAAATGTCTTCACTGAAAGGGTTATCAATCACTGGAACAGGCTTCCCAGGGATGTGGTTGAGTCATACCTGGACATATCTAGAGGACATGCAGATGTGGTGCTTAGGGACCTGGTTTAGTGGTGGACTTGACAGTGCTAATGGTTTAGTGGCTGGACTTAAAGGTATTTTCCCACCTAAATGATTCTATGATTCTATGTAGATTAACCAGGTCTCTGTAAATTAACACAATTCTTCCTAACATCAAGTGGTTTCATGCAAGATTTATTCTCAAAGTGTCAAAGATGATGACTTTTTGTTCCTACGCAACATCTTGAACACAGCATGCTTTTCATACGAAAGGCTGTATCTACACTGAATCAACTATTTGGTAGTGTATCCTGGTTGAGTTGCTACAAACTGTGTACCTACACCAAAAAAACCTCATTTTTTCAGCTATATTAATCATGAAGACTTCACTGCACTAAGATACATTGCACACAAAGACTGAAGCAATTTGGAACTGAAACTTTGTGCCCCTATTTGTTCAAGCCTTTGTTGTTTCTTTTCTGAAAAAGAATCATGACTTCTGCATAGCTTTTATTTACCAGTATTTCATAATTTGGAGGCTATATCCACAAGACTATTTGGTATTGATTTATATTTGTGACAGATGAACACTAATTGAGTTGCAAGAGCTTTCTAAACTCTCACCAAAAAAAAGTAATTTTTGAAAAATCACTAGATTTATTGAATTCTATTTGAGGAACTGAATATATCTGTCCTGGTTTCAGCCAGGGTAGAGTTAATTTTCTTCATAGAAGCTAGCATGAGGCTATGTTTTGGATTTGGGATGAGAAAATGTTGATAAGGTGCTGATGTTTTGAGTTGTTGCTGAGCAGTCAAGGACTGTCCAGTTTCTCGTGCTGGCCTGCAGCGAGCAGGCTGGGGGTGCACGGGAAGCTGGGAGGGGACACAGCTGGGACAGCTGACCCAGGCTGGCCAAAGAGATATTCCATACCATATAACGTCATGCTCAGTATATAAAGCTGGGACAAAGAAGAAGGAAGGGGTGGAAGGACGTTCGGAGTTATGGCGTCTGTCTTCCCAAGAAACCATTACGCGTGATGGAGCCCTGCTTCCCTGGAGATGGCTGAACCCCTGCCTGCCCATGGGGAGTGGTGAACAAATTCCTTGTTTTGCTTTGCTTGCGTGCATGGCTTTTGCTTTACTTATTAAATTGTCTTTATCTCAAACCATGAGTTTCCTCACTTTTACTCTTCCAATTCTCTCCCCTGTCCCACCGTAGGGGAGTGAGCGAGCGGCTGCATGGTGCGTAGTTGCTGGCTGGGGCTAAACCACGACAGTCCTTTTTGGCGCCGAACGTGGGGCTCGAAGGGTTTGAGATAATGACAAGTTTGATTGGAATGTGCTAGGTGATAAAATTTATAGCTGTTATTGCTGTTTAGCGATTAATTGCCAGGCCCCTGTGCTTGCTATGGGTTTGCCTTCCCTGCATATATTAGCGTCCAGTGCTCGTTAGTGGCTGCTTTTTGCTTTCGCTGCTGCTGTACTGCTGATCATCTGACTCTGCTGTGCCTGGGAAGATTCTGATAACAGCAATGGCCTTGCACCTGGGCTGGCAGATGGCCGGGGTATTGCTGTTTTTTTTCTGTGCTGCTGTACTGAATAGGCTGGAACTCCATTGTGAACTCGAGTCGAAGGGACTGTGACCTGTGGGTGAGTCCATGTGGGAGCAGGACACCCCGAAGCGTCTGTGGCTGTGCATAAGCCCATGCCAGGAGCAGGTAGATCTCGAAGCATCTGTGGCCATGGTTATGTCTGTGCCGCAGCAGGTATACCTCTGATGGGATTGTGGCACAAGGATAAGTCCACGCTGGAGAAGATACATCTCGAAGTGTCTGTGGCTGTGGATAAGTCTATGTTGCAGCAGGTGCACCTTGAAGCATTATTGGTTGTGCATGAGGTCATGCTTGGAGCACCTCAAAGTGTGTGGCCATGGAGAAGCCCTCAACAGTGCAGGTATATTCCTGGAGGGACTGGAACTATGGGTAAGGCCACGCTGGAGCAGATTTATCTCTGGAGGTAGTGTGGCCTGTGGAGACGGCCATTTTGGAGCAGGTGCACCTCGAAGTGACTGCAACTGTGGATAAGTCTATGCCGCAGCAGATATACCCCTGGAGAGACTGTGGCTCACGGAAGGGACTGCAGTCTGTGGATAAGTCCAAGCTGGAGCAGGGGCAAGGGGAGGAGTTCATTGCAATGTTAAACCCTATGGTCCAGTACAAAGGGCCCAGGGGTGGAGATTGTAATGGAAGTACCTTTAAACTGTTGTAACCCATGATTTGAGTTGCATGTTATAGGAACTACTATAGCAGGAACCACCTGAACGAATGGAGGACAAGCCTTACAAGAAGCAGTGCCAGTGCAGCAGTGACCTGACCTGGCTTTGGTGCCCAGTAACTCCATGCAAGACCCCACCTCGCCTGTCCTGAGTGACCACCATAAGGGATGGAGCCCAAAGTCATGGACTAAATGAACTCAGCAGACATTTCATGGACATTTTGGAGGGAAGTCTATGGACTAAGGGGATGATAATCTGTGTATTATATTAAAGGATGGGAAGGGGGGTGGTGGTTGATGAGGTTATATTGGATAGTGTGGTACCTGAGCATAACGTAAATGGTATGGAATAAGGGGTGGATAATGTCCTGGTTTTAGCCAGGGTAGAGTTAATTTTCTTCATAGAAGCTAGCGTGAGGCTATGTTTTGGATTTGGGATGAGAAAATGTTGATAAGGTGCTGATGTTTTGAGTTGTTGCTGAGCAGTCAAGGACTGTCCAGTTTCTCATGCTAGCCTGCAGCGAGCAGGCTGGGGGTGCACGGGAAGCTGGGAAGGGACACAGCTAGGACAGCTGACCCAGGCTGGCCAAAGAGATATTCCATACCATATAACGTCATGCTCAGTATATAAAGCTGGGACAAAGAAGAAGGAAGGGGTGGAAGGACGTTCGGAGTTATGGCGTCTGTCTTCCCAAGAAACCATTACGCGTGATGGAGCCCTGCTTCCCTGGAGATGGCTGAACCCCTGCCTGCCCATGGGGAGTGGTGAACAAATTCCTTGTTTTGCTTTGCTTGCGTGCGCGGCTTTTGCTTTACTTATTAAACTGTCTTTATTTCAAACCATGAGTTTCCTCACTTTTACTCTTCCAATTCTCTCCCCCGTGCCACCATGGGGGAGTGAGCGAGCAGCTGCATGGTGCGTAGTTGCTGGCTGGGGCTAAACCACGACAATATCCTATGTACCAAAGACCCATGAGGCAGAGTAGCTATCAAAGTCTTGTTTCTAGCTGTGGGAGGATTCCCTTGGTTCAGGCGCTGAGGAAAACAGCCACAAGGCAGCCCACTAATGAGCATCTGAAAATCTGGCTAGAGGCAGAGCTGGTGAGCTACTAACATTCCTGAGGGTGAAAAAGGTGCCTCAGGATTCCAGAGCTTTTGCATAACATATTGGTATATAAGGCATGCATTACATAATGAGTTTCCAGGATTTTCTGCTACGTCACAGGCAGCAGAGTAACCCCAAATTAGAAAACGTAAAAGGTAACTTAGAGATGCCTTAACTATTTGCCTTCAGCTTCAAGGATGTCTTTCTGTATCAACGCAGCAGCAAGTCATTTAACAGCCCTGCAAACAGTATCTGATTAAAACCAACCATTGCATATTATAGAAAGTCTTCTCGTGACATTGGAATGGTTTAACTGAGTTTCCCATCATCAGTGGGTGCAAAAAGAAAAATATTTTTATCTTATTCCATGAAAACCAAGTTCCTCAGAACATTTTGAAATTAAATTAGTTATATTTGAGTTTGTGACAACAGAAATAAGCAAAACAAACAACAGGTTGTTTAATATTTTTTACAATAGTAAAATTTTAAGAAAAGGTATTAAGGAGCAATAGATACTGTTCATCACCAATTTATCTTGCAAAATTATCTGATTAGAAATTAATAGAATAATTGCATTGTTTTTATTTAAAGTGTTGTTCCTGTCTGTCTCAGAGGTCTTCTTTCTATAAAAGATATACAAACTGTTTCTCATAATGGTATTCCCCTCAAAAAAACTTTTTTTCACAGAATCACAGAATCACTAGGTTGGAAAGGACCTTCAAGATCATCAAGTCCAACCATCAACCCAACACCACCATGCCCACTAAACCATGTCCTGAAGCGCCACATCCACACGTTTTTTGAACACTTCCAGAGATGGCGACTCCACCACCTCCCTGGGCAGCCTGTTCCAATGCCTGACCACTCTCTCAGTGAAGAAATTTTTCCTAATATCCAATCTAAACCTCCCCTGGCGCAACTTGAGGCCATTTCCTCTTGTCCTATCACTAGTTACTTGGGAGAAGAGACTGACACCCTCGTCGCCACAACCCCCTTTCAGGTAGTTGTAGAGAGTGATAAGGTCTCCCCTCAGCCTCCTCTTCTCCAGACTAAACAACCCCAGTTCCCTCAGCCACTCCTCATAAGACTTGTGCTCCAGACCCCTCACCAGCTTTGTTGCCCTCCTCTGGACACACTCCAGTACCTCAACATCCTTCTTGTAGTGAGGGGCCCAAAACTGAACACAGGATTCAAGGTGCGGCCTCACCAGTGCCCAGTACAGGGGCACAATCACTTCCCTACTCCTGCTGGCCACGCTATTTCTGATACAGGCCAGGACGCTGTTGGCCTTCTTGGCCACCTGGGCACACTGCCGGCTCATATTCAGCTGGCTGTCAACCAGCACCCCCAGGTCTCTTTCCACCAGGCTGCTCTCTAGCCACTCCTCCCCAAGCCTCTAGCGTTGCATGGGGTTGTTGTGGCCAAAGTGCAGGACCCTGCACTTGGCCTTATTAAACCTCATACAGTTGGCCTCTGCCCACCAATCCAGCCTGTCCAGATCCCTCTGCAGAGCCCTTCTACCCTCCAGCAGATCAACACTCCCACCCAACTTGGTGTCGTCTGCAAACTTACTGAGGGAGCACTCGATGCCCTCATCCAGATCATCTATAAAGATATTGAACAAGACTGGCCCCAGAACCGAGCCCTGGGGAACACCGCTTGTGAACGGCCGCCAGCCGGATTTAACACCGTTCACCACAACTCCCTGGGCTCGGCCATCCAGCCAGTTCCTCACCCAGCGAAGAGTAAACCTGTCTAAGCCACGAGCTGCCAGTTTCTCCAGGAGAATGCTGTGGGAGACGCTGTCAAAGGCTTTACTAAAGTCCAGGTAGACAACGTCCACAGTCTTTCCCTCATCCACTAGGTGGGTCACCTGGTCATAGAAGGAGATCAGGTTGGTCAAACAGGACCTGCCTTTCATGAACCCATGCTGACTGGGCCTGATCCCTTGGTTGTCCTGCAGGTGCCCTGTGAGCACTCTCAAGACCAACCGCTCCATAATCTTCCCCGGTACAGAGGTCAGGCTGACAGGCCTGTAGTTCCCAGGATCCTCCTTCCAGCCTTTCTTGTAGACGGGCGTCACATTGGCAAGCCTCCAGTCTTCTGGGACCTCCCCTGTTTTTCCCCCTAATCCAAGTTGTGCTTAAAACTAATTTAGCAGAATAGGAAACCTGGAGTAGATTCATGATAGGAAGAAAGACTATCCATGGAAGACAGGGAAAACTTATAGTCTTCTCAGACTTTTCCGTATTTCAATGAGCTGCAACTCAGTCTTTTATCTGGTGCCCAGGTAGAGTGGGATCCTGCTCTGATTTGCCCTTGCATAGCTCACTCTAAGGTATTACTTGTGACTTTTGTTACTTTGCTCTCTGACTACCATCAGCCACTTGTAAGGTAGCCAACCTTGGTAATAATTAATATTGTTCTACATTACTAATCCCCAAGAAAGATCTCTCCATCAGGGCCTTTAGGTAGTCTGGGAGTTATTCAAGTGTAACAAGTTGCCATGTGTCAGCTGCAACACAGCGGCCAAAAAAACTGGACATGAGCCAGCAATGTGTGCTCATAGCCCAGAAGGTGAACCATAGCCTGAGTTGCATCCAAAGCAGCGTGGCAAGCAGGTCGAGGGAGGTGATTCTGCCCCTCTACTCCACTCTGGTGAGACCCCAGGTGGAGTCCTGCGTCCAGCTCTGGAGCCCTCAGCAGAGGAAAGACATGGACCAGTTGGAGAGGATCCAGAGGAGGGCCACAAAAATGATCAGAGGGATGGAACACCTCTCCTGTGAGGACTGGCTGAGAGAGTTGGGGTTGTTCAGCTTGGAGAAGAGAAGGCTCTGGGGAGACCTTATTGCAGCCTTCCAGTATTTAAAAGGGGTTTATAAGGAAGATGGGGAGACATTTTAGTAGGGCCTGTTGTAACAGGACAAGGGGTACTAAACTAAAAGGTGGTAGATTTAGACTAGATTTAGACTTCCTTAGAAGAAATTTTCACAATGATTGTGGTGAAACACCAGAACAGGTTGCCCAGAGAGGTGGTAGATGTCCCATCCCTGGAAATGTTCAAGGTCAGGTGGACAGGGCTCTGAGCAACCTGATCTAATTGAAGATGTCCCTGCTCCTTGCAGGGGGGTTGGACTAGATGACCTTTAAAGGTCCCTTCCAACCCAGAGATTCTATGATGCTATGATTTCTTTCATGAACTAAAACATAATAAAGAACATATATGAAAGTATAAAGTTATAATGTATGCTATACACTTAGCTGAAAATAGTGTAGGGAGAATTTGCCTTAACACTTATTTCATATGAGTTGGTACCAGTACATGTTACAACTAAAATAAAAAAAAAAACCAAAAAAACAGTCTTATGGGTATTATAAGTTTATAGCATGCAATACTAAGATTAACAGGGAACAGAGAAAAGAAAAAGCAAACCCCAAGGAACTTGAAACTCAGAAAATGCTATTGAACATAGTCACTATAAAACAACTATTTTACTATAAAATAATTTCTTTATTATAAATACATTTGAAAGAGAACTTAAATTCTCACTTCCATGTAATACGATTGAAATGAAATGTTCCCTACACAGAAACTGCAATACATCTATTCTGCCTCATTTTGATGTCAGACAAGAATTTAACATTTCCTCCCCATCCCCATTGTCAGAGTTAGTGTCAGACTGTATGGAGAAGAATAAAAAAGCAGAAGGCTATTGGTTTGATAAATTTATCCAGCATTTATCCATATTTCACACTGTCCCCATGCACACTTTCCAGGTAAACACATGCTCAAGGACAGAACCACTTAAAATCTCCCTTGCAGCTCTGAAATGCTATGTTTTTGTGAATAGTCTAAATACCTCCACAAAGAATAAGGAGACTTTCTTCTCTGAGGGCTAAGGAATGTGCCAAAAAAAGTATATCTGGATTAATTAATGCAAAGACAAAGAGGGCAAGAGTAGATTATGAAAAGTTCTTGGACTGAAACAGAAGCCACCAGTGGGAGAAAGAAGATAGTGATGAGAGCTGGACTGGACTGGCTGTACAAAGAACCGGGGTATTAAAATGTGCAGGGAAGCAAAGGAAATATTTATTCAATGAGACCAGAATAAGGAACATAAAAAGTAGAGAACAAGGACTATCAATGAACAATTAGATGAGAAATTTTAGGGAAAGCTTGTATAGAACTGGGGAGGAGGGAAATGTGTCAAATATGCAAGTGTTCAAACTGGTCTGTGTGAGTAAAGAAAAAATGGACAAGAAGTTGGAGGAGGTGGAATGAGATATCCAAAGTCTGGACATTACAGAGACAAGGATAATGAGTGTGGGATAAGAACTACGCATGAAAAGAGGCAGGATGGAAACCATCTGGGAAAAGAGCACACCAAGGTAAAATAGGATGAAGCTTACCTTCATCAGCACACTTTCTCTTTCTCATATTTGAAGTAAAAACAACCCCAAATTAATTCCCCCCAAAACCCCTGTAACTTCATTAATTTACATGGCAGCAGACTGCACAGTTACTCCCCTGGCTCAGCAGTAGGGTTCCACATGATGGAGTTTTCACATAACACAGAAGGAAGGACATCAGGAGGAAGAGCAAACTGCAAACCGCCTCCTTTTTAAAGACTTCATTAAAAATGACAGAATTAAAATTCTAGCCTGAGTTCAGTGGCTTTAAAATGCAAGCTATATTTATAACCACAAATACAGAATTCACCTTCACCCATGTCATTAATTTCTTCTCTGTGAAAGGCATACAGAAAGAAAAGCCATTCACCTTGGCAGTCAGGTCCTTAGACAAAATCATTCTTTTCCTTTTTGCTTCTGTTTCAAGGTATATGGCTTAGTGGTTCTCCAACTTTCTTTCCAATTTACTGTCACAGTTAGTTTGGAGGTAAGTGACTGGGTTCATCTGTGCTATTTTCCCCTTCCAACAGCCCCTAGTAGCTCTCAATGCTCTCATTAAACTTAATGCTTAGTCAGCTGCTCACTATCTCCAGATCACTCTTCTTTGCATTCACTCCCTTCACTCAGCAAGGTGGCAAAATACAGCACAAGTGCAGCTGAGGTACAAATTGCTGATAAAGGCAGCTCCCTTCCTGAATGTCCTAACTGTGAACATATGCTTTAGCTTGCTTGCTACCAAAGTGGCAGGAGATAAAAATTATTACAGCTTATTTTTATATTTAAATTGTTGCAACAGAGAATGAACAGAAGCTATGTCTCAATTTCTCTTAGTAACAATAACAGAAGTTCCAGCTGCTTTAACAACCAAAGAAACTATTATGACAATTTAATAGGATATTCCACATAACAGAGAAATTTTTCAACTAGTAATACTTTTCGTAACTTCTAATTGAGTTAGAATATACAGTTTACAAGAAAACCAGTTATAGTTTAAAGAATATGTCAACTTATTTATGTCCTTTCAGGTTTTAATTAGCATCTATGGCTGCATGCTCTGTGGGAACTAGAACTTCCTACCTGTGGCGTGAAAAATAGTCTTCCTAACTGAAAAGCTGAATAGGACCATACAGAGGCTATCTGTATTAAAAGGATCTTTACAACTGGAACAGTGGGGCTTCCTCCAAAAGAATCATTGCCTTTTAGCAATATTTAATCTCAGAAATCTATCAGGGGGATAACTGGGTGAAATATAATGCTTGTGATATACTGTGAAAACAGGTTAATGACCTAATGATTTCTCCCAGCTTTAAAATCTATTTCCTCTGACAATAAGTCAATGTAGTATAAAAAGCACCCTAGACTGTGCAGTCTGATTCTCAGAGTCATTAGTGTACTGTGGATCAATGGGATGATTCAAAAAAGATCAAAATAACGTCTCAAACATTCACAAGCACTGGCCTGGAGACAAACATTGGCCCTGAAGGGGAAGGGTGATTTTGCAAGATGCTTTGGAGGGATGATAGCCTACTAGACATGCAGGGTGGAGGCAATCACTTTATACAGATCTGGCGTGAGGCATTCAGAGCAGGCTAATGGCAGTGCATGTTCTCAGCCAGCACATGCCTGACCAATAAACTTCTTATTTAGCACCAAGGTTGTTAATTCCTAGAATAGAGACCAGAAAAGACCTTCTCTAAAATTTATTCATCCCAAGAAATTATCATGAGTCTTCTAGAATCATAAAATCATAGAATAGCTTGGGTTGGAAGTGACCTTTAAAGGTCATCTAGGCGAACCCCCCTGCAGTGAACAGGGACATCTTCAACTAGATGTGAAACTAGATGTTTATATAATCACCTTCCTGTCCTCCATGTGCCTTAGCATAACTTCTATGAGGAAGCTCATTCCAAACGGCCAAGGCTAGGCTAGTCAATGACCCTCCTATGTTTGCCAACCACAGATTTGCAGACTAATGAGTAGTCAAATTATTTGTTTTTAGGAGGATATTTTCCTTTTTTTTAAATTAAACCAATATTACTAAAAGGAATATAACGAATATATCTATATCTTTCTCTATATATACACACATCATTAGAATTGTTCTAATTGTTCTAGATATCTCCCCCTTTTAGTACCTATTCCTTCTGCTGTGTTACACAAATTCTGCAAATTTCTGTATCCTCCTCATATTTCAGCCATCTACTGGTGTATATAATAACTGAACCTCTCTGAGCTCAGGAGATGATCATTTCCATTTAACAGGAAAGGGTTATTGCACACACAAAGAACGGAAATAGGACAGAGAACCAGGTCAACCTTGGAAGCACAGCAGAAGTGCTCACTCCTAAGTGTCTTGCTCCTCTTGAATAAGAAGTTTTGGCCCAGGTTTCAGTATGTAGATCCATGATTCCACTTTTGGGCTTTCTAGAAGACATTGGTAGCAGCCTGGTTCTCATGCTGAAAGCAGCTCCTGCTACCAGACGTCTGGGATATGAGGAAAAATTTCTTTACAGAGAGAGTGGTCAAGCATTGGAACAGGCTGCCCAGGGAGGTGGTGGAGTCACCATCACTGGAATTGTTCAAAAAACGTGTAGACGTGGCACTTTGGGACATGGTTTAGTGGGCATGGTGGCGTTGTGTTGATGGTTGGACTTGATGACCGTAAAGGTCTTTTCCAACCTTAAAAAAAGAAAAAAAAAAAAAAACCATGAGAGGAAAGGAAAAACATTGAAATGAGTGCTCAAGCACCTGTCTTGGAACAACTTGTGTTTTCTTCTGTTAAGACATTTATGCTAATCATTCCACTGACTGCACTTTCCTGATCCAAAGTGGTCTATTTCTCAAGTAACGAACGAACAGAACCACCTTAAAGAACATGGAAGAACATTCAGGTGACAGGCTTGAGTATATTCAACAGCTGTACTTCCAGGATTAACCTCAATACAAAACCTACAATCTTGATTTAGTGCACACAACTGATTTCAGTAACTCCTGCTGAGAAGAGTAACTATTGTGCTCCTGTATTTTCAGTCTAATGATGATTTAAACAGAGGATCATTATGTGTATCAGTACAGCTTTTCACAGAGAAGTGAGAAATACAAGACAACCAAGTGATCACACTTCTCATTTCTGAGATGATGGAGGAAAATCTCAAAGGTGGTTGCCAACCACACTCAGAAAAAACAATTACTAGGAAGGAAATGAAACAAAACGAGTGAATGAAATTATTGGAATAGGAATGAAAGAAATGAAATCCAAGGGGTTACCAGCTGAAATATTTAAAACGTATCTATAACAGGGGCAGGGGGAGGAAGAAAAAAAAAAAAAGAGAGATACTTGTCTACTAAAGATATCCATGAATAATTTAAGGAAAAGTCACAGGTCATTTTCAGGAACTTGTCAGTTATGATACACTCTTCTTAAACTATTTTCTCTGAAATTCTGCAGATGGTAATAAGCTCATAGCTACTGTACGACTAGACCTGTAAAGGAGATACAATTCACATGGCTAAGAAAAGAGTTAAAAGGGGCGCTTTACAGAGAGATTGTTTAATGCAACTGTCAACATTAAGGTCTTTAGCACCAGATAAAACACCTCTAACAAATTAAACTGAATGAATGACTCCAAATTCATCCTGTTTCCTCATTCCTTCCACCTTCATCCTCAAAGAATGTTTTAATTCATACATGTCCTCAGATAAAAGAAATACAGAAGAACCTTTACAAAGATGTATTGACTCTCAAAACTATGAAAGTGAAAGACACCTCAAAAAATTATTCACGATTTTTTTTAAAGCAAACATTGTGTGTACTGTAAAAACACTTTCAAAAACTTGTGAGCAATAAAAAAATAAATCTCTTCTCATTTCCCATTCTCTATTCCTACAATGTCTGTTAGATTTTCACTTTGACTAAAAATTAATTCACTTTTTCCTCTACTAAGATTTGTTTTTTGCTGCTTAGCCTTCCTGTCATTTCCTGATTTGTTAGCATGTCAAATCTGTGAAATCTGAGTGATTTCAGATTACATAAAATGTTATTGCTTTCTAATTCTCACATTGAAATTTAGTGAAAGTTTCTTAGTTCTAGGGAAGAAATGTCTATATATACTACAGCAGCTGATAAAATATTTGGTAAAATGTACTTGAAATTTTATTTTAGACAGGCAAATTCTAATTAGAAAACCTCTTTCTAACAGAAATTAACTTTCCTGAATCTATCTCATTTTGAGTTACAATGGGAAAGAGTCAAGGTTTTTCATTTTAAGTATCCATTTGTTTCATGTTAAGGTGTTAAGAATTACTGATGTTTTACTAACAGAGTTTTTAGCTGCATAAGCATTAGTCACAACTATCTTGAAATTATTATTGTTGTGCAAATTCTAACTTACTATCTGAGAAAAAAAATCTTAAGGATCTTCAATGGCTGTTATTAAGCTTACTGGGCTGCAAAATGTCACGAATAGTTTCATTTAAGCTTCTAGCACATCTATCTTGTCTTTGCACCTCAGAAATGCAATTCCACATGCTTGACATTTGAATTGCTTTGCAGTCAGTGGAAAACAAATTCACACTTGCAAAATAATAAAAAAAAAGAAGTCAGCTTGTACTATTATGTTTCTCCAAGGGGTAAAACATGGAAATGTTACAACAATAAAATTGTGTTTCATTTATCATACCTAACCACAGCTCAAACCACCAAAGCAATGTTCGTAATAGACTGTATATAAAACATTAAAGTCCCCTTACACTATATTAGAACACTAAACTAAAATGAAATGTTTACTGTTATAAGGAAATATTATATTAGTTTCTAAAAATAAATGTGATTGATAAATTATTCCATGATGCATGTGTGCCCTGTTTTAACCCCAGCAGGCAGCTAAGTACCATGCAGCTGCTCACCCACTCATCCCCCACCATCAGTGGTATCGGGAGAATCTGGAAAAAAACGGTAAAACTCATGGGTTGAGATAAAGACTGTTTAATAGGACAGCAAGGGAAGATAAAATAATAATATTAGTGATGATTATGAAAATAATTCTAATAACAATAGTAATAAAATAATAATAATATACAAAATATTTGATGCACAATACAATTGCTCACCACCCGCTGACTGATGCCTAGCCAGTTCCTGAACCACAGGTGCCCCTGGCTAGCTCCCCCAGTTTATATACTAAACATGACATTGTATGGTATGGAATATCCCTTTGGCCCATTTGTGTCAAGTGTCTCAGCTGTGCCCCCTCTCAGTTTCTTGCTGGCAGGGCATGAGAGGCCAGAAAGTCCTTGAGTAATGTAAGCACTATTTAGCAACAACTAAAACATCAGCGTGTTCTCAACATTATTCTCATACTAAATCCAAAATACAGCACTATACCTGCTTCCAGAAAGAAAATAAACTATCCCAACTGAAACCAGGACAATGTGATAGCTACACCTTGAAAGCTTTCTCCCCATAGATTGGATTTTTGCACTGTTATGTTGTATTGATTGTCCTCATCCCATCTTTCATCAAAAGCATTATAACAGACTCTGATCTCTCAGGAAAATAGTTGGATTCTTGTATTTTCAGGCACTTGCATATCGTATCTTAATGGTAAAACAACATATGCAATGGAACTGTGGAGGGCTACAAAGTTTAAAGACACCCAGCTGTTTTGGATTTTTTAAAATTCCCTTGCCAAAATGATGGTTTTCTCAGATTTACCTAATTCCATGGAGTTTGTTTTAATATTTTATTAAGGCTACTGTTTTTGACAATAGCTTTAGAAAGCTATTTTTTCTCATTCTAAAGTTAATTTATGATTGGTCTTCAGTGCTCAAAAACTATATGCTTCTGTAAGAAAAATGACCATTAAGACCATTTGTGAAGATTTAACATCTAGCCAAAAAAACCCAAAACCAAGCCAACCAAAGAACCCCACACCTTTTTTAGTGTCCAGTTTTTGATGTCTGTTACACAACAGTATCAAAATAAAAGCATTTATCTGAAATTATTTATTTGGACAGGTAGAAAGGAAATCAGATCCTTATCCAAAATACTATTATGAAATTAACTAAAACACCTCCTATATTTCTATGGAGTCTTGGCAAACAGAATGCTGAAAAAGTTGAGAACTTTATTATCACTTAATATCAGTGGAGCATGTGAAACAAGCACATGTAGGGAAATAATAAGACATCAAACCATTTATGGGAAATCTTAAGTCTTACCATTTAATGCACTGTTTAAACTGACTCATAGGTTATGACAATGAAAACCAGATAAGATGATGCCTGGAACAAGGTAGGAACTGAAAATATACACCCCTAACTTATTTGAAAAATCAAAGAAGCTACTGTGGCTCCAAAGGCGCTACCTTGGACAGAGACACAGTTTTATCTACTGTGTTACTTCGTTACTGTATGTCTTGTTATTTTGTTACTTTGTTATTGTATGTTACTGTATGTTACTGTGTTACTTAAAGAAAATTAATATTCTGTCTATTTTCACAGCTGGTATATCGCTTTGCAGAACCATTTTTATTTCAACTGCTGTATATTTCTTTGAAATTATTTTATCCTCAGAACTGATCATTCTCTGGATGTTTTATTTTGAGGAAAATCTGTTTATACTCTTAGTTACACCAGATTTTCCCCTGGATACCATCTGGTACAAGCTCCCTCCAGTTCCTCCTCCAAGAAAGCTTTTAATGTTGCCTCCTAGGACTCTCTTCATGTTCACATTCTTTCAACAAGTCACATTAATGCAGAAAGCTGTAATAAAGTGAAAAGTTAATCTGCATATATATGGCTAAAGTTGTAAGTTTTTTCTCTCATAAACTTTTCACAAGAGTACATAGAAGACAGCCGCAGAAGCAATACCTTGTTTCCAATCCTGTAGAACAGAACAGAACAGAATAGACTATTCCAGTTGGAAGGGACCTAGTCCAACTGCCTGAGCACTTCAGGGCTGACCAAAAGTTAAAGCATGTTATTAAGGGCATTGTCCAAATGCCTCTTAAACACTGACAGGCTTGGGGCATCAATCATGTCTCTAGGAAGCCTGTTCCAGTGCTCGGCCACCCTCTCAGTAAAGAAATGCTTCCTAATGTCCAGTCTGAACCTTACCTGAGACAGCTTTGAACCATTCCCATGCGTCCTATGACTGGACACCAGAAAGAAGAGATCAGCGCCTCCCTCTCCACTTCTCCTCCTCAGGAAGCTGTAGGGAGCAATGAGGTCACCCCTCAGCATCCTCTTCTGCAAACTAGACAAGCCCAAAGTCCTTAGCCACTCCTCACAGGACATTCCTTGCAGCCCTTTCACCAGCTTTGTTGCCCTCCTCTGGACATAGTCAAGGACCTGCACATCCTTCTTAAACTGTGGGTCACAGAAATGTGCACAGTACTCAGTTGAGGCTGCAACAATGCATCCTGTAATCTTTCCAAAACAGTGTTCTCTCCTTCTGGGATTTTTCTCTAACTTTCCCTCTGACCAGGTCCTCTAAGCATGTTCATAGAACAACTCAGGTTGGAAAGGATCTCAAAAGATCATCTGCTCTAACCTTTCATAGGAAAGGGAGCCTACATGAGATTAGCAAACTGTCCAGTCACGTCTTGAAAAAAACTCCTGTTGATGGGGACTCCACCACACCACTGTGAAGGTTGTTCCAGTGAATGATTATTCTCGCTGTAAAAAAAATACTTTCTCATGATGAAATGAAACCTCTTCCTGTGCAACTTGTACCCATTGCCCTTGTCTTCTCCATGTGGCTCCATCTAAAGAGAGAGCCTCTGTCTTCTTTGTAGCCACCCTTTAAGTACTGGAATACTGTGATGAGGTCCCCTTCTCCAGCAAGAAAAGACCTACCTCCTTCAGTATTTTCTCATAGAACAATCTCCAGCACTTTCACCATCTTCGTGGCCCTCCTTTGGACCCTCTCCAATCTCTCTGTGTCTTTTTGCATTGTGAGACCAGAATTAGACACAGTACTCCAAGTATGGCCTGACAAGCACTGAGTAGAACACTTGTAGGGACATATTCTACCAATCCTCTAGAGGAAAATATATATTATCCTCTGCCAGCTTCATTAAATGCATCTATGTTTTGGGTTTGTCTGACTTCTTGTTAGAAGAATGTACTCCCTTTCCTTCAGTGTTTCAGAAAAATAAAGTAAATACAAGAAAATGTAAAACAAAACCAAAAAAATTATCAAGATAGAAAGCATTTCCTTTTCTCCAGTTTTAACCATGCAACGTAAATGCCTCTTCAACCCCCAATATTTTTTTTTCCTTTTAACCCTATCATCTAAAAAAGAACAAAGAAAAAGAAAAAGAAAAATCCACTGAAAACAAAAAACGCAGAAACAAAACAAAGCTAAGGGTAGAAATACCCCACAGAGAAAGAATGCATCTGTTATGTGCACACAGTTCACTCTGACCCATCACAGCATGTCTTCCTTCCCAAGACTTGAATGACCTAATCAAACATTTACATACTCCTTCAAGCTATAAGATGATAAAAATTCCATACCTCACAAAGATCCTATGAAAATGGAGAATCACAGGTTAAACAAGCAAACTAGGAAAAACTTCTTTGCCAGTGTCCTACAAATTGGTAAAAGAGATCTTGGTTTGCTCATTTTTCTTTCCCCCCTCTAAGTGAATGATACCCATATGCAAACTTATATACATGCAAACACAATCATTTTTCACTGAGGACAGACAGACCTCAAATGCATTACCAGCTTCAACAACAGCAACAAGACATTCTGTTACTAAAAATGTCAGAGGATCTCTTTTGTTTATTTTAAAGAGCTACTGTCTCTAAAATAGAATCATAGGATCATAGAATCTTTGGGTTGGAAGGGACCTTTTAAGGCCATCTAGTCCAATGCCCTGCAGTGAACAAGGACATCTTCAACTAGATCAGGTTGCTCCGAGCTCCATCCAACCTGACCTTGAATATTTCCATGGATGGGGCATCTACCCCTCTGGGCAATCTGTGCCAGTGTTTCACCATCCTTGTAGTGAAAAATTTCTTCCTTTCATCAAGTCTACAATTTACTCTAAAATGCATACAGCTGCTGAGGAATATACTCATACCTAAATGTTGTATCACAGTGAAGTTTCCTTCAAATTCTGATACTCTTGGGTTTCACACTAGCCAGAAGGTAATTTCAGTGCAGAGGTGCAGATCACAGAATGTGATTCTACTTCTAGATCTAGTATCACCTGGTAATAAAAGCACATACCATATAACTTCTCTCAAAGATTCTTAACTGAAAGGTACCAAACCTCCTCATATGGCAAAATGATCCCTGGAATGTAGTTTACCATTTTCATATGCCTATGTTTGATCCAATCTCAAGCTAGTAATATTGATAAAAATTTCTGTTATTGCCAAAGACCAGGCTATTTCACGGAAATTATCTAGGTTGCCCTAATGGAAGCCTTTACATTTTTAACTTTACATATAAACATTTTTAATACAACTCCTACATTCTAAAACACTGTTACCAGGGGTACCAGGTCTGACAAAAACACCTCTCTGTGGCCTCACCAGGCAATTATTAGCAATATTAGGCAATTAGGACTTTAAAGTCCTTCTGAGGTTTAGTGTTAGTATTAGAAGTTGCAATATTAACCAAGATACATACAACTAGATCACATTGCTAAAATATAAGGTAGCCTGTGAACCAGTAAAATAATTCTATCTTGCTCTATAGGGGAATGTTCCAAGTTTCATGCATCTGTTATTTCTCAAAGTAATGATGTGGAACAGGATCTTGTCATATGTCTCTTTCTTCCCTGTCTCTCCTTATTTTACTATCTGTAGACTGGCAAATCAGATGATGAAGATGAACTTGCTCTGCATACAGGCAGACACTGATCTGTGCCCCCTACCCTTTGCTCCTGCCTGCCCTATGCTTTGTTCTTCAGTGACTAAATGGGTATTACACTTCCATGTTTACTACTACTTTCTGAGACATCAAAAGATACTGCTTTTAGCATGGCCAGGACAATTACTTTATCAGGAAGTGGTAGTAACCTTCATTACAGTAAAATGACAATGGTGTATTATCCAGGAAAACAAATGGAGAGTGGTTAGCCACATCTAAAGATGCCTGTGAGTCTTATAGCAATTAGCAATATGTAGTAAAAGGGGGATCACATTAGAAGACATGACGTCTTCATGGATTACGGTAGGAAAAAACTTAGGTTGCATGTACAAAAGCATACTAAAGCTGGAGGGCAGTCATTAAAGAACTGTTGGCTTTTTCGCCTGATTACTTTAGTTCTGAGCTTTGTAGTGAGAAGTCACATGGTTTTCTCAATATACAACATGTTTAAAACACAGCTTTGTAGTTCATTATTTATTCATGTTATAGGATGACCCTTCGGATTTTTTTTAGGATTCATAAAAGGCTGATTGTTAAACGAGAAGCAATAACCTACTGATCTCAAAAGAGTGACAGAATTCACAGACTGTCAATAAACACAACAAAAGGAAGCTAAATCCACAAGCTAATTAAATAAGTCTCTACAGATGAGCAGAGATGGGCTAAAGTATGTTTCAGAAGACTCTCTCTACATAGTGCACTCATTACTTGGATGTATTTGTTACCTGAATAAATATAATTCTTCAGACTCCACCATTCAGTTCCATTCATCTGTCTTGACTAATGAAAGTGCATCTGACACACTGAGTTAATTTTCCTTGCTCCATACTAACCCTGTGAGTATCCCCAGGAAAGAATATGAGATTTTCATTCAGTGCCTGGGTACAGAAACAAGGTTGTTAGAATAACAGTTTTCTGATTGCTGTCAGAAATACTTTGAAAAATCAAAGCATTAATCCTGCTTATTACTTTTCACTAAGAGGCATCACATTTCACCTCTGGATGAAGATTTTATCCATACCCTTTTAAATACACATTAATTCAAACGTACTTAACTTACTATCATGAAGATTTTCTGTCTGATCATTTGTTCTTTTAGTAGAAGCTTTCTCTATTAGAGAAATTTTGGAACACAAGATTGCCTTTGGCTCAAAGGCTCTGGGTCATACCCCGTCTACTAGCAACAAGATTTAAAAAATTGTATTTTTCTTCAACAAAGGCTAATACTCACATGTACTTAAAGGAGTCCAAAAACTAGACCTTCAAAGAAAACATAAAGCATCGCTGAAGTGGGGATACTGTTACAAAAATCTTCAGATTTAATATTACAATAATTCAAGGAGAGTTACTGTGGCTTTCAGCACAGTTCCTGTATTATTTCAGAAAAACAGGCACTGCAGCAAAAAAGGAAAAATCCTGTAAAATGCAAGTGTGGGGATTTTTTTCCTCATCACTCCTTGACCATACCCTTAAGAACACTTATTCCCATTTGTGAAAACTCCCAAACAGCACTTTGTCCATTCAGAGAAAAATTCCAAATTGTCACTTCTCTAGTCCATGGCACAAATTCATAAGCCTGATATTTATTAGGAATAAATTCAATATAACAAATACTTTGTTATATTGAATACGGCTTCAGTACATAGTATTGAATGTAAACAGAAGATATGAATTGATTACAAATGTAGCATATATTCAGAGATGAACATTAGTCATAAAATATTTCTATATATTCCACACCTGCTTTGAACACAGACATGTCTCCTGTTTGTGTAACAGTAGAAAAAGGTAAAAGAAGCTAAGGAAAAAAGCTTTGAAATAAAAAGTAAAAAAATATGCGTAACCTACTATATAAATATAGCTGTATTTGACACAAAGTGATCTTTAAAACTAAGAATAGTAGAATAGAGGAGTAACCCAGTAGAAAACAGGGAGTGAAAGCCAAATCAGTGCTGCCAGGTATTGAAATTACTACAATCCAATGGTATTCCAGCAGAACCACAATAAATTTAGGGAAGCATATACTGGTGAGTACCAGCAGAAGAGACAGAAACAGTAGTCATGGTACGTAGCAGTTAGATAGCATCCCCAAGAAGCTGCCTGGGACATTATCCTGGTTGAAATATAATTCTTCATCCATAGATACTGTGGGTTTGATCCAGCTCCTTCTTAAGTTAATAGAAAAGGAAAACTTTTTTTAGTGATGTGTTGTCGGTCCCTTAGTTAATAGGCATTTTGAAAGATGGGTCATTGATTGCTTTATACATATTACAACAGAAACTGAAGGCTGGGTAACACATATTTTTTTCTTTCATGCCCCTGTCTGCAGTTTTGTCCCCGCTTCTTCTAATATACTGATGTGCAGTTTTGTGAATAAGCTTTATTAAGCACCAATACAGCTTTTCACAGAATCACAGAATCACAGAATCGTTAAGGTTGGAAAAGACCTTTAAGAACATCAAGTCCAACCATCAACCCAACAGCACCATGACCATTAAACCAGGTCCCCAAGTGCCACGTCCACACATTTTTTGAACACTTCCAGGGATGGTGACTCCACCATCTCCCTGGGCAGCCTAGTCCAATGCTTGACCACTCTCTCAGTAAAGACATTTTTCCTAATATCTAAACCTCCCCTGGCACAACTTGAGGCCATTTCCTCTCATCCTGTCACTAGTTACTTGGGAGAAGAGACCAACACCCAACTCGCCACAACCCCCTTTCAGGTAGTTGTAGAGAGCGATAAGGTCTCCCCTCAGCCTCCTCTTCTCCAGACTAAAAAAACCCAGTTCCCTCAGCCGCTCCTCATAAGACTTGTGCTCCAGACCCCTTACCAGCTTTGTTGCCCTTCTTTGGACACAGTCCAGGACCTCAACGTCCTTCTTGTAGTGAGAGGCCCAAAACTGAACACAGGATTCAAGGTGCGGCCTCACCAGTGCTGAGTACAGGGGCACGATCACTTCCCTGCTCCTGCTGGCCACACTATTTCTGATACAGGCCAGGACGCTGTTGGCCTTCTTGGCCACCTGGGCACACTGCCGGCTCATGTTCAGACGGCTGTTGACCAACACCCCCAGGTCTCTTTCTGCCGGGCAGCTTTCCAGCCACTCCTGCCCAAGCCTGTAGCATTGTATAGGGTTGTCGTGTGACCCAAGTGCAGGACCCAGCACTTGGCCTTATTAAACCTCATACAATTGACCTAGTCCCCTCAATCCAGCCGGTCCAGATCCCTCTGCAGAGCTCTCCTACCCTCCAGCAGATCAACATTCCCACCCAGCTTGGTGTCATCTACAAACTTACTGAGGGTGCACTCGATCCCCTCATCCAGCTCATCAATATAGATATATTGAACAAGACTGGCCCCAGAACTGAGCCCTGGGGAACACCACTTGTGACCGGCCACCAGCCGGATTTAACGCCATTCACCACGACTCTCTGAGCTTGGCCATCCAGCCAGTTCTTTACCCAGAGAAGAGTAAACCTCTTTAAGCCATGAGCCAACAGCTTCTCTAGCAGAATGATGTGGGAGACACTGTCAAAGGCTTACTGAAGTCCAGGCAGACAACATCCACAGCCTTTCCCTCATCCACTAGGCGGGTCACCTGGTCATAGAAGGAGATCAGGTTGGTCAAGCAGGACCTGCCTTTCATGAACCCATGCTGGCTGGGCCTGATCCCTTGGTTGTCCTGCACATACCTTGTGAGTACCCTTCAAGATGAAACTCTCCATAATCTTCCCCGGTACCGAGGTCAGGCTGACAGGCCTGTAGTTCCCCAGATCCTCCTTCTGTCCCTTCTTGTAGGTGGATGTCACATTGGCAAGCCTCCAGTCTTCTGGGACCTTCCCTGTTAACCAGGACTGCTGATAAATGATAGAGAGTGGCTTGGCAAGCTCCTCCGCCAGCTCTCTCGGTACTCTTGGGTGGATCCCATCAGGCCCCATAGACTTGTGGGTATCCAGGTGGCTTAGCAAGTCCTTAAGTGTTTCCTGCTCGATTATGAGGCGTTTATTGTTCTCTCCATCCCTGCCGTCCAGCTCAGGGGGCTGAATACCCTGCGGATACCTGGTCTGGCTATTAAAGGCTGAAGCAAAGAAGGCATCAAGTACCTCAGCCTCATCATCATCCTTGGTGACCATGTTTCCCCCCATATCCAGTAAGGGATGAAGATTTTCCTTGCCTCTCTTTTCCTCCATCATATATTCTACTGCTCTTCACCTACCACAGCTGTGGTTCTGGATGATAGTACTGTACTATTCTGCTATTTTTATCTACTTTATTGTGTTGAAATGTGTCTGTTGTGTTTCCAGGCCCAGAATCAGTCATGCAGTTTTATTCAGAAAACAAGAGAGGCAGCAGACATCCACAGATCTATATCCATGACGTACTGATGGCATGGAAAAGCCATGCCAGGAGGCTGACTCAGTCACTTCAGTAAACTGTAAGACTTGAGTTAAAAAACACACAGTAAAAGATTTTAGACAAGCAATTAAGAAAGTATTCACACTGCACATGAAAATACCTAATATTAGAATAAAATTATAGATATTTCCTCACTGGAAGAGCATAAAAAGTATCACAATTTGTACAAGAATATTTTTCAGTGCATGTTACAGTTACACAATCAAACAACAGAGAAGAAAAAAAAATCTAAGATGTTTAGCATGTCATATAAATGACTGGCAAAGAGAAATTCTAAACTCTCCCAAAAAGGTTAAAATAAACTGCCTTCAATTAAATTTATTTATATTGGAAAATTATTCTAAAATGGTGTCAAAATGTGATATTGTAAATTGTATTGACTGTAAACTTCACCCTTTCAGCCTTTCAAGACAGCTAAAAATTCTTAGTGTCAGTATGACTGGGACAAAATCTCTCCTACATACAGTAGCACAGGATGGACAGAAAAAGAGCCCAAATACAATTTTCTTGAAATATATGAGAAATCCTTCCTTATCGACTTTGATAAGGCCATGCTTAAGAACAACATTTTGTCAGACTCAAAGCAGAACAAAATCTGGAATACTGCTGTGATAAAGTGTACTGCCACTGTTTCCCCATTAAATATGTTACAAATATAACTCTTCTTTTGTGATATGAATTTGAAAATTAAATTTCATGTGAGTGGTACTAAATCAGTGTAGACTTATAGGAAGCATAGAATGTCCAAAAACTTAATTAGTTCACTCACTATTAATTGAAGAATATCAAAGGGAATGGTTTTCCAGTGACAGAAACTTATTTTCACCCACATTGTAGAAAATCGAAGATTTGCAACATGTCTTGCAATAAAGTCTGCTGTTCTGTCGTATTGACAAGTCCTGCAGAATGAACCAGGATTCAAATTACTCTGAAATGTTTGCAGTACCATATACTTTATTTTATCAATTTAGCAATGACTACACTTGTGGAAATAAAGTGTATTGTTTATTTCATGCAAAGCTTAGGGTCTCAAGTCAGCGATGCTCTAAGAATTCTGGCACCAATTCAACAACAACAGAAACCCTCATTTGGGAATATGTAGGGATATGAAAAGCCTAATTAAACTATGAACAGGGAGTAACTGTATTTAAAACGAAACCTTAAAAAGAAAACAAGTCCTTAATCTAAAAATATTAGATTATTTACATAACATTGAGACAAATATACATCTTGACTTCCTGATACTTTTAATTCAAGCCAGTCAAAAAGAATTTCAGTATTTTCATGACAGTTTATTTTGCAGGGCTGCACTGTAGCTCTAAGGAAAGCTTAGCACATAGATGTGATGTCTGAAGGGCAGTTTAGGCAACCTTGGATTATATTATGATTCTGAGTCTCTTACTTGGGTTTTTAGTTTCTCCCTTACTGCAAGGCTGGGAAAGGAACATACTGTCCCTAATAGATCATTAGCTTAGTAGAAATTAGAGAAGTCCTTTTGCAAGTGTATTGGCCATAATGCACACAAACAGTTCATTGACAATATTTTCAGTGCCCTCATTTACCTGGGGAATCTGCTCTTGCAGATTTAAAATTCTACCAGCCATGTTACATATGGTGAAAATAATTAGACTCCTTGCACTAATTGTACATGTTAATATAATCTTCAGTAGCATTAATCTATTTACTGGTTTGGTAAGGCTGACTGCTTTGCAGAGTCCCTCATCTGATTTATATTTCATGTGGAAGCACACAGGTTTTTAGCTTCTACTTTAGGTATTACGCAACTTGAATGCAAAGAGAAAAGGTGGGGTTGGTGCCAGGAAGAACAGCCAAGTAGTTCCAATTCAGGTAAATTACTCAAGAGGAAAGAGCCTTGAGGTGATGTTGCTTTGAATTCTTCATAGGGCTCCTAAAAGTGACAGATGACTCCACGCCTCCAAATTAGAAAACTTAGATCTGCTTCTAGGAAAAGCACAATCTGTGCTTTTTTGTAGTCCGGTTTCAGAAGAAGATAATGCATATGAACCACAGCTACTCAGGTGGAAAGTTTTAGGTTGTTCATTACAGGACTAAATCATGGGCTGCAGCAACTACCATGTTGTTTAAAGCTCCTCTGCTCTATAATTACCCTTCAAGCTTGCTGTTCTCTTTTTCTTGTCATTCTGTATGTTGAATGAAATAGAATAGGTAACATTCCAAAATCACTTTCATTGAATTTCAACTAGGCTTAAACATGACTAATGTGTACACCTGGTGTATGCGAAGTTCTGCCTTACAGGAAATACGGAGGGAAATAAATTAATGTGGTTCTACTCAAACATTTTGAAGACTGTATGAGAAGCTGAGGCATAGAATCCCATTGCAATTTCTGAAAGGTTGCTTAAACCAACCTGGATGGCTTTGCAGCAGAGCATACAAAGAACTCTTACTCCTCTGAGCTGTAAGATCAAATTGCCAATATTTGGCTCTGTAAAAGAGGCAGATGACACTTAAACTTTTTCTGTGAATACTGAAAAAAGTGCCCTTGGCCCTGCCCCAGCCACACTAGCCACACTGTCCCCACTGCCTGGCCCAAGCCAGAACCAGCCTCTTTGCTGCTGCCTCACCTGACATCCCTGGCCTGCAGGCCCCAGTTCTGTGTTTTTCTTTGTGGGAAAGAACTTGTCTATCACACCTTTCCTAACTTTAATTCTGAATGTTTGGATGGGTGAACTTAACAGACAGCTCAGAAATAATAATAGAATTTCACTACTTGTTGCCACAGTTTAGCAATTTTTAAATAGCAGCATATAAATGTAAAAAAAACCATAATAAAATGCCATTATAATAGAGCTCCTCTAAAGTAAGACACTTGAAAATCCTAACACAGTTAGTGATGTTTTACACACATTTTTTTTGTTGCCAAGTAAATCAGAGAAATGAGAATGCCTACCTTTGCTCAAAAGTCATTGAAACATCAATATTTTTGGCTGAAATTTTGTCTGACCACTGCCTAAAAGAAAGATCTGAAAATCTGAGGAAAAGCACTTTAGCTATCTCATATAAACTAAAACTAACTTGTTCAAGAAAAATATCCTTTAATGAAGGGAAAAATCTATTATTTTATGCTAAGCATAACAAGTAATTAATTCTGAGCACAAATATCTCAAAACCTCTATCTGTACTGAAAGCATTTCCAAATTACCATTTCAAAAATTTAAATATAAGCATGAAATATAAACTGAAAAGAAGAAGAAAGAAAGGGATCTATGGGGTATTGGAACCTCTGTAGTTCTCTTTGGAACCAATATAATAATTCTAAAGGAATTAGAATGACTCCTCTCTACTGGAAAGGGAAGTATGATAAGCTACCTTGTCATTCTATTAGTGACAGGCATATAATCATGTACAATAAAACTGAAAAAAAAAATTGTTAGAGCTTGCAAATATGAAATATGGAAACAGATTGTAGTTCCATTTGCATGGATATACTCAAAACACTGCTTATTCCACTACAGAAATTTTCACTCTAATTAAATCTTTATTTTCTGAATTTAAGCATTTCTGAGCTGTTTTTCCAGCCTTCCTTCTAACTGGTGGAAAATACCTCAGGTTTTTGTTTTCTGTTAGTGTTTCAAAATACTTTCATGAGAATTCTCCATTTTGACCAGGTGGTATTATTAACAATTCATTGTAGATGTATTGTCATTAAATATAGAGAACTAGTGTTAAAAGGTGTAAGTATGAACACCTTCAAATTGTTTTTACAACAGAATTTACAAGAAGTTAAACAGATGGGTACAAGATGAGCCATCAATTTTTATTCCAAACAGGGCAATGCTAGACTTCAATTTGTCTTTCATTCATTTTACATCTAGACTCCAGATTTCTGCTTTAGAAAATCAAGCAGCTGTACCATGGAACTCTGCGTTTATTTATTTTTTTTTAACATAGAACAGTAACCAGACACAAAGCTTGGCAGTGGCTTCAAACATAAAGGTTGAACTGTTTTGCTAAAAAAAAAATGTAGTCATTATACAACAGCTGTAGCTTTTTCAGAAAACATGGAGTTTTGAGGAAGCTTTTGATGCCCTGACTTATATTAATTGAGAAGCTGCTACAACTGCAAAAGACAGCTGCAAAACTGCCAAACACAAAAAGAAGTGTGTAAAATAACTAAATTATTAAAATAGCTGAAATAAAAATTCTGAGATAATGATGTTGAGTTAGAAATCTGAAAATAACTGTCATTTCAAAGTTGAAAGAACTATCACTATCCAATGAAATATTCTGAGAAAAATAGGTTAGGTTACAAGATTTCAGAGAAGGTCCTGCTACACAAGATTCATTCCAGCAGGAAGTATTCAGGAAGAAACTGGAGGACATCACAGGATGTCCATGACTTCCAAGCTGATACATGTTAAATAAGCATCATCACTCAGGTGTAGAACATCCACCATACTAAAAGGAAAGGACAAATCTAGGATTCCTCAAAATTCCATTTGTTTTTTAGGCATGTGACTATGATGCTACCCAAGCATTGGCCTTGTATCAACACCTCGAAAACAGATAGAAAATGAAAAGTAAAACTGGATGTTGACAGCCCATAGTAGAAGTTAGACAGGCTTATGTTTCTTTCCAACATACCCAGGAGTTCAGACATTCCCTTGCACTAAACATGGAAACAAGTCAGACTTGGACTTCAACCTGAATTTAGCCACAAGAGCCAATGTAATAATATCAGTGTTCAAAATAAAGCGAAGACTTTTTCTGTCCTGGAGGTGCAAAAGAAATGCAAATTTGAATTTGAAATAACAACTGTAATTCATCCCCTGCCTTGCCCCACAGGTTGGTAGCACACCTCTTTGCAAGCAAACTGCACCTTATCCTCTCTGGAGTAGTACCTGCATGGGTAGTCCCAGAGCTGTTGTCACAAGTGAAAGCCAACTGATTGTGGCAAGAGTGGGAAATGCTACGAAGTCGTCCTTACTTTAGGTAAGGCTCTAATCTCATATCTGGTTCTCAGTTACGTTATAGGCTATTCTGTACTTATCTGGCCATATAAAGGACTACCAGAGAGATTTTTAAAAACACCTGGAAGCTGGGGACAATGTATCTCCTTGTATCTGGTCTGTGTGGCAAGGTTTTGGTAGCGGGGGGGCTACAGGGGTGGCTTCTGTGAGAAGATGTTAGAAGCTTCCCCAATGTCTGATAGAGGCAATGCCAGCCAACTCCAAGACAGACCTGCTGATGGCCAAGGCCAAGCCAGCTGGCCACCAGTGGTAGTAGTGCCTCTGGGATAACAGATTTAAGAAGGGGTCGGGGGGAAACCTGCACAACTGCAGCCAGAGTGGAGTGAGAAGATGTGAGGAAACAGCTCTGCAGACACCAAGGTCAGCAGAGAAGGAGGAGGAGGAGGTGCTCCAGGCTCCAGAGCAGAGATTCCACTGCAGCCCGTTGTGAAGACTACGGTGAGACAGGTTTTCCCCCTGCAGTCCATGGAGGTCCACGCTGGAGCAGTTCTCCACCTGCAGCTCATGGAGGACCCCACACCAGAGCAGGTGGATGTGCCTGATGGAGGTTGTGGCCCTGTGTACAGCCATGCTGGAGCAGGCTCCTGGCAGGACCTGTGGCCCCATGGGGAGAGAAGCCCACACTGGAGCAGGTTTGCTGGCAGGACTTGTGACCCCATGGGGGACCCACGCTGGAGCAGTCTGTTCCTGAAGGACGGCACCCCATGGAAGGGACCCAGGCTGGAGCAGTTTGTGAAGAACTCCAGCCCATGGGAAGGACTCACGTTGGAGAAGTTCATGGAGGACTGTCCCCTGTGGGAGGGACCCCAGGCTGGAGCAGGGGAAGAGTGTGAAGAGTCCTCCCCCTGAGAAAGAAGGAGCAGCAGAGACAGTGTGTGATGAAATGACCACAACCTGCATTCCCAGTCCCCCTGTGCCATTCGGGGAGAGGAGCTAGAGAAATCAGGAGAGAAGTTGAGCCTGCAAAGAAGGGTGGGGGGGGAAGGTGTTTTTTAGATTTGGTTTTAGTTCTCATTATCCTACTCTGAATTGATTGTCAATAAATTAAATTAATTTCCCCAAGTCACGTCTGTTTTGCCCATGATGGTAACTGGTGAGTGGTGTCTCCCTGTCCTTATCTCAACCCATGACTCTCTCCTTATATTTTCTCTCCTCTGTCCAGTTGAGGAAGGGGACAGAGATAGTCGCTTGGTGGGTACCTGGCATCCAGCCAAGGTCAACACACTATACTCCTTGGCAGATTTCTGTAGGTTAATGGTAGGATACTGAGATCCCATAAGAATCTTTGATAATTGAGAAATGTAAATTATTACTGTAGGTTGGTGAACAGTTAATCTTGTTTCTCCATCTGAAATAGCTTTTAAATAAATACAGGAGCGATTTACCTCTACAGGGTAATATGCAATCATTTAAGGTGTTCCTTAAACAGTGTATGTAAATACCATTAAATATTTGTGTAATAGCCTGTTTCTATCCATCTTACAGTTTACAAATAGAGAATCTGCCAATGTACTGATAAATCACCAGTATGTGTGTGTTGTTTTCAGAAAGCAGTAAAAAGTGGCGATGTTAATGAGGGAACAAGGACAAATATGTATGGAAGCTGAGAAAAAACCTTAATTTCTTGTCAGATTTATTTATCTTTTCACTGATTATTCTTTTAGAATTTAGATACAGCTTATTATCAGGCATTATCTGTCACTGTTATTTGGCTATAAGTTGCAATTTAGCATTGCACCACTACTGCACAGTAGCCCTCCAGCAGACATAGCCGACTGGAGATACAAAGCTCAACAAATCTAGCAGCAGCAGAGAAACAATAGTAACTTCCAGACCAAAGTGATCTCTGTCTCAAAGATTGTGAGCAACAAGCTACCCTCAAGAGCCAAAGAAAAGTAAGAAGAACAAAACCAAAACCAATAAGGGGACCAAAATACTGTTTTGCATCCAGTATGACACCTTTCCAGTATGGTTACCCATGGACTATGGCAGATTAGGAAATACTGCTTATTCTGCTGTGAGAAGTAGGGGACATTAAACCTGCACAGTGTCTTATTCTGTTCCATCTGCTGTGATGGCTCACTAGTATCACAGAAAACCTCCTGACAGTTGCTCTAATTTACACTTAAGGGATCAGCCCTACAGATAGTCTATAAAGCCTATTTGTCCACCTCCTCCCTAACACTCTTATCATATTACTTGCTACTCCTCCACAGCAAAGAAAGATAGCTTTTCTGTTACATCCTCCTTGATGCTGGAACTGAGATATGTGGGTAACAACAGGTCAGTGTACAATATTTCAGCAGTGACATGCCTTGCTACTTTTCACTCAAAATGCACATTTTCTCCAAAAATATTTTACTGTTGAAACAGTTCTTTTGTCACATGTGTAAATATCTGGCAGTTGGCAAAAGTCATGGTACTGCTACATTCAAACACAGAATTTCATCAAGTTGAAGGTTTCAATCCATCTGAAGAAGTAGGCATCTGATTTGAATATTTCACAGAAAGCAAAAGATTTTTAAAGAAGATACGAGTCAGTAGCGTGAAAGAGTGAAACAAATTGCTTCCCCACACCTCTTTCCCTAGTACTTTATGAATAATTTCCTGCTTTTATTGTGTGATGCATGATCCTGTGTTTGGACTATTGACTGCATCTGAGAGACACAGCAAGAAAGAAGAGTATGCAAATAATGACGAATTTAAGATAATATGAAATTAAGGAAGGGAAAAAGACTTCCAAGAGGGAGATGGTTTAGGCTATGTCATAACATCCAAAGAAAAAAAAGAAGTGTTTCAATTTTAAACTTAAAGTACAAAAATTGAATAATAATGAATAAACCTGTAATGACAAGAAAATCAGTGGGTTAATCCAACAGGTCTCTTACTGTTTGTTTAAACTTTATTATATTCCATTCTTGCCCTCCCACATTTAATCTCAGAAAGGACAGAGATTCTGTTCAAGCCTCAGAAACACTGACATGAATTGTAATAATATTTTGTATATTGATGATGCACAGCTTTGTAGCCCATTCAGGATAAGCCAGTCCATTATTCTGTCCTAATAATAATATCCAGCCGGCATTTGTCCTCATATACTGAGACCATAAACTCTCTGACAGAAGGAAATACATGTAGTGGTATTTAGGAAAAAAAAAAATATTTCTGTAAAAAAACTCAACTGGCCCTGAGAAAACTGCTCTACGTTGGCCTAGCTTTGAACACAAGAGTTGGACCAGATGACCTCTGGAAGTGCCTTCCAGTTCCTCTCATTCTATGATCTATGATTTAAGATGTCTTTTTTAGAATATTGCAGAAGTCACTCACATGCTTTCAAAGAATGAAGAGCAACACTGGAAAAGGAAGAAAAATTAAAAAGCTAATGTTCAGATTTGGTTATGGGAAAATTATCTGAACTGGTCACAAGTGCTCATTTTAATCTTTGGTATTAAATGTGTCACAATTTATTTCACTAGAGTTTCTCATACCTCACAATGACTGCACCATAGAAATACAAAACGTACAGGAAACAAGGCAAAAATATTTCTCTTTGTTTCTTCTACTTCATAATTAAGTATGTACTTGATGAGATGGAGACAGAAGGGCCAAATATGACATTGTCTGCGATGATAGAACAGTTAACAAGCCTCCTTACGGACATAATGACCTGAAATAATGTCCCCACTGATGTTTTCTTCAGCAAGTGATATTCCTTACACACATATGATGAAAGAAAATATTTCTTCTTTAGTACTGTTTCTATTCTCTTTCTTCTTTGGCAGAAAGCTTCTGCTTTTTGTCTGTTTGCCACTGGGTTTTGACAGTGAGTCAATCACCAGCTGTGATGCAGTCATCTGCAGTCTGTGGTGCAGACTCAGATGGCCGAAATTCCACCCAGGGCTTTTGCCAGCAGTCTTTTACCGGCTTAGCGTTTTAAAAGTCTGAAGCAAGTCAATAGTAGAGCACTGCAGCTGGGGTGGAATCTAGACCTCAGTGCACTTCTGCTTAGAGATTTGATTGCTAGTTGATTTCGTTCAGAGCTGCATTAACTTTAACATCATTGCACCCACAGTTCCTGTTAAGTAATTTCAAGAAACATGACCCCACCAGAAACACAATTCCTACTCTAAAGTATGCTTCCAGAAGAGTTTTTTTTTCCAAAACCAAACTCCCTCCAATGTGCAGCAGTCTTCCTTCTACCTTCACTAGAGACAATTAAAACAGACATGAAGAGATTTTTGTTTTTCACTTCATGCTATTCCCCCTTGTCTGTTATAGGATGGAATGTATATCTAATCTTGCCTGAGAATAAAGTCTGTCTTTAGGTAAAAATTCAATTATTTTCCAAAGCTTTCAGCTTTCCACTGGCTGAATTGGGACCCTCATATTCCTTTCAACTCCACAGTTTATCATTATTAAGTTAGTACTTTTTTGTGTAACATTTGAAAATTTGTAAAGATTTTCACAAAGACAACGGCAGAGAAGAATTATTTTACCATGTATATTGTACTGCTCGTAGAATTCCACAGTTAAAACCAGCCTCTGAATTTCCAGGGTTTAAACATCAGAACACAAAGGAAACAGAGGAATTTTGGTGAGATTGCAACTCGGTTTATTTCCTTAGCTACCTGAGAATATATTTGTATTGCCATGCCCAGAAGTTTTCTGAATGCCTTGGATTCCAGGTGCTTGGTCATGTGATGTCCCAGCTCTGTGTAACAGCCAGAACAGATCATTTTTTCTTCCTTATGCTTGAAAAGGAAACCCAAGTACACAAACCATATGAACTAATTTAATTTAATTCAAGTTCTGATTTCCAAGAATTAACTGGAAATATGATTCCCCAAAACCAACCTAATGCCTTGCATGTTTTCTCAGCTCCCTCTTTGTATGAGGAGGAAAACACCATTTTTCCCCATGCTTTTTATCTGTCTTGTCTATGTGGACCCTTACCTTGTAAGTATAAATGTATTTGATTACATAGACACCAAGTGCAAAATCAGATGAACAATGGGACTACTCAGAAGCTTGAAGTTAATCTCCTGATTGAAGTTAAGTGTTTCTGGGATGTAGTTTTTACACTGTAAACAGTTCAAGGCAAGAATGCCCTCTTGATAAGGTGCATATTTGCCCAAGACAGAAGATTTGATTTAGACCAAGCATTACTACCAGCCACTACTAACAATGAATCTTATATTCATAACTGCATGGAACTGAAAACTTTGCAACTGTGTTTGGACCAATCTAATTTATTTGATAATCAGCTCTATTGGTATTATTATGTAAGAGTTTTTTTCAAAGGTCAGGCAGGACACAAACTCATTTAAAATGCCTATTTACATTAATTTCTTTTATTTTCCCAAAGGCATGAACAAATGGCCTACAGTTTTTAGCTTTTTATTTTGCCTGAATAATATATAGAGGACTCATGACAACATGTTTTATTACTTCCAGAAGTGATACCAGAATGAATTTAAGAGACTTAATGAAGCAGCATAGGAAAGGAAATCCAATGTGTGTATATGTGCGTGTGTGTGAATAAGTAACTTTAAAGTGCAGCATCTCATTTCTGTTACCAGAACATACTGCTTTTTTCCCTGTCCCCTCCTACTCAACAGGAGTCTAATGCTCTCTCACTTGCTGTTTTTTTTAAAACACGTAAAGCAATATTAATGTGAAATACATGTTTTCATTCTTCAGTATCTGGAGTGTACCAGATAATTATTCCCTTTTACTTTAAGTAAATTTTTAAGAATGACATATGTAATTATTTTTCCTGTATATCTATGTATTACTTTATCTGTTAAAAATTAAGGGAAAATTCCTTAAAACCTATAAAAACCAACAGATGTACAGTGAATGTAAAGCTGTTGCATTAATGAATTTGATCAATATTTTAAAGACAGGAATATAGTATCTTCTCCCTCAGGCTGCCTTGACTCCATCCACTTCAAGCTTCATACATTTTTGTTGTACATATTATTATCAAAACCAAGTAGTGTCACTAGTGGTCAGAGGAATTACTCCTATTGATTTTTTACAATGTTCTGATTTTACATGCTTTAGTTATTAATCGGTATCCACTAAATTTCTTTTTTAACTTCCATCAGTCTTACTGGTTTTTTTCTATCCTCTTGAGTCATTTTAATGCTCCTTTTCTGAGTTTTCAATTCTTTACACCTCTTCTGCCATTACCTTTTGTGTTCGCTTTTGTTCCAGCCCTGAGTTTGAACAGTTTGAGAGACACTGTATCATTTTTACCCTATCTATGATGAATGGAGTCCCTAACATACGTATCAATTTATTGATTTAGAACAATATATTCTTTCATTTTAAACCAGTGGTGCATTTTATAGTTGACATATACTCTCTGTGGAAATGGTATTCCTGCCAGTCGTCTTACATTTCCCTTTTTTGTCAAGATAAAACTGGTTTCGATGTAAGGTGCTTTGAAGAGCAGTGGACTGCTGTTTTATGTATGGATGCTCAGCAGTCTCTAGACACTGGAAGACATAAGCACCCAGAAGGAATTTTTTTCAGTTTATAGTGGTACCAAACAGTATTTACTTAGATAAGGCTTCATATTCCATTACTCCTGCCCGTTTTTTGTCAGCTTAGGTCTCCAACTTCATGACCAACAGAGTTCAAGTTGAAGCCCAAGGTTTAGAATGTGGTATACTATTAGGGAGCTTTTCCCCTGTGTAGGTTAATGAGTCCTTAACTCCTTCCATGCAGAGCTCTCGTTTCTATCTCTGCAGGAAAAAGCAATACAGGGAAATACAAGTGCAGCTTTTGCTTTGGGTTTCAGCTATGTCCTTTTATTCAATAATCAAACACTGCATCTATAGACTCTCACCCAGTTCTATGGGATGGTTCTTACTTTCTCAGTCAGTTAGTCTCCTTTGTTACATTGGTCCCTCTATAATGTTTCTAGAGCTCAGCAGTTCTTTCCAAGGTAACCTACAGTTTCCTCTATTTCTCCACTCATTATATCTAGGCTGTAGATTTTTACAACAGGTGTTTCTAGCTGTCTCTTTCGTTACATAAGGGGAAATACTTAGCTCCTTTATTGCTGTAACTGAAATCAAGTTTGACATGGTGACTCTTTTTGTTTGGGTAATCCTTATTTTCCCTGTTTGTGTCCATCATACCTGCTTATTTCTGTCTAAAATAGGAAAAAATGTTCCCAAAATATTGTGTGGAAAATTTCAGAATGTTATATCTTCGTTCCCAGACATATTCAGGTATCTCAGCATCTGTTTTCACTATTAATCAGAATCAAAAGCCAAATACTGTCATTTTTGTTCAGGGGGAAGAAGTAAACAAAAATGATGATATAACTATATAAATATCAACTTGAAATTAGGATGTCCACTTTAAATTGACATGTTGTTTTCAAATTATATCTAAAGTTGTAAATTCAAAATTAAATATCTAGTTCAAATTGAAATTAGAACAAAGAAATTGTGGTCAACAGAAGCATAACTTCAGAATATCCCACAGAAAATCGTAGTGTTTTATTACAGTGGAAGAAAGGAACTGGAACATAATTGCATAATTTGGGAAGAATGATACTTTGGTACTTTTTTCTGATTATCAAGGTATTTCTTCAGCAATGTCACGCCTTCTGTGTCAACAAAACTGGACTGCGTAAAGCACATTGTGTTTAGTCTTGCATGAATGCTGTTGATCCCATATATTAGCAGAGAATTGATGGGAATTCAAGGTACCCAACAGAAACAGACCAGTTTGTCATGACAACAAATAAGAAGGATTTACTTAAAGGCTAAATGGCACAATACAATAAATAAGCAAAGCAAAGAAAGAACATTGCAAAACTCCTATGACATGGCAATTTCTTACGCTACAGTGCTATTTAGGAAACTTACGTACATGTTGATTATATAGCTAAAGAATGAAAATTTAAAAAAAGAATACTATAGAAAAACTATGGAATAATGATTCTTTCAGAGAAAAACTAATAAGTTATTTATTAAACTGGAAATCTTACCAAATTTAAGCACCTAAGTTTCAAGAATTTGGGAAGCTGCAGATTAAAACCTCTTAATTAGTAGAAATTTAAGAGCAAAGTAATGCAACTGGAGTGCTATACCATATTTTGCTATTTTAACAGAAATTATCTTAATCTATGCAGGATAATTGGACATCATATCTTAATCTAAATAATGTTACTGTTTATTATGGAAATTCACAGTATGCACTGTTCTCAGGCCTGCCAAAGAATTAGGACTGAATGATAGATCTATAAAGCTGTCTATTAGTTTTGACAATGAGATAAATACCAAACGTTTGAGAAGGAATGCAAAGTGCTAAAAAAGTCTTATTTAGCCCTAAATGAAACAAACATCAGTTAACAACAGGATTACAGATGTATGTTTGTGAGAGTGGGAATCTAGTTAACAGCTTGCAGTAGTTGTAGTTCTAACTGAATTTATTCTACAAAAACAAAACAAGGAAGAGTGTTGAAAAGCAATTGTATTACTTACATTAGTATGCCTTTAGGGAAAAATCAATTTGTATTCCAGTCAGAATGCCTTCCCTATCAAGCCTGCAGCCAAATTCCACGTAAAATATCAATGTTATTAGACACTGTATTTGCAAAAACTACATGACTGCCCAAGCCTACTACATTCTGAAAAGCTACTGGGAATGTCAAAGATCTCTGTGTTTCAAATGTTCCCTAAAATTTGCTAGCAGCTGTATTATCATATTGGGTTTGTATCTTTTTCTCTTACCTCACAATAATGCTAAATTAATTTGCAAGGTTGTAATAAAACAATTCAGCAAAGTATGGAACCTTTGTTATTAGTGATGTCGGAGACAAATGAAAGATTCTTGGGGGGCAGGTCAGTAGGAGACAACACAATTAAAAAAGACTAATGAACCTGGATTTAGTGGTCAAGAGATGAAGAAGTAATTGTATTTAAGCAGTAAACCATGAAGATGTAGTTGTTCTTTTACTTTTGAAAAACATTAACTGCCTTGAGATCAGAAGAATCCACAGTACCTGCGGTAAAGGTAAAGGTGGCAGGGGCAGATGGCAATCACCAACTCAATTGAAGGACTATGCAAATTACCCCTCCCCCCTCTTTATAGAAGCATGTGTAATAATTTAAATATGTGTAATCAATAATAATCAATGTGGTAATTACTAGCCAATGAATTTGGGAGGTTCCCTATTGTTTTTACTAATTGTGCAACGGGATAAATATGTGGTGAATCCTTTGTGTGGTGTGCTAGCTTTGTGGAATACCACCCACATCTGTGCAAATATGCTATAGATAAAATACCTCTACTCTGTGTGTATATTGGTGTGTTGCACACTGCATATACGATCCCACTTTCAGGACAACATTATCAGCACAGTTAATACTTACCTCCTCATTGCTACAGAAGCTACAGTGGCATTAATATGGATTCAGATTGAGTAATACTTGTGCATACCAATACATTTACCTAAGCAGCTCAAATACAGGTGAGTGGGACTATTTCTTTGAATATGTAATGCTCCAGACAGATAAAGGCTGCAAAACTGGGAACTTCAAGAGAAGACTTTACAAAAGTAAATGTTTTGGACAGCAGGAGAATATCAATTTGTTCTAGTCATGAAGACAGCATTATCTATACGTTAAAGATTAAAGGAATGAGTGTCCTAAGGTAGATGCCAGGGTTCTAATGTGAGTCATTGTGAACTCTTTAAGAACTGTCTCACAACAGAGGACATCTAGGTATGCCAAGATAAAGGTGTACAGCTGAAAGTAAAAATGGAAGAAAAAACATAAGAATGGAAAAAAAAATCCACGAAGATTTCTGCATGCTAGAACAAACTTCACTGTCAGATTTCCAACAGAAGGGATAAAGGGTAAAAATTAAATACTGTGGAAGATAGTCATAGCAGGGTCTGAGTCCACATTAAGCAAGATAGTTCTCTAAAAATGTACTACAAAGGTAATGAAGATGAACAAACGTGTCATTTCATTGTCTAGTAGTAAGGCGGGTGATTTCATTGATAAAAAAATGGTCTTTCAAACCAGCTGATGTAAATGCTAAGACCAGGGTCCTGGGTAAAAAACCATAGAACTAGTGCTGCAAGGTATCATCAAGTAATAAATCACAAGTCAGTCATCAGATTAAATAATAAAATCCTAATTGAAACAAATTATGGAATAGTATATTCATTTGCAGAAGGAAAAAAACAAGGGTAATTTTTAAAGACAGAATTGGGTCACAATTAGTTTTAAAGGCAGCCACAGCAACACACTGCATGTGTTGCATGACCATCAACAAGACTGAGAATTGTGTAATTTTTTAGATCTTTATATTCTCAGATGAAAATATGAAAAAAAAAGCTTTGAATATTAAATAATGTGGCCCAATACTAGACATGATTGCTAAGATTTCTTTCCCAGGCAGTTAATGACAACAATGTTGATGCTATGTTAGCTTATTTTGATAAACCATGGAATTTTAAGAAAAAGAATGTCATAGAAAATAGGCTTGAGTGAATGGAGCTGATTTGGAGTAAACTAAAATTACCATTAAGTAAAATTGGCTTATCCATAAGGGGCTTTTATTATTTTTACATTAAAACTAAGGGATGAAACTCAAAGGCTCACCAGCACTAAGACAAAATCTCCCTCAAAAAAGATGAGTTTTTGTACTGCTAGCAAAGGGAAACAAATTCCAGGGACAAGGCCCACAGGTAACTGTATTCCTCACAAACTCAAAATCAGATTGCATAAATGTAGCAGGAAAAGATCAGAAACAAAACCTGTATTTAAGGTGTTAATCTAGTATGGTCACACACAGTTGTAACTCCTATGATAAGGTAAATGCCATAGAGACATGCAACCTTCTTCTCTCATACTTGGCTTGGTGTTTCTTGAAAGAACAAATTTAATTTAGCAACTACTTCAGCTGTACTGCTCCTTACACCTAAATTAATTTATTCAGAACTAGATTGCACATCTTACACGGTGCTAGCCAGAGATTCTTGAAATTTCTGTCTAGACAGTACCATCCATACATTACTTTTCCGATAGAAATCCCACAGGAAATAATCAGAAGTTTGACCTCTGAAAGCTGGACTAGAATCCCAAGATCTGCAGAGTCCTTTGGAAATCCGTACTCGCCAGAATCATTCTGGGGAAGTTCCAAGGGCCTATTTGCTGTTTCCTATACCACAAGTAGTCTGGTTCCCTCACGAGCTGTGTTACTATGAGATGCCACAGAACATCGGAACATCTTTCTCAGAATCATACACACCATCAAAAAACCACCAACAACAAAAAAAGCATTTTGGTTGAAGGAATAGCTTTTGCTAGAGATACTACAAATACATCCTCCCAAAATCAAAAGGGAAAAAACATGAAGTAAATGCTACATGTTAACTCTGCCATATAGTTCATTGAAACTTTAAAATGGGTTTCCTATCTGGAGGCAAAAGAAACACATATGTATTGTTGGTTCACAGTCTACCACCTTCTGTACTGTGCATAAATACTTTATGTATTGTCTTTTAGAAGATAAATGAACTCAGTTCTTTAAATTCTATATAAGAAATCACCCACTTAATGGACAAAATCTGATTGGGTATTTTTCCTCAACTGTGTATGACATAAATGTTCATTCCTTTTAATGAAGTGCTGGGTCATGTGGTATCCCTGAAAGGAAAATACATTTTTGCCTAATGCCAAATTTATCTTTTCAAAGCAGAGAAATTTCTAGGGGTCCCAGGGCCTGGAATTTTAAAGGAAGGAGTCAGATGTCTGAAGTTCAGACAGAGACACTTGGCCAGATAGCCAGTAAAAGAAAAAAGTTGCAGAAGACCTGAGATTTTCCATTCAAGCAGCCTTCTGCATGCAGCAGATGGCCAGACTTGGCTGACATTCCTCCTAGACACCAGAGAAGGCTCTACAGGGTCTGCTGCAATTTAGGAAGCCATTGAGCTGACTGGAGGAAAACCTGGAAACAAAAAATTATCCAAAATAAAGAATTCTACATTAAACCACTTAAATCCCCCATAATCCAGCAAGTAAATTACTGGCACTGAAGAGTCATTGTAGGTGCGTATAACACTCAGTGACAGAGAACAACTTCTACTGCACATGGGATCAATTCCAAAGAACTTAGGTGTAAAATATTACAAATAAAATATGCTTTTTTTAAAAAAAATATATATTTCATGTTCATGAAAATTTTCTGTAAGAGAGCGAAGCTTTCATTTTTGTGTGGACACTGTCCAAGGCATTGCACATATTTCTAAGATGCAGAAGAAAGAAAACAACAATTTTTGCTTGATTTACACTAAAAGGAATTTGGCTTAGGAATTTACATCTAAAATAGACAGTTAAGCAAAGATTACATAATTTGAGAAAAATTATTAAAATTTTGAAGAGGTGTTCAGGAGATCTGGGCTCATTCATTGTTTCAGTACTGTGTAAACTTAGACAAATCATTGAAGCTATGTCCTCAGCAGTTCCAAGATAGTGAAATACTTCTGACCTGGTATATTCAACTGAAATTGTTGCCTGCAGTATGCCTCCATACTGGATTATAAATGTATACAGACACACATGTCATTTGTCTTTCCTCATTCTGAGCTCTACAAAAAGCTGTCTCCTATCTATTTGAACTGAAAATCTGTTTCTGAGCAGCGACTTTCTTTTGTTCTGATTGTATACATCTGTTACAGGGAGAATTTAATTTCATTTGGGATATTTAGGTGTCACTATGAATAATAACTAAAATTTATTTCTCTGCTTATACTTGGGTAAATTATGGAAAGGGGCAATCTGCAATTACATTTTTGTCCTTTAAAGCGTATTTTGTCATTATGCTGCTTTTATTGCTAAACTTTTATCACAAAATATATAAAAAGTAAAACCAGGAAAAATTAATGAAATTTCATTTTTACTTCCTGAGTGACATTTTAATTTATATAGATGCAGAAATGGCAGAATTGAACATTTGTAATTTTCAGTTAAGCTAGTTGAAGTAAATATTCTTTCTGGAAGCATCTTCTTACAAACATCTTTGAAATACCCAGCATTTCAAAAGCTATTTTATTTCTAGTACAGTTTCTTCTACCGAAGGAAGCTCAAGGTCTTAGTGGTATAGTTGCCATTTGAGAGGAAGCCAAATGTTCAGAAAGCTTCTTTGCTGTTGAAGCATTTAAGAGGTATTTTAGTTATGTACCAGAATTAGCAATTAGTATTCAGTAAGCCACTTTTCAAACACCAGTGGTATAAATGTATTAGCTCTAAATATTATTCATATATGAAAGAGAGGTGGAAAAACATCAACTAATCCCTAGTGCTGTGGAAAAAAAACTTAATTAGACTTTAATTAGCACTTAGCAGCCATTTAACAAATGTGGCTTCAAAGCCTAATCCATCAGACTGTAACTAGCGTTATCAGTGGTTTAAAAACTATGTATTAACAAACAGGTTTGGAAAAATGCTACAGAACAGCACCCAGGGAGCTGCAGCACTATGATTTCCAGGTCTGTCAGGTCTGGTTACCTTGGGAAATCAAGTTCTGTGAAGACAACTGTCATCTAACTTACTGTAAGTGAGCTGGGGGTTGCTCTATTTCTTTGGATTCTGAGAGCTGTAAGATGAGATCTTGAGTTATCACAGATAAATTTATGACACTTCAGTTAACTGCCTGTTGAAGTTCATAGAATAATTTTGAAGATTATCTGTTAATTGTTTAAAATATTTCAATAATTTGTAATTAACCCTCAGAGCCTTAGTAAAATCATAATACTGAAATACTGTGTACTGGAGTCACTGATACTTTAAAAAGTAACTGAAATTACAGCATTTACTTCTTGTTTTTTGATATCGAATTGTAAAGTACAGTAGAATAAATAATGTCAACTGCTCATACATCAGAAAGGTTTATGCAGTTGTCAGTGTCTGTTTTTCCTAATGCAATAGGAAAAAAATGTCAGTGGGTATAGCCCAAAAATATCCATTTAAACATGAACTTGCTCAAAGACGACATCTGTAACAATAGAAGTTATAGAAATAGTGGAAAACAAAAGAGAATGTTATGCAGGTCCTATCTTATGTCCTGACATGAACATTGCACCACTGAAGTTTTTAAGTACTAGGGCAGAAAAATAAAGAAGAAAATAGTCTATTGGAACTCAGAAGAGCATTACTATGATAGGAGTTGGAAAAATATTGTGTGGCTAAACAAATTCTATAATTAACGAGGAGCACGACCAAGACAGATAAAATAGTAGTATAGCAAATGATGTCCAACAGTTAATTCAATTAAAACTGACATAAGGAAGTACTTATATTAAATAACAAATAATTAAGTGTTGGATCTCACCAGCACTTTCAGTTATCTCAACCAGAAGTTTTAGGTTACTTATATGTTTCAAATTTCTATTTCAAAGACTTGAATAAGCAAATACACAACAAAAATATATAAGAAATGCATATCCCCATGTGAAGATATTAATCAACTGCTAAAGATTAGGTGTTACGGCATAAATGTTGAAATACACATGGCCAGGTTGGGCAGAAAACTTGTATTATTGTGCCTGTGGTAGCATACATGAAAAGGCAACAGGGAGAATTTAAGAGAGTCAGGGTTGCAAAAAAAATCTTTCGGCAGATGTTAGAGTTGAATCTCAGTTTTTTAAAACATAGTCTGATAACTGACTTACAAACCTACAGATCCTTGAAATGGATCACATGGAAATCATGCTTTACTTTTGCACTTGACTTTCCTCATCTCTTCATCATGACTTTCTAGTTTTTGTTTTGGAAAGTAGTTTTAAGCTGAAGCAGAGTTTTTACAGTCTCAAAACAGGAACACACCCAGATGGAGAAAACAAGTAAAGAAGAAACAACTTTGGAATTACATATTTGGTGGATTTGACATTTTTGACAATGGATTATGCCATAAGTAACCAGATAATTGTCCTGAAGTCTACCTTAGGTACCAGCACAATATATCAGAATTTTTTTTCCTTTAATCTTCTTTTTTTTTTTTTTTTTGTTACCTTGAAGTTTGTTACTAAAACGAGATATGAAAAGTTGCACTGTAATGGAGAAACTGGACTGGCAGAGGCAGCAAGTGCTTTACTATTCTTGGAAGAGATCCGGATCATTCACAAGGAAGAAAATATATGTTCTAGCATATTTACTCAGGAAAGACCTTTTTGAAGACTATTCTGAGGATTACGCAAGGGAAGACTTGAATCTCTCTGCTGAAGAAAATGAATGGCTTAGCTCTATATTTCTTTAAGTATCATGTTAAGCTACTTCTCCTATCAGTCTTGACACTCCTCTTCCCTATATTAATGCTACAGGACAATACTCATAAGGTACTGTTCTACTTATAGCCTGCACAGCACACACCACACATACAACTGGAGTACCACCCTTGCATTGATTCAGCAACCGCAGGCATTTTGCAGTACCAGGGTCACATAATATAGTATTTATTAAACCATGTTTGCAATATAAAATCATGGGTACAGTTATGTACTTAGATTGGTTTCAAGTGCATTTGTCCTTGTGGAACAAGGTGCCACCTAACTACCTAAAACCCAGAGAAGTAGAAAGAGGTGGCAGCAATGCATGTACAATTATTTTTGGCTAACTGTGCAGACTGAAAATTTTATAGAAGTTTGGAGCTTATTACATAATAGTTTAGTAAATCACTATTATGAGTAAATGACATTATTTCCTGTATTTTTTTTTTTAAATCAGTAGAAGCAGTATACATTGACAAAATGGTTCTTTTAAATGAGTTTTCATAGGCCTGTTGATAAAATGAGAAGATACATGCCCTTAAACTTACTTTCTTGTTTTGTTACACTAGAGTTATGGCATCCTTATAAAAATCTGCTAACATTGTCAGTGTTTCAAATATACTGACAGTAATGCATTTTACTTGAAAATTTTCACTACTAAGCTGTGTATAGCATTACTATTGTATAAATTCTTATAGCGTAATATCCTCTTAATGAAAAGAAAAAAAAAAACCCAAAAACCCAAAGCTGCTCTTAGCAGGAAGGACAGGAAGAAAACACTGAATTTACTCGGAATCTAGGTAGACGACGGTGTGAGAATACAGATGACACTAGCATGGTTTTTGGAAAGAATAATTTAGGGAAAAAATGGAATTAGATCACAAGAAACAGTTTTTTTCTGAATGGTCACTGTTCTCATGTTTTGCTTAATAACAAGAAAAAAATCTAATATAGCCTTCTGGCTTTAATCATCCTGAGAATACCTTAAAGGGGCTGAAAGAGGTATGTGTAAGAGACGTTTCAATGAAGCTCTGAATAATTCCAGTGACTAGTGGCCCCCGAACTTCTGATTCACTGACTAGAATCCTTGCTAAAATACTCTCTTCAAGACTGCTTCTCCATCTTCAGGTAAGAAATTTAGGAAGATCAGAAGATTATCAACAAAACAGAAGAGATAATATCCTGCCTCCCCAAATACACAGTCTGAAGTTTGACGTATGTGACAATGTAGACATCAGACTAATCCTTAAGTCTGCCTTTAGTCTCTCTCCATGCCGCACTGAACATGTACATATAGTTAGTGTGACAGCTTTGCTACCTGTTTTTGCTACCAGAGTTGCTACTTCACACTGCTGTATCACGTAGTGCTGTGTCCACAGCATTCTCATGAGCTTATATATCTGAAGAATACTGTGTAGACTTACTGTGTACAGCCCAGAGAGTTTGACCTACATACACTCCCTTTTAAAGTACTCATCTAGCTCTTACGAGGCTTTTATACACTATCTGGGCAGCATCACTCCACTTTTACTTCTACAGTTGATTTTTTAGTTCTTTTGGATTCTTTCAGCCCCACAGCTCAATGAAGCTGAGCAGCACACTGAAGAACCTACCTCTTTGAATACCACTGACATTTTGGCTCAAGCACTTAAAAAGATCAGCTGTGTAAGAACATTTCCAGGAAACATTTTATTTAGTCAAAGTAAGAATTGTTTTTCTTTAAAAGTACACATACAGCATCTGCATGCATTTTAAAGCCTGAAAACCTATTACTCTTCCACCCCTGCTCTAAAATCACTTCAGTGGTGGCATTTCCTTGCAACTGCTCAAGTGGTATGTGATGTCCCAGTAAACCACAAGAAGGAATTCCACACACTGCAGGCTGAAAGTAAAAGCAACAAGGGTTCCTGTTGGTCTGATATTTACAGCTGTGAATGAAGGTCATAGGACAAAGTTGTTTAGCTTTAAGGAAAAAAAAAAATCACCAGAGGATGCATGCTTCTTGATGTGTTCGTGCAGAACACCAGAAGCTAAGATGGTACCACAAGTATCATAGCAACACTTCAAATATTGCTTTATCAGAGACTCGTGCATAGTCAGCAAAACTTAGAAATTTTTTCTAAGATCAAGATGAACAGACAGATTTTCTTGCTTACATATGGCCTGGACATAATTTGAAGAGTAAAGTAGGGTATATGGTATTATAAAATAGTTAAATAATGCCCTAAATTTTACTTCATCATTTTTCAACCTGATTTCATCTTTTATAATTTCTCCTACAGGAATAATCTTGATGACTTCAGTGGAATAAGTGGTTTTTATAATTTAAGTAAAACATAGTGGCTTTAGCCATAGGTGAACCTTTACCTTCATACCAAAATTAAGCAGTTGTTTTTAAACATTTATTTAAATGTTTAATTACATTTAAACATGTAATTAAACCAGTTGTTTTTCATTTTCCCCTTTCATTATTTTGTACATGTTGTTCATGGAATATGATTTTCTATTTCTTTTTGCCTCACAATTGACTTATGCTCCCAAGGTACATTTCTAAGAACAACTGAAGTGCTCCCCAAAACAGAATGTTTGAAGCTTATAAAATACCAGATTAAAACTACCTCCCCTATGATCATGTCTGTATTAGAACTTGGAAGATAATATCAAATTCTGACTCTGAATTCAGTAATTTGTTCATTACAACATCTTTATCCAGATTTTTTATTGTAATTTCTCCAAATGAATCACTGCCATTCAATAAAATTAACCATATATAAAATTGTTTTATATATAAAAGTTGTGACAAAGCAGTTTTTCAGTACATATCTGCTGCATGATGCACCCTTCTGTTATGACATTCCCATGTTGAAACTTAAATTAAATGTACACAGAAATCTATTGCATTCTTTAAGGACACTTTAAGCATACTAGTCATAGGCAGACATAGTTTTATCAGTGTGTCTGTTACTAAAGATAATGAAAGCCCAAAAGACTGCAAAGCTACATACTGTCTTGAAAATCTGTTCTGTAAGAAATTTCTTGTTAAGGAAAACTACCATGAGAGGATGAGCTACCTAATGAGAAATGGATGCTGGTTTGACACGTAATGTTGTGGCAATCCAAAGATATAGCCAGCCTCTCAGTGTTGGACTTTGTAAGTATACTTCTAACCCCTATATCTGATATCCCCAGTTAAACACTTTGAAGTCAGTGAAGAATTTGCCTGTGCATGCCGTGCCTGTATGGTACTTCCCAGCTAGTTCTTAGATGCAGATTGCTGCATGTAAAGAATAGCCTGACTGGTTCATGTTTATGGATTACCCAAAGCAGACTTTTAATTGCTTGCTTAAAGCTATTAGGCAAGATGATTATTCAGCAAACACTTTCCAATCACATATACAATTTGTAAATACTTACTGCTTCATGTTCTAACTTTTTTGTAATGAGTACATTCTGATTTTCCATTTGACATGAACCATGTTTTCTGAACACTGGACAAAGAAACTCCCATCTTTTTTCATGTTTAAAAATTAGAAATAAGTAGGAAAAAGTAATAGTATATGTAATAGTTTAAAAATATTGGTTATCAAAGTGTTCTGCTAATCTAAAACATGAAAGAGGGTCTTAGAACAAGACAGAGGACAGCATGGCACAGCTAACACTTTGGCAAGGTAAAGGCACTGCTGTCTCGAAGCAATTAACACAATCAAACCAGTGACATGATTACATGGAGCATAGTAAATGAAATCTGGGAGGAAACGTGCCTTCTCTTATTTATGACTAAAACAGTAGTAGTCTACAGAGATTGTCTGGTTTTGGTGGATTTATTTTGTGGATAATACAGACAAAGCTCTTTGAAAGCTTCTGAAAGGCTAATACTCAAACCCTTTTTTTGGCTGGGGAATGTGCTTGCCAGGCTGCATAAACTATTCCCCTCATATATTTCACCTGTGATATTTTAGCTTCACTGCACAGCAGAACGCTGTGAATTGAGAAGGTTTTGTATGATTCTGTGGGTACAGCTGTTATTCTACTGACAAGATGTGGCATGGTATTGTAATAAGATTTGAGGACATGTAAGTAACCATTTTCAAGAAAGTGATTTGTTGTATAACAAGTTCAAGAAATAAGCCTCCAGCTTAGATCTTATTGATAAATGTTGATACAGTACTTGTTCCTGACTTTTTTTTTAGATTTTTTTTTTTTTTGCTACTTTGCCTATTTGTGTGGTGTGTTTTTTCCTGTGCATTTTCTTCTATTTCCTACCCAATTCAAAAGAATAAAAAACATCCACCAACATACAATATTCCTAGTTGTATATGCCAGATCTTCAAATGGTGTATGCTGGTAAAGCTCCACTATAGTTAATAGTAATACATAAGTTTAAGCTGTTTAAATGATTAACTGTATCAGCCTATTCATATTTCTTGTTATAAAATAACAGATTTTGTTTTGTGGAGACCTATGGCATATAAATCCATGAAGACCAACAGATAAGTGTGGTGTTTGAACTGGAAGGGCTGATAACTGTACACTTCAGAGCTGACATGTGGAATAGGTGTCAGGTAAAAGATTATATATAAACTCATTGTGCATTAGTTATGTCAATCATCCTCAAACATAACCGCAAGATCTAACAACCTAAAGCAAGAATACAAAGGATGCCTGCACAACTATTTGTCAGATCATTGGGAGTCTATATTGTATTTTATAATTTGTTTGGAAAAATATGCAATAATCTGTTTTCATGTTGACAGTTTGTGCTGAGATATGCTTGAGATATACTATGTTGCCTCTGATAACTCATTGCCTATAATGGTCCCTGTTTTGAAAGTTAATGGCTGTTCTGATACTCTTTGTCCCCATAGTTCTGCAAATCTCTTGAGAGCGACTTTTCTGTCACATGGCAAAATCCCCAGGAAGTGCTGCATGACATTGCTTTATGAGAAGTATTATCAGTTGAAGTACTTTCTTAAAAGAAGTTGCATAGAAGTATTCCTAGCTGTCCAGTGAAAACCACCACTCTGTTAATCATGCATGCATAACTCTCATTTTTCTTAACTAGAATTTAAACATATGACTAAGATTAAGCACCCTTTTAAAATATAGGTATCTTTCTAATTCAGGTTTCCAGTGTTCAGTCACAGCAGACTGAATTTCAGATATTAGGTAGTCAAAACAAACTGCTCATTAACAACCTTCTGTCAAATAATTATTCATACAAAACATCTGGTAAGTGTTTTTGAAAAGCAAATTCAAAATAGCAATAATTATATGTTGGCAGCCATATTCTGAACAGAGACTGAGATGACACTCGGTGATTAAATGGTATTCTGAATTACTTGATTCAATCTTCCAGTTATTCTTCATCGATCTACCATACTATCCCAGATGAGGTATCATTGCTATACACATTAGAAGCATGAGTCATTTAATTAACTAATCAATTATAGAAAATATGGAGGAAAAGGCTTGCTAATATTGGAGAGAGGTGTATATTCTGAATTTCTATGTCCTTTCTCTTTTTATAAATTTAAAAAACTTCTCATGTAGGAGAAAAAATATTTGTGACAATTTCAGTGAATATACAATAAAATAAACTATACAATAAATGAGGTTGATTTAAATAGTCTTTGGAGAAGGTTTATGGAACATACTGTAGTTTTGTACTTCTCTAGCAATGCCACTGCTCCCTTAGTTTCAAGTTTCAACCCTTACATATAATATCATAATTCTATTGAAATAATTCAATGGAATTAAAGGTGATGGGAAATAAAAAACAAAACAAAACAAAAAAACCCCCCAACATTTCAGATTTCAACTAAGATTGGACTTCTCCATAAGGAATAACAAATCTGATATAACATTTTTTGGCAGACTGTTAAGGAAAACGTGATGAAGCCAAAGAATTATTCTCTTGGAAACCCTTCTTTAACTTACAACTGTCTCTTCATTCAGGCATAGATTTCTCTCACACTGAATACAAATAAATGCTGATTGCAGCTTTAGTAGAGTTTAAAAAGAATCCATCGTACATTGAATAACCGTGATGATGTTGACTTACTTGGTAGATAGTGGCTTCTCCTTCCATGCCTGCCATTTACACTGGATTGTTATTAAGCAGATGGAAACTTCATACTTGTGATCTCAGAAAAGTACATCTTGAAGCTTTTGATCAAAGCTAATTGAAACTGTAAGGATTTTTTGCACATGTGCGGTAGCTTTCTCCCTTTCTAGCTGCTGATATGCAAAATGGTTATTTGAAAGAACTTGCTTCTCCATGGGTTACAAGCAGAAAAGAGATGCTATCTAGGGGAGAAAACCTGGTTACAAAACCACTTGAAATTGCTGTACATGCATTCTTTCTCTATGCCCAGACCAAATCAGAAGTTGCAGAGAAATAAGTGTTGGCCACTTGCTGTGTAAAGTCAATGATTGTGGTCAAATTTCAGAGAGGCCTCATACTGACCCTGGCATGTTTGTGCTGTCCATAGGCTCTATGTTCTAGGAAGCAGTACTGCACAAGGGTTGCCCATAGCTCTCTGACAAATAAGATATATCATACTCATCGCAGAAACTACACAGTACATGGTTGCATACAGTAATACCACTTAACATGTTACTAATTCAACTCATAAATCACAAAAACAGTTGTCTGGTCTTTGCAGGCATGGAATATTTGCAGCAGAGCCAGGAAAAATGATCTCATTTTGGCACTGGACTATCAAATGATCATGCTGCTCACAGTCTTCATCACAGAGGGCATATCTGGTGCACCTAGCTGCTTCTGAACAAACCATGAAGAAAACCCATTTACCAGGTCTGTGCACTGTAAGGAAACATGTTCTACATAATTATATTCCCAGATTTTACTTGTTGTCTCAGTTACGTATTTTCATGTACTTTATGGCAGAACTACTTTTTAAATAAATACAAATGTTCAGTGCAAGTTAAACATGTTTAAGGCCTATCTGCTGGTCCTTTTTCACTTATTTCTCAAACAGGTTAGGAAAAATCACTCCTCTTCTTAGCAGCCATCCCTCTGGAGCCCTCTGGGAGGGATTACTCTTCATTTTTAAAGACTCCACCACCAGACTGATGAATACAAAGCAAATACACACTGTGAGCTTGCAGTGAGCATTGAAGTCAGTAGTGTTAGTTGTCTTGTGGTTGTGGAAAAGATTAAGGTGCTAAACAGGTCTGAAGGATATTTAGGTCTTTAGCCATTTTAGATGCTTTGGGGAAACAAACAAACAAACAAACAAAAACCCAACACAGGAAGGATTCAACTGTTGCTTTAGGCCTGAAAGACTTTTGGAAGTCTTAATTTCATTGCATCTCAGGTATTTTTTGCTACATAGCACTGTTACTATTTCCTACATTGTGGATATTGTGAGGATTATTTCATGAATGATACAAAAATATCGAAGTACAATGAAATGGGAGCAGTATAAAAACCTAAAAGGATTAGAGACTGGTACAATCTAATTAATGAATTATGGTCCAGTAACTTCTGAGCTTAAACTGGTGATGCCTTGGCTGCTAACCCATTACTGTCACTACTTTAAGTAATAAAATAATAGTGTATGTCTGAAAAATCAATGCCAGGTTACAAGGGAAAAATAATAGTGCCTTGAAATCCTATTATGTACATGATTGTTTTTGACAGTTCTGTGGGTTCCAGAGAAAAGCCTGAAACTGACTTCCTCTACTAAATGTCTTTGGCATTAGGCACTATATGCAGTGAGTGAGCAAAGCTGAATTATGTGTCATACTATTTTTTCTCTAAAAAATTCAAGCAGAGGAAGTGGACTTATGTATCTGGTAGGCAGCGGCCTTTAAAAGAAATGTTTTTAAAACTTTCTTTATGAAGCTAGAGAAAACCCACTGATTCACTGGAAATTAAAAGTAGGCTTTAAAGAGAAATCTCTGTAGAGAGGGGGGTACCAACTTGTTGTTGTATTGGGTTTGTGTGGCAAGGTTTTGGAAGTGGGGGGCTACAGGGGGTGGCTTCTGTGAGAAGCTGCTAGAAGCTTCCCCTATGTCCAATAGAGCCAGTGCCAGCTGGCTCCAAGACAGACCTGCTGACAGCCAAGGCCAAGCTCATCAGTGACAGTGGTAGCACCTCTGGGATAATATATTTAAGAAGGAGGGAGGGAAAAAGGCAACAGCAACTGCAGCCAGAGAGAAGAGTGAGAACATGTGAGAGAAACAACTCTGCAGACACCAACGTCAGTGGAGAAGGAGGAGGAGGAGGTGCTCCAGGCTCCAGAGCAGAGATTCCTCTGCAACCCGTGGTGAAGACTATGGTGAGGCAGGCTGTCCCCCTGCAGTCCATGGAGGTCCACGCTGGAGCAGATCTCCACCTGCAGCTTGTGGAGGACCCCACACCAGAGCAGGTGGATACCTGAAGGAGGCTGTGGGGAAACCCACACTGGAGCAGGCTCCTGGCAGGACCTGTGGACACATGGAGAGAGGAGCCCACACTGGAGCAGGTTTGCTGGCAGGACTCGTGACCCCGTGGGGGACCCAGGCTGGAGCCATCTGTTCCTGAAGGACGGCACCCGTTGGGGGACCCAGGCTGGAGCAGTTTGTGAAGAACTGCAGCCCCTGGGAAGGACTCATGCTGGAGAAGTTCATGGAGGACTGTCTCCCGTGGGAGGGACCCCAGGCTGGAGCAGGGGAAGAGTGTGAGGAGGAAGGACTGGCAGAGACAGCGCATAATGAACTGACAGTGCCCCTCATTTCTCGTCCCCCTGTGCTGCATGGGCAGAAGGATGTAGAGAAAATTGGGAGTGAAGTTGAGCCTGGAAGTAAGGGAGGGGTAGGGGGAAGATGTTTTAAGATTTTGTTTTAGTTCTCATTGCCCTACTCTGTTTTGATTGGTAATAAATTAATTTCCCCAAGTTGCGTCTGTTTTGTCTGTGACGGTAACTGCTGACTGATCTCTCCCTGTCCTTATCTTAACCCACCAGCCCTTTGTTATATTCTCTGTGCTCGTTCCAGGTGAGGAGGGGAGTGATAGAGCAGCTTTGGTGAGCACCTGGCATCCAGACAGGGTCAACCACCACAGTTGTTCAAATAATTTGAAAGCTAAAAAACTATAGTGTCTCTAAGCAAAATGCAAGATGAAAACAGAAGCTTGTGCACTACTGCAGAGCCAGCCTTCAGCACTATTCCCTGTATCTGCAATAAGCCATAGTAGTATAACCTTAAACTTTGATGAAATTCCACTCTGGATCTGAGCAGTGCAGTTCAGGCCTATATCTGATTTCATATTTAAAGAGCAATCATCTGTGTATACCCTTTCTATCAGTTTTGATGCTGTGTCTATTTTTTTTTTTGCTTTCCTTTTTCATTTTTCTTTGAACAAAACCCCAATATTGATTTTCACACACAGCTTTTATTGCAACACTTTCTCAAGAATGCACAATTTGATCTGGATTTATTAAATATTCATGGTGACCAAAAAAAAAAAAATGTCTGATTGCATCAAGAAAATTTGTGGGGATAGTTTGAAAGCAGATAAAAGTTCTGCTGCTAAAGTTGAAATATCTTTTTGAAATGTGAAAAAGGAATAATGTATATAACTACTTGAAATTTCTTTGTATTAATTTAAACCATGCTAGATCCCTCCTAAATACATATATTAGTACCTTTAAAAATAGTATCAATGCTTTACTTTTATCATAAGCAGACTGACAAGGAAGACATGATGACCACAAAGAATCAGGGATATACTACCTTGCTACAGAGGAACAAAGAAAACAAAGAATAACTAATTTATAAAAAAAGGAACTACATTTTTATCAGGACAAACAACCATAATCTACAAATTCATATAGTTTTCAGCTATGCTATTTTTTATTCTACGATTCTGTAATTCTACGATTCTGTCAATAAACATATTTGCCTTGTGAAAGAGACACTCTAGACAAAAGCCACAATGTGAAAACTAAGAAAGCAAGACTGAGAAAAATAGTATTGCGAGGTTTTGAAAATGGCAGCTGTTTATCCAAGTTAGAACACAATATGCAAATGTTCATATATCATTAATAAAAACTGAAATATCTGGTGAACGAAAACCAACTTGAGATATGCAGTTAGTTACAGGCACTGACATTACTTCTTAAAGTATCATAATACAACAAGCATTGTAGAGACTACAAAATGAACAGCATGCCGAAAATTGTGAGAGTAAATTTGAGGAGCAATAGCTATTGGTAGCTGAAGACGAATACAGACAAGATTTATGTATATGCAAACCTTATTTTGGAAGGTCATGTTAGATGTCAGTATGTAAAAAACAACAAAGCACAGGCCTGAATTTGCCAAAGGCAGCCCGTTTACTTTTAGGGAGTAAAACTATAGGGTATGGTATTCCAACACTGTGATCTTTAAGGATTAATCTCAAACAATCTTTCTGCACAGTTTTCCTTCAATAAAGCTATTAGTAGAATACTGGAAAAAAACCTGCAGATTCATTTGTCTTTATAGTAAAACATAAAGTTTTGAGGAACAGACATTTCCTTCTGCAGCTCATCTGCAATGTGCATTTTAAATAAGCACCAAAAAGCAAACAGGAAAAAACATCCAGACACAGTTGAAATTAAACCTTGGATGCATAAAGTTTCAGATGTCATTATTAATGATGGGGAAAAAAAATCAGAATCAAGCCTGGAATCTGAACCATCCACTAAATGTAATTTAAGCATATCAAAATCCAGGTTTGCCATAAATAGCATCTTTGCTGACCAACACCTGTAAGAAAGATATATTCACAAGCTTCTGGGTTTTTTACATCAGTATAAGAATACAATTTAGCAATTTAATTAAATAAAAATTCTGCTAAATCAATAAAAAATGCATGCAGGCACGTTTCCTCTTTTCATCACCAAATGAAGTTGATTGATGGTTTTTGGTTTAGTAGAAAGAAGTGAGCGTTAAATTACGAAGCTTCTTAGAAAGAAAAGAAATCCAAACTGAAAAAAAAAATCATACTAGTTTAGACTCTCTTGAGTAACTTTGAAAATCTAAAAGGGGAAATATGTGTCAGTAGTTACAGATAAAAAATTTATCTAGCAAATATGTCTCCCAGATAGTCCTATAAACTTATGCTAGCAATAACCTTAGCATACTGTCAATATATTGAAGCAGAAGTCTTAGATGAAAAATGCATTAGAAAATACATAGATAAAGAAATTAACTGTCTTGACATTTCAGGAAAATCAGATTTGATTCCACAGGGAACACATTGTTTAAAAAGATCCCATTTGTTTAGATATCTGCTGACTTCAGCAGAACTTGATTTGAAAGGGAAATTAGCATTTTGAGTACAAAGGAGATAAGCAGGAGGTGGATGAAAATGAAAGAAATTATCAAAATCAGGAAATGGATTAGAAAATGAGCCGTTAATTATTTCCTATCTGGTAGAAAATCAGTAGTTATAGTGTCACCTGCAAGAATAATGCATGAGGGGAACTACATCTAGCAAATATGTCTTCCATATAGTGCTATTTCAAACTGGGCTTGTGAGAGGTACTCACTCTTTGATGCGTATGTGTATCTCCCCTTAGTTCTAACAGAAAATACACATTTGCAGCCCAGGAAGAATGTGAATGTGAGTACAAATCAAAATCTTCTTAAATGTCAGAAGGTACAGAGCAGGAAACTGATGTCAACTGCCCTCAGTGCCCTTTGTGTCCTTTGCTCTTGACCCCACTGGGAGGGCAAGTGAAAAAGAATTGAGGACAAATCCCAACTTGTGCTGTACCTACCTGTGAGAAAATTAGCATTACTTGGTATTACTTATAATGCATTGCCCTTTTCTTTTAAATTTATGCCAGTGTTTATTTGGCTTTTAAATTTATAAGTTTAGTGTTTAATTATGGTTTCTGTATTCATGTTTCAACACATGTAACCACAGAATGTAAAATAGTTGCCCTAGAAAGTACAGCTGAATGTAAAGCTTTTATTTATTTATTTAGGCATTCTACCAAACAAAAAACACGTAGCCTTTGATTTTAACAGTTGACATTTAGTGTGTACTTTATCAGGCTGCAGTCACCTGTGAATACCCAGGAGTAAGCACAGGTCCATTTATTTTGATTTTTTAACCTTTAGGAAATTTTCTGTATAAACATAATGCTTTCTTGTAAAGGAAGATATTGAAACTTTCATATTTTAGTGACCCAAGGACAACTGTAGAACCACTACTTTGTAGGACTGCAGAACTACAGGTTCTCTCATATCTCCTTACCTCAATAATGAATGATATCATTGGAAAATTTTTCCCTATACAAGTACAGCCAAATTTCTTGCTGCTGGAAAAACTGATACCGGCTTAATATTTGAGGATATAAATAATCTGATCAGGTCCAATAAAACTATGAAGATGTCTGAGGTACTGTGGAAACCATGACGGTCTTTAATACTTTATTTTGACTGGAAATAAGGTTATTAAATATCATTATTATGTACTAACAATCCAATAGCACACTTCATTTTGTACTGAAGTAATCCTACTTGGGAATAGAATTTAAGACATTCCAGTACTGTTTGGGAACCGATGCAGTCATGAGTAATGCTCAGGCCATTAGTGAAAGATAATGCAGTGGCATTTTACAAGGCATATACTTCTACAGCATATTGGTGAAATCTTGCCATGCTTCAAGTTGTAGACAGATTTGCCATAGATTTTAATGGAGTTAGGATTTCAGTCGATGCTCTTAAAACATCAGAAAAGACTGAGTGTTCTTGAGCTCAAAAGTCAGTAGAAAAGACAAAGAATCAGAGAGTAAGAAAACTTTTTTATCTTGCCAATATTTAATGCAAGGTAATTGGCTTTCACCCATGAGAAACTGAGTAGTAGGTAGACAGAAAGAGATCTGTGGAGAGAAGGAAGTTTAATGAGGTGTGTGACTAAAGAAATAGTATTGTAGGTCATGAACAGAAACATGCGTTCCAAAATAGCAAGCATAAAATGAAAAGCAGAAAGGAACTGAAAAAGGACACTTGGACATACTTATCCTCCAAAACTATGATCATCATTTCATGGAACTTTTAAGTATGAGTTATTCACTACCCTGCTATGTTAGGAGGAGACTTACTGCAGTGCAAGAGGTACAGAAACTAAACAAGAAAAACAGCATTCATATTACCAGAAAGGTACTCTGTTTTGACATTTTAAGGCTTTGTGTTTAATTAGAAAGAAAATAACTTGGATAGTTAAACACAGACTCCTTATACCAAAGTGCAAAAAATTATGAATGGAAGTATGACACACTTTTGAGTGTAACTGCTAAATGCGGAAGGCCAAGGAGAGGAGTAAAACCTTTAGGTGTTGTCACAAACAAACCATTAGTCATCCATAGTTGTAGCCCAGAATGAACTAAGTGAAAATTAGACTGGAAGGATGTGTTAACAGAATGCTAGATTCAAAAATCCAAAGTAATTGAGGACTTACGGCCCATTTCAGAATGCTACCAAAAACTGGACATGTTGATCATACTGGTAATTAAACACAAAGAAAACAACAAGAATCACATTTAAGAAATATTTTAAAAACAAACAAAAAAAAGATTAATCTAAGCAGAAGAAAGAATTTTTCAGAACAGTAATGAAAAGGAATTGAAGGACAGCTCAAAGTAGCCCCACACCTTCACAGCACCAAGGAGGCCTTGCTCTGTCCGGGCATGGCAGCAAAAAATCTTTCATGGGTGGAGTAAAATATAGCAGGGAAACCAGAGCAGATAATTATGTCAGTAGCCACATCACAAAACTGGCCAGGTTGGAGAGAAGACCTCCTATTACCAGCCTATTCAGGTCTTCAGACTAAAGCTTAAATTGCTAATAGTCCTGAATCACAGTCATTGAGGTCAAAAGAGACCTCTGAAAGTTGTCTAGTCCAGCTCCTGTGCTCAAGAAAGGGCCAATCACAATAAGTTGCTCACGGCAATGTCCATTTGGGTTTTGAGTATTTCCAAGAACTCCACAACCTCTGGATAATCTATTCTACTGCTGGATAATCCTTACAGTAAAGAAGATTTTTCTCATATTTCAGTTGAATTTCTTGTATTATAATTTGTCTCTTGCCCTATCACAGGACACCACTGAGAGGAGTCTGGCTTCCTGTTCCTTACTTCCTCCCTTCAGTATTTACACACACTGATATCCCACCCCTTCCAGAGCCTCCTTTTCTCCAGGCTGAACAGTCCCAGCTGTCTCAGCCTCTCCTGTCCCTTAATCATTTTTATGGCCCTTTTCTGGACTTGCTCCAGTATGTCCACATCTTTTTTGTGCTGGGGAGACCAGAACTGGACCCAGTACTCCAGATGTGTCCCACAAGTTCTGAGTAGAGGAGATGGTCACTTCTCTGGACCTGCTGGCAATGCTCTTTTAAATGCAGCCCAGGATGCTGCTGGCTGCCTTTGTCAAGAGGACAAAGATTCTTACTTTATAGGCAAGTTCAGAGCTTGGGTTTTATCATGGTCCTGTTTTCAAGATTTTTCTTCAGAACAATGAAAGATAACAAATAATTAAAAAAAAAAAGCTTACTAATCTACAATGAAATAACTCTATGAGTTTGGACCCAGAGTATGGGTACTAGATAACTAGAATTTTAATCCATTGTTGATGAAATTGATGTCTTAAAAACACTGTCCACAAATGTTATCATTTCCCATCTCTCTCTGATCTTAAATTTAAAAAGCAATTTAATTCTGAAACCGCAAGACTCTCAAACATTGATTTTAAAAAACCTATGATAACAATTGTAGTTTTCCTAGAAAAGTCTGTTGACCAAATATACACTGCCTACAATTTCAAATATTAATGAACTCTGAAAGAATACTTTTAACTTCTTTATAGGGTGTCTTCCTCCATCTACAAAATTAATACAGAATCTCAGACTGTTACTGGAAAACATAGGATGATTTATATTTTTTTCTCTCAATGGATGAAAAAGTGACTCATTTCCAATCCTATGATGCTCATCTAGCTTTATAAAGAACAAGTAAAAAAGTATCAAATCCTTTAGTATTTTTTTCAGATAGAACCCCCCATATTTTATAGTCATAAAGTTGAAGTCACTCTTAAGCTCAGTGATTTCTTTAAAACCTACTTAAAATTTGTTTTTATTAATCAGTCTGGCTATTGCATTGATGTTCTAATGTTCATTAAAACTCACAAAACGCTTAATCAATTACCAGAAATGGAGGTAGAAATTCAGATTGAATTTTGGTTATCATTCAAACACATGCTCAAAGTTGAGCAGAAAAAGTTCACATTGAGCCTGAGCTTAAGAGTAGTGAAAGATTCTGCTGTGAGCTGGAAGTCTAAGAAAGGTAAATAACTGCTTAGATTTGCATCACTGCAGAAAACATAAAACTTGGATTTTTCAAGAAAGTCATTACAATTCATGTATTGAGCCCAAAAATAGTTCCTTGATAGGTTTGGCCTACTCCCACATCTAAACAGACTGGGCAGTGTCATGTTTTACTTTTTTCCATCATACACTAAAATAATTATTTGAATGCTCCTGTTCTGATCTATATTTTGTAAGAAACCACTCATCAGTTCCTCCCAATAAACATAAATGACTTTTTTCTCCCCATTTTCCTCTCAAAGCCATGTCTTTTGCAGTCGTATCATATTTGATGACTAGGTTATTAGCAATATTTGAGCTGTTCCTCAAGAAGATGTAAAAAATATTCAAGATTTCTACCCATGCAACTAATGCCTTTGTACTTATTCCTTGAAAGACTTTCATGATTATATGATCTGAAAGATTATACTCATGCTATAGAGATGCCAAACACCAGCAACTTTTTCTGATTTAAATGAAATTATGCTTAATTTTAAAAATGTTTCACAGTTAAAAAAAACCTTTAAAACATATTTGCATGTTTAAATTTGTCTTTTTAGAGTGCATACAGATGTACAAATTGACTGCTGGCTTGAAGACTTCTGATTTAAAATATATACTGTGGTGTTTTTAATTCTTCCTATATTTAATACATTGGTCTGTTTTGTGTTGTGTAGTCATTTGAAATCCAGACTTATGAGCTAGAAAGGTAAGTACAGATCAACTTTATAAATCAGATTTATACAATTTTAGTTAAAAAAAAATAGTGAAGTACTACTGACACATACATGTTTTAATTCTCTACTTTTGTATTCTGTTCTTTTAGAACAACCTGGTAAGTAAGAAACTAAATCTGCATGAATTCCACAGGTTAACATACAAAACGAATTAATAATGATTTGAGAAAAAAATGTAACCTCTTAAATGATATATTCTTGAAAGCACGTCTTTCTGCTGTTTTGTCAGAAATTTGTATCACACAACAGATCAGGAGGGTACACAAAACTCGATGGTTTTGTCAGGACGCCATGATTCCACAACTATGCTTTCATTCAAATGCTTGGGAGTCCAGACAAAAGCAAACAGGAAAAATACTAAATAGCACTAATATCTTAGTACACAAATATGAAAAGATCACTTGTAATGAAAGTCAATGTTTTTAGTTTGAAGAAATAGAGTTTTTAGCCCTCTGAATGGCTTCTGATCAGATTTTGTCTCAGCAAGATGTACTAATTATGCATTTTGCAGCCATCCATTTGAGTTAGGTGAGAATTTAGCTAGGTACTTGTACTTTCAACTCCTGCCTTCCACACAGCTTGCAAAAGCATGTGATGCTGTGATACATTCCTCTTTTGAACAGCTCCAAGGCAAAGGTTGTATCTGTCACATCAAACTAGTTGTCATCTCTGGAGCACTCAGAAATTTAGGGTTTTCATATATTTATTTTTTCCAAGCTATGCTAGTGCTGCATTCCATGCCTCTCTGTCTGCAGTGCAGCTGCTGTACCCTGGGGTTCAGTCAGCTTTGTACTGCTGAACCTCTGCCTGCCTCCTTTCAGAGGACAAATGTATTAAACGAACGCTTAAAACTTGTCTTGCCTTCAGTTTCTATTTCATATTCCTTTTCTGCAGCACTTGAGCAAAGAATGTGAGAAACTGTTTCAGTTTCTGTTGGGGAAAAAAGGTTACTGCTTCTCTCTTCAGCTCCACTGTTCTATCAATGTATTTATCAACCAATTCCGGTGCCAGTACTGTCCCATCGAAGAACAGACATACTATGAAAAGTCTGATCAAAGTTAAGTGAATCAAGAAAAGGATACACTATATCTAGAAACCACATATTCAAAAGGCTTTGAAAACCCCTTTATTTTACTGCAAATACGACATACATATGCATGACTAAAAGCATGTTTCCAAAGAATCACCACTGCTGATACTTTGCTTTGGACATTCCTCTACTTTGCTAAGCTCCTGAAGTAAACAGCAAGTTCTATGAGAGAGTATTAAGTGAAGGATGTTTCCTGTGTGTACAGTCACACAAAATGAATTCAAAAGTAAAAATATTCAAACTTTACTTCTATTCAGAGAGACATACCGGCTCATACCAGAAAAGTACAAATCCTTAAATATTAAACAGAGAGAATCACAATTATAACGAAATCTTTACCAGGAGAAAGGAAAAGTAAATGACATTCTGTGGTATGAGTTCTTTTTTTTTTTTTTCTATATGTGAAATTAACAATGAAGGAAAAAAACAATATGGCTGTAAACACATAAAGCTCAGCAGATTTAAGGAAAATCACTTTCAGAATGGAGAAACCTACTATACTTTTGGTAAAGAAATGGTGGTTTGGGAAATGAGTGTGTGTGCTTTGTCAAGATCATTGTGTTCTTGTGTACCTTGAAGTAATGACTGATGAAATCATGGAGTCCATGATTTCCACAATTCAGTAACCTGAAGAGGCCCTATGTATCAGAGAGAGAGGATGCCTAGGAGGTGGGACATGAGAGTGTAACTGTGCTGTTTCTGGCAGTTAATATTTAATATGGTGGCCAAGAATAGCTAGAAGGAAACCTCATTTTAATGAAGATGTGACAGTCCAAGAAATCAAGGTATAATAGCCCAGAAAATGTTCCAGAAAAGATAAATAAATAAAAAAAAACCCCAAACATCTTACTAGCATTCTGGACCTATGTATCTCACATTTTTCAGGCAGCTATTACTATTGATTCTTTATGTGTTCCCGAGGGGAAGCTGAATTTAGTCCAGAATCACTAGAAGTACAGAATGAGCATATAGCATCAAAATATTAAACAAGCTTATACAGTCATTCTTATAAACACTAACTTTGTTCTGATAATCTGTACTTTTTCTCTCTCTCTCTCTTTTTTTTTTTTAATCTTGGAATAGTGAAGGGGAATTTCTTAGTTCTTCTTGATACAGGAGAATTCTCTTGTCAAATAACTCTTCCTTTTCAGGGTGGAGTACCCCAGCATTGTTCTGGTGTTCTTCATTCAGAGAAGCCCTTAGGAAAATCTCCACATGCTCAATTTTTTCTTAAACAACAACCGCAACAACAAAGAAAAACCTTTCTTAAAAAACATATCTAATTCTCAAATTCTGGATCCTGAAGCTATTGTTACCTCTGAGGTTATGTACAAGTTCTACAGTGCCTGGTCCTTTAACAATTTAACTCCAGTGAGGAATGCCAGCAGCACTACCATCTCTGTCTGTTATTTTAAGAGAGAATCCTTTATACCCTCCAGATCTTTTCATTACAGACTCTCTGCTATACCCTCTGCCTATAGTAGGTAGTGCAAAAATTATCTAACAAAAATATGCGAACAATGCTCATCCAATGACGATTCTTTAAAGGAACTTTAAAAAACATAGTAAGTCTTACTATCTTAACCACACCAACCAAAGTGTAGAACTGATTGGTTTGCAAAATTATTGTAAGTTTTCAGAGTATCTTTCCCTGCTCTGCTTTTTCACCTGTTCTTCTTTCTTCATACCACTCAGAGAGACACATATTTTTTCAAGAGTTCTTGTCAATATTGTCAGTGTTACATACATGTCATATTTTTCTAGAAAATAAAGATTCTTTTTTTTCCTCATGGATCCCTCTCAATACTTTTGGGACATTTGCCACTGAAACACATTAAAATACATTCAACATAAGGCAATAACATTATGCAAGTTTTTCAGAGAAGAAGAAAATGCTGCAGTGTGAGTTTGTGCATTGTTACTGTCTTGTCTCTGTATTGGGTTTGCATGGCAAGGTTTTGGTAGCGGGGAGGGCTACATGGGTGTCTTATGTGAAGAAGCTTCCCCTATACCAGCCGGCTCCAAGGCAGACCCACCGATGGCCAAGGCTGCTATTCTGATTCAATTTTAAGATGAACTCTCTATAGACAAATTTTTTTTCCTGAGAATGTGGGAGATACTCAGTAAGTAATTTCTGAGATACACAACCACAGAAATAGTTTCAATATTCTTCCAAGTATGGTGTTATTCCTACGCTTCCCAATCTGAACATCATGTGGTTCTTTCATATCACATTTGAAGCAGCACCTGTCTAGCCATAATCAAATGATGGTAAATTGTCATTATTGTAACAGGATAAATGATTCTCATCACCTCAATACCACCAATAAATCTTCACTTACTTTCTGATTAGTTTTTCCCCTTCATTGTATAAATTGCAGGTAGACTGTTCTATCATTATCGTGGATTTAACTGGTCTCTCTCCCTTTCTCACTCAGTCTCTTACCCCAGTAAAGAACTCATATCTTCCTAATGTGCAAAGGTTATGTTATGGAAAAACAGTATTTTTCTAAACCTTTATTTCTAACATGTCTCAATATTCTCCATAACCCTTAAAAGACAAAGTTCAAAAGAGAAAGTCTCCTGCTTTTTGTAAGAGATGAAGAAATAACACTTTTTCTCTTCTCTGCAAATATGTTTAGATACTTAATAGTTCTGTGGCTTGCTTTGATTTCAGAAAAAGGATTTTCTTAAACTGTAGAGTGGAGAATATGAATCCTTTCAGTTTAAGTCTTTTTCACGATCTGCTGATCTGAGTAAAAATTTTTTGCCTCTAAAAAGTTCTTTTAAGGAGCCATAAATTTTTCCAAAGAAGTACCACTACTAAAAGATGCAATTTTGCATTTGAAATCTTATTTTAGAATGTGCCTATTTCAAGTAAGTTAATCACAGAATAAAATTCTTGTACACACATTTCACTTTTTCTACTAGATAATGACAAGTAAACAAAAATGTCCCTATAGTGTAAATGTAAATTCTTCTCACCAGTGTATTAGGCTCAAGCCAGAAAAAAAATATAGGGAATAGAAAACTTGGAACAAGACACTGCGATGATGGAGACCTGGATACCTCTAAACCACTGCATGAAAGGTAGCAAAGCACGTGCTATTTAATCTTAAAAAGTAAACTGAGTATTTTACTGGGGTACACTAGACTATTCTAGTGTTTAAGATGTTTGCAAAATTCAAACTACAGTGGAAATGCATGAAGAGAAACTGGGAAAAAGCCTCCTGCTTACTTTATACAAGGCACTTTATAGTAATTACAACATGATGGTAGGGTAGGGGACTGTTAAATGATGTAATCTGAAAAACAAGAACCCCCAAACTTTGAATATTGTTGTGTATGTTCTTTATGTCATTAACAATATGAGATGTGTCTGAAGTAAATGTCCCAATGGGGAAAATAATTCTTGCAGAAAAGGACAAGAAGGAAGAGAAGGTTTGACTAGCCTAAACTGAGCTGAGAAAAAGCTGACCTAATGAAACAGGCATAAAAATGATTGTATGAACACCGGAGCATGAAAGCCAGTACAAGATTTTCAATGGTACTGAGCTGCTATTTTTGGCCAAATCTATAAAGAGATAAGACCATGAATTGTGATTAGTGCAACAAATGTTTTTGCTACCTTTGCACTCATGGTAAACAGCAACAGAGTCCTCCTTCTGCTGAGCTTTCTTCAATAAGTTTAAATAGTGGAAATACTTTGAGAAATTACCTTGAAAGTTGCTGTTCTCTTTCAAGAGACATATTCAAATGAAATAGTGGTATATATAATATGATATGATATGATATAATATGTATTCAACCCTAGTCTGCACAGGGTTTCCAGGAAACAGGTATTTTCATAAAGACACCAACAAGTCCCTGTTTTAGTTCAACACTTCTCAATATTCTGGGGGAAATTCTGAAAGTTAGAAAACACGCACATTATATCAAATATTTATACTGTAAGAAGCTGCGAGTTCTTTTACCTAAAGTATATCCATATAAAAACAGAGCCAGAAGCAAATATTACTGAAGTATAAAAAGGTAAAAAATCATACATTTTAGCCCCAAAACACCCAAGTAATAGGTATACTTCACAGTAAATGAACTTCAAAATAGAATGAGAAGTGAGGTTTGTCTGTGGAAGGAAGAAAATTGATTCGTGACGCTATTTAGCTTCACCGATCTTGTTTCACTTTTTGGAGATTCTCACTGTAGAAGGCGTCAGAACCTTTGGCTTTACGCTGTAAAACAATCTTGTGTGCAGCTACAGATGTAGCAAATGTATCAGTAAATACCAAACAGTGCCCTGACACTGGTCTTCAGGAACCTCAAGCCCTGGAGACCAGGGAAAAAGGCTGATAGAAGGAAAACGTGCTCTTGGTGAAAGAGGGTCAGGTCAAGGAATAATTAGGTAAACTGGACACACGTAAGTCCACAGGCCCTGGTGGGATGCACTTATGAGTGCTGAGGGAGCTAGCTGATGTCACTGCAAGACCACCGTCAATCGTCTTTGCTCTGTCATGGTGACTGGGAGAAGTGCCCGAAGACTGGAGGAAAGCACGTATCACCCCCATTTTCAAGAAGGCAAAAAGGAGGATCCAGGAAACTACAGGCCAGTCAGCCTCACCTTGATCTCTGGAAAGGTAATGGAGCAACTAATACTGGAAACCATTTCCAAGCACATTAAGGATGAGAAAAACATTAGTAGTACAGACAGCTTCACTAAGGGAAAATCATGCTTGACCAACTTTATAAACTATGATGAAATGACTGGCCTGGTGGATTACAGGAGAGAAGTGGATATTGTTTACCTGGACTTCAGTAAGGCCTTTAACACTGTCTCCCATAAGATCTTCACAGACAAGCTGTTGATGTTTGAGCAGACATTGAGGTGGACTGAAAACTAGATGAACAGCTGGGCCTAGAGGGTGGTGATCAGTGGCAGAAAGTCTAGTTGGAGGCCAGTAAATAGTGGTGTACCAGAGGGGTCAATACTCGGTCCAGCCCTGATTATCGTCTTCATTAATGATCTGGATGATGTGGCAGAGTGTACCCTCAGCAAGTCTGCAAGACACCAAAATGGTGGAGTGGCTGATATACCAGCAGGTCATGCTGCCATCCAGAGGGACCTGGACAAGCTGGAGAAATGGGTGGACAGGAAGCACATGAAGTTCAACAAGTCCTGCACCTGGGGAGGAACAACCCCATGCACCAGTATATGCTGGGGGCTGCCCAGAAGGAAAGCCGCTTGGCAAAGAGAGGGACCTGGGGGTCCTGGTAGACACCCAAGTCGAACATGAGCCAGAAATGTGCCCTTGCCACAAAGAAGGCTAATGGTATCTTGGGCTGCATTAGGCAAAGTATTGCCAGCAGGTCGAGGGGGGTGATCCTTCCCCTCTACTCAGCACTGGTGAGGCCACAGCTGGAGTGCTGTGTCAAGTTCTGGGCTCCTCAGTATAGGAAGGAGATGCACATACTGGAGAGAGCCCAGCAAAGGGCCATGAAGATGTTGTAGGGACTGGAGCATCTCTCCTACAAGGAAAGGCTGAGAGAGTTGTGACTCTTCAGCCTGGAGAAGAAAAGGTTCAGAGGGGCATCTTATTAATGTGTGTAAATACTTAAAGGGAGGCAGTAAAGAAGACTGAGGTAGGCTCTTTTCTGAGGTGCCCACTGACAGGACAAGAGGCAGTGGGGACAAACTGAAACACAGGAGGTTCCCTCTGAACACCACGAGACACTTTTTTGCTGTGAGGGTCACCAAGCATTGGCACAGATTTCCCAGGGAGGTTGTAGAGTCTCCAACCTTAGAAATATTGAAAATCTGTCTAGGCACAGTCCTGGGCAGTCTGCTCTAGGTGGCCCTGTCTGAATGGGGAGGCGGACCAGATGACCTCCAGAGGTGCCTTTAACCTCAACCATTCTGAGCTTCTGTGATAAAAGCAAAATATCCATGGTTGACTCTCTAATGCACTCCATTTTGCTTCATACCTGCATTCAAACTGATGACTGTTCAACAGAGACTGATGAATATCAGAATTCATTTCCCCTTTGCAACACCTTCGTTTTCCAAGAGAAAACACAGGTGTTCCACTTCTCAACTTAAAAGTTTACGGAAGAAAAAAACTTGAAAGCATGCATGTTAGAAATATGGAAATAAGCTTCCATCTGGAATTATTACGTTCGTGGAAAAAGCCTAAAAGATGGAGAATCAGAAGTCCTGGCACCTTCAAAGGGATTTCCCCCTGTGACAGAGTCTTAAAGCCTGAAAACTTGTCTGTGCTGGCAAAATGGCAAAAAGATGGAACAAAAAGATGGCAAACCTAGCATCAGGTTTCTGTAATCAGTTTTTTTTGTTGAAAAGCTTGTAAAAATCACTATTATCTCACAAAACATTATAATTTCAACAAAGGAACTGATCTCTGATAAAAATCTACCAGTGAAAAATGAATGTTCATTTTGCCAGTTCAGTCTTAAGTGTCCATGCATACACCACTGCTTGTACAGCCTATCCAAACATAACACAGATCAGTACTGTAAAAGTCAATGTTTACTGGTAGTTCTGTAAAATTAGCATAGATCTATCTCATTTTACAATAAGACAACATGTGGCAATGCAGACAAGATTATTTGGTAAATATGAGAAATTATTATCACACCCAAATGGATACTATAATCCTGCCATCATTAGTTGTGCTGCAGTATATGCTAATAGGTTCTACTCTACAGTTGTTTTCATTTATATCATATTACTATGTAAAATACTTATTCATTTATATATGCATGTAACATCCCATAAAAGGGACAAAACAATTTTTACTTCTGCATGAGTGAATCAGAATCAGATTCAGTTTCAGAAATATTTTCTTCTGGAAAAAACTCTCACACACAAAAAAATAATTCTGCAGTTCTGTGCAGCTCTTACACAAATACCACTTAATTCACAGAAGCTAATGTGCAAGCCAATGACTGCTTTAACAAGAAGAGGTGCTGGTGTAAACATCTGGACAACCAAATTACTGACCATAATCTCTGTTAAGACACTCAGCAGGAGATATGAAAAAGATACTACATCTTCTGGTCTTACTGTAATGAGCCTTTGTTTAGCACTTAAGACAATACACTGTAACCTGATGCAGCTTAGGAAACCTGTCACATTTTCTATAATATAATGCATACCATCAACCTGTAGGTACACACTGCTCTGTAACTAAAACCTATCTTTCCAGTAAACAAACACCTGTGTAATTCTGCCAGTCCTACTGTTAATTTTGGACATGCTTTAGAATTAACAGACGTGTAAGTCACTACAGTGAGTAAGAAGGTATTGAAGATGATGGGCCCTGGACACAGAATAGCAACAAAGCCAAGTATCTTTATTAATTCAAGTTAAAGGCTTAGCTATTCATACAACTTCATCGTATTTCTGCATACATTCTGCAAAACTTTCAGCACTGTAAGTTTCTGTAAAAAACATTCTGATTCTGTTCTAGATATTTCAGTTCAACAGTCAAAAGCCATTGACATCTGCGTATGTGTGGATATTAGCAGCATTATGCTGAATGAGATAGGCTGCTCTGAATAAAAAAATGCATTCACATATAAATTAAATTATTTTTAATGCACACTGGCTGCAGGCCCACAGTATGACATTGAGATCACTGTCTCTAAGACGTCATCATCATCATGCTTTTTTATACCCCTAGTCCAAACTGTAAAAAGTAAGGAAGGGCTCTACTGCAGCCCATCACATTAGTATTTTTCATGTCAAGATTTTGAGGTTCTGTATTATATGACCTGATATAATGTCGGGGGAAGTTTGAGAGAACTACTCCAAGGAACTCCAGGACATAGTTAGAGAAAAATATAGTGCATGAGGACTCACGCTGGTGTATCCAGAGCAGTTCAGGAGGGAATCCTTCCCAGAACTCCATCCAGATATCATGTCTGAGGGAACTGGTTTCTGTGCCAGGAGATTGGTAACATGGGTCTGTTACCAGCCTGGAGGCTGGTAACACGGGTACAGTGTAGCAATCAGGTACAGTGTAGATGAGAATTTTTTCATAGTGTAGATATACCTCCAATTACTGCACTTCACAATCGTATCTACATTAAAGCTGGACTAGCCACTGCAAGTTATCACTGCTTTAGCTAAAATCAAAACTGAATTATTTTTGAAGTGTCTTTCTTTCTTTTAGTGAGACTTCATATTTTATTGGAAGACTGTCAAGAAAGATGTCCCTTTTGAAACAAAATGGTGCTGTCATGAAGGTCACACAGGAGACATTTAACCCTGCTTTTGTGTATCATCTTGTAGAGGGCTGGGAGAGGGGCAAGAAATTTGTTTTTTTGTTTTTTACAGAGAGAGAAGAAAAAGGGGCATCATTAAGTAACCACTCACAATAAAGAAAAAAGACTATCCTGTGAGACTGAGCATATATCAGACAAAGACAGGCCCTTTCCCTCCCTAACGGACCAGGATATCAGTCAGAGGGGCTTAATGCAGGGTCCTGCATACTCAGAATTTAGCAGAAGTAGATGCTCTTGCAATAGAATCCCAAGCACTCTTTTTTTTTCCCTGAAGATTGCTAAGCATTTTTTAGTGTTAAGACACTAATTGGCTTTTTATCTCCAACCTCCAGGCAAAACAGTAAATTCAGGTTTTTCACTGTATCTTCTTCAATGAATTCAAAAAGACTATACTGCTTCTTACATGGGGATCAACTGCCTCACCCGAAGATGAACTGCATTTCAGCACTGTCAAATACCCATTTCTCAGCAGTACCATCTCCATCAGAAGAGACATGGAGAGTAAACACAAGACACAATTGGCAGGCTAAGATTTTACCTGCACAACATTTAAGTAAAGTATATTTTAGCCTGGCAATATTTTTATTCTCGTATCTAAAGCCCCTTGCAAGAAAACAAAATTATTTTTGACTATCTGTTACTTATGCATAGCTAGGTTACAACACAAGATTTTCCAAATCAGGAAAAGGAGCATCATTCCTATTTCTCACTCACAAATAGCTTCCAATGACTCTTTGGGAAGGCTTCTTGTACTGTGACTGAAAGTCATCTAGGAAAAACTGATCTGACATGAAAAAATAATCAACCGGGTATTTAGGATTTTAGGGCTGGCCCATGCTCATAAAAGTTGGCTTTAGCTGGAGTTAGTGGTTAGCACACCAAAACATCTCATACAACCTTGAAAGACAGGGAAAATTATGGAGTAGGTGGGCTATACTGCTTCTGCTTTAGTGAAAACATACGCTGATAAATGCCAATTTCTCTTTACTCTCACACTGGCGGCATTCACTGCTTCCTCATCTATTATGTATTTATTTCTCTAGTTCTGCAGTCTTGGGGTTTGATTTCAGCTAGAGCTGCCTGTTGAATGGTTTTGCCTCCACAATTACTGTGCTAGGAAGCAACAGCTCAAGGATGACTACAGACATATCTACGGGAGACAAGAGGTGAATTAACGTGTTTTCCAGGTAGTTGCTAGGGAAGACTTCCAATGAATTTTACTCTCTGAATTATTTTAAAAGAAAACAAAACAAAACAAACTTGTCCCCACGTTCTCTTAGCACAGTTCTGTATACAGAATTCTGTATGCAGAATACAATATTCTGTACGTTGTGACTCCCTGGAAACGATGGCAACCCATGGATATGTGAAGTTTCTTCCTCTTCTTTAATCACATATTTTCCTCTGCTACCAGGAGATGGTTTTGGTGCCTGCACTACCTATTGTGTTTTCAGGCAATGAGGCAAATCGGAAACGCAGTACACATTCTATGACCAATCCTGTTACCTATCTGGCAAAACTTTCATTAGTTTCAATGGAAGTACTGCCCAAATGTAACTAGAGAATCAGAATCCAAGATTATTTGTGAACGATTTCTCATTAGATATCACAGTTCAAAAATTGCAGCAGACAATTCTCCATTACTTGTTTAGCATACTACGTACTGGAATTATAAAATACAAAAGCAATGGACAGAACTATGATTCTACAAATATAAGGCAACATTTTATTCATAGGTAATCGTAATGCAATTCTTGTTTTAGTTTAAAGGATATTTCATTACACTGAATCTTAATTTTACATCATTGACTCCTGTATTGCCATGTGTCACTGGAGAGCACTTGCACATCTTGTTTCCTCCCTTGAATCTCTGCTGCTCTTTTCCCCTTCCCTTCATATTGCTGAATTCTGAGTATTAGCTGTGTTTTATCAGCTTCTCTGACTTTTGTGCCTGGAGCATTGGGTATTTTCTATTGTCTTCATTGTTCAGTAGAAAAATATTTGGATATTGTGAGTCTAAATACTGGATGCCAGGTATCTCACAGGCTAAAATTAATTCTCTTTGATAGGCTTGTTTTTTTGCCAGAATTTGAAACCCCAACAAAAAAATCATAGGAGATCTCTTTTTTAAAGGCACATAGGCCAAATTCTGAAGGCCTAATTCAATGGCAAATTGCAATAAATATTTCACAGAAGCATAGGGAGACATAACACTTGTGCAACAATACTAATTATACTTTGCTTCTCATCGCACAGTAAGCACACTTTCAGTTAAAAAATTATTTGTACTGTAAATGATTGTGTTGCAATTTAGCATTGTACAGCGCATAGCACCTAGACTCCTGAATGTTACAGCAGTACCACTAATAAATAAAAATAAAGTTAAAGCAACAGTTTTCTCCATATACATTTTCTTCTGAAATTTAAGTTTATACATCTCGGAAGAAACAATGATATCAATTTAAAAACCAGTACAAGCTGTAAACTTACAGCCACGTAATCTACAAATATATTGTTATTAAAAATTTGTTGTGGAAAGGTATGAAAATAGATATAACACACTACTCACAACAAAGTCATAGTTTTTACCAAGCACCAAATAATGTGAATTCAATCAAAATGCATAAAATGCCTTGGACAACACAACCCTATCATAATAAGGAAGGGTTGAGAGTGTGCAGGAAAACAGCACCAACCTCATGACATGGTGACTCAATGCACTAGTCACTGCTTGCTACAGGAAAAGTAACTTTCTAAATTCCCTGCAAAATCAGCACTTGTACTATTGGGTTCCTCTTTTTGATGTTCTTACCAGTGTGGAACTTTTAAGCCTTACAAGGCAATGCTGCTTAGCATAACCCCACCAATGGGGTTGATTGATCTTTTGATCCCTAATGAAAACAGACTTTTCTCCTCATCAAAAGTACAGAGTTTTCTGAGGTAGCTGAGCTACATTTTGTCTTAGGAAAAGATCTTTCACTATGCGTCTCTCTCACTTGGGAGCTAGTATTGAAGACAATGACAGCACAACTAATTTACCTTTCTTTTGCGAGAACTTCCATATCAAGAACAATGAAACTATGGAACCATGGGCTGTGAGAAAAATTCTATAACCTGCAGCCCCATCATACAGTGTTGTCATTGCTAGTGACAGGCCTCAGAGTTTGTATCAAATTTGCTGCTCCTCAGAGCTGAGGCTTGTTGGGCTTGCTCTGTCTGAATCTGAGCTTCGTTTTAGCTTGTTTAACTATAGGAGCTTTTTTTTTTTTTTTAAACGAGGTGGCTATGGCTAATTTCCTTTGCTTATCTTTGTATAGTGCAAACTTATTTTTATAAGCATAGTAACAGCAGTTATTCTGTTTAGAATTAGGTATTTATGACCATAATGATGTAAGACAGCCTGGCATGATAGCAGAGCCCTTGAGAAGTGGACACCTAGGAAGCTGTAAAGTACAGACATGGGATGACAAGGGATGGGGCAAACACTGGCATGGGGTAAGAAAGTTGTCATTTTTCCCTTATCAACATTCCGAACTTAAAAAAAAACAACAAACAAACAAACTCAAAACAAAACAAAAAAACAGATGGCATGCTGGGATCTGCAGTCAGTGGCTGAAGGTCATACTGCTAGATTAAACGTTTCTTAATGATGTATATATGTTACTGAAGTCACTTTCTTCTGTCACTGTTTTAGGGAACAGAAAATACTTGTAGTGAGATTTGACTCTCCATGCAAATATTTAATTTGTGAAGCTAGAGGGCCTACAGCAACTGTGAATTTTCATGAAGATCCCATTCTTTTTAAATACAGTCATTACTTTTTCTGTGTTTTACAGAAAACCTCAGAGAAGTTTAATTGTATCATACTGGGACTCAGGAAATTTACATAAGTGAATTCAGTAATTCCCTGTATTTTTAGATGTCTAAAAACATTTTGGCCTAGGCTAGCTCTTCCAAACAAGGCATACACAAAATTATCACAAACATTTCCAAGAGGTAGCTTGGATGCGGTCATGGTGTTTTCAGGAAGAAAAACATTTAGCTGTATGGGCGTGAGCTTTTCCATTTCAGCTGGCCTGGAGGCTAGTACAGCCCATTTCATTCACTAACATCAGTGTGGCCCTTTGAAGGTTCTGAAGTCTGTGAAAAAGACCAGTACCTGTTTTGTTAAATATATCATAGACAGATAGGAATTTAAAGTAGGTCTGTTAAATTCAAAAAAACCCCACATTTCTAAACTTGGAGTGGATGATCCTAATCTTTCCATGGAGAAGCAGTAGATAAATATAGCCCTAGAAATGCTACATGTTAAAATTTGTTTTGTAACTGTAAGTAAACATGTTTCCACTCACCAATAGAGTTGCCTTTTCTGACCTAGAAACATCATAATACAATACATATTAACAGCGATGATAATTAATAATTTCAATTATATTACTTTGCAATTTTATAGCAATGTTCATCCTGAAGCTCACTAAAACATTCAGATAGAAAATAAGGTATATTGTGTTTTATGGACATGTATTCCATTGTATCATGTTGGTATACATAACTTTCATGGCTAAAGTCAAAGTATTTAATAAACGGAGATTTACCTTCTGTTATTCTCTAGCATGTTTACAGAAACTGAATTGTGTACCTACAAAACTTAAATACGTGCTTCTATAGCTTGAAATAAAAAGAAAGCATTCAAACAAAATTGTAACATATTTACCTACTCTATGAGAAATAATGAGAAATACAATATAGAACAGAAGAAACTATGTATTATTTTCTTATTCATCTCTCATAGCCTGTATCTTCACTTATTTCCTAAACATGCCCTTCAGGAACTGAAAGGGAATTTTTCTGAGAAAGAGCGAAATAAAATTGACAAACTCTACCTTCAGTGTTCTTTTATTTACATGTAAGAATTGAAAACAAATTTTAAAGACAGCTTGGTACCCCATCTGTGGAAAAAGACTTCCTAAGTATCAAGTATTACAAATAGTGTTTTAGATTTCTACACTGCATTGAGTATGCAGTACTCAATTTTAAGTGTGTGAATAGCCTGAGCATTTTAAGAATGTGTTAATACTTGGCAGGACTTTAAAAAGAATGATACCTATATCAGTAAAATAACACTCAGCAATTGTACAATTAATAGAACCAGTGCTTAAGTTCAATGTAGAAAGCCCATTTAATTAATTCTTTCCAGGGAAAGGTATTAAATGTACAACCCTGACTTTTATTCTTATTTTTGTCATGACGGGATCCATCAAAGGCACCTCTATGAATAGGCAACATCTGCTATTCCATCATTAGATGTTCACAAGATTCAGTCTAACAGAACTGCATATTCTGGCTTTCCTTTGATTACTCGGTTACAGCAGAACTACCTTGATTATTGTTGGAATCATGAGGTAGGAAGCACATATGTTTCCTCTTTGTTAATTAAATCTGAAATAGTGAAAAACAATTTCTCATAGAGAATTACACTTAATAATATATAAAAAACAACACTTGCAAACAGAAGTGTTCTATGGCATAACTGCACCTTATTTTTCCCCAAAGCAAGCAAAATAAAATGAAAAACAGATGGATGTCAGCACTTCTTACTAGAGTATATACAGTATGCCTTTTATTTTAAACTACTTTGACATTGTTTAGCTCAACATTTCAAGGTTTCAAGCTTAAACACTGGTCTCAATATTAAATATTGTAGTATTAAACATCTGTTTATCTAGACAGTAACCATTTATATTACCCACTAAAGATACATTTGTGCAGTCCTAAATCATCATGCTGTGATACGTTATATGTATACATTCTTAAAACAATTTATCATATTTCACTACAGGCATGAAGGTCAAAGAGATATTTTCACATATATTCAATATGAACATGTTCTAATATGCTCAATTTCCCTACAGTATATGTAGCATGTAAAGCTACCTTGTAGACAAGTGTGTCAACATTTGTATTTCCAAAGTACAATTAAAATTTCAGTAAATATATTTTCAATCATTAATCCAGTGTTTGCATAAAAGACCAGTTCCTGAGATTTACAGAGTCATCCTCTTTTTAAAAATGTGGCCCTGACAGGCCTGCTTTCAGTTGAAAAACAAAAACCAAGCACTAAAATACCAAACTGCACAATGTATAATTTTTTTAATAATAATAACTAGTTTGGTTTGCATGGACTAGGTTAGATTAGATGCTGAAAGAAGCTGGGACTTTGTCAGGAAGAAAAATTTCAGAAGTGTATTTGGAAACTGAGCTCCTTCCACTCTGAATTCTGCAACAATATTCCTCCCACCTGTACTGGGAGGCTTGTGGAAGATACTGGTTTCCACATTGTTAGTGGCCCTGGACAAGCTATGCCTGCTCTATTAGCTCCCGTGCTTCGGGCTTGAGCAGCCCATGTATTAGCATGAGCAGCTGCTTTAAGGGAACCAACCTGTTGGCATGCCCCGTGCCAGCCTGTGCTGTGCTGGTGGGTGTTATGACAGCGATAACATCCCAACCTGTCAGGAGATGGTAGGTGACTCTGTTTGTTACACAGAATAGAGGGCACAACAGCATGGGAGGGAGAAAAGAACCTCTCCATGGGTGCACATGATCTGCGCAGCGTGCTGTAGGAAAATCTACCCATGGTCTCTGCTGCACGAAAGAAGGGTTGCCTTCATATGAGGGATGCACGATTTATTCTCCATCTATAGTCCTCTTTATTCTCTCTTACTAAAAGGGCCTTTCACATTGAGATCCGGAACGAACTTTGCACTGCCCTACCCCTCCCCCCAAGGGCAGAACACCATCCACCCTAATTGCCCTTCTTCCAACATATAGGAATATACAGGCCTTACACACTTTCACTACCAGATCTTCACTGATACAATTGTACAACCAAAATTCTACGCATCTTCCTTTTTATTTACACATTTTTATCTTTTTCTCTATCCATGAACATCACTTAGCAGATGCAGACCACTCAAAACACTTGGGACATTTGTTACATGTGTTTTGTAGTCTGTAAGTAACGAGGTATTCCATATGCAGCTGATGAGTCAGAGATTATTAGTTCATACTGTAATATTTCAGATTAAGAATGTATGAGCTGAACTTGCTGTGGATTCTGTGACTTCACTGGGATTGTTTTCTGGAATTTTTTTCGTACATGCATTGAAAGAGATTCAAGTGCATAAAGGTATTGCTATTTTCTGCCATTATATGACCTTACACATACTCTTGTGTAAACACTCAGACTAAATTGAAAAGTTTTCCTCATAGCTCTGTATCTCTGAATAGGCTTAGAGGTAGCCCTTATTGTTTATGAACACCGTATATTTCTTTCTTGTGTTGCAAACTACAGTTTAATAGTGTGCCTTTCTCTTCCTGTTGTCTTTCCCTTTCAGTCTTTGACTAGAATTTTCAAGAGACTAATAACATAAAATTGATGACTTGCTAGCACTAGCTTGTGTTTATCCAAGTCTGGATTGCTAGGTAGGTTATGTAGTCCATAAACCATCTGACAGTGCTGTGTAAATATGTTTAGTGGGGGATTTTCTGATAAAGGGACTGGAAAGGAACAACCCTTTTTGAGCACTCCTAAGAGTTTACACAAGAAATCCTGTAAGTCAGGTAGAAACCCCTACCAGCCAGGTAGTCACAAGAAACTTTAATTATCAGTACATCTACTTGCTTTACATGCTTATGTCAGATTCTGACAGCAGACTACAGTGCTCATGCTTCAGTAAGAGGTTTGACCTATGCTAACTCTCTAAGGAGGCAATTTTAGCCATGGAATAAACAGTTGGACTGCAAGTTCCAGTTCTCAGGACGGGATCTTAGGTGCAATCTCTTAATGCAATGAATTGAGATCCTTAGACTGATTGACAGTACAAACACTGGCAGAAGAGGCAGAAAATCAAAGTTCTCATTTTGTTTCTGGATTCTTTGGCAGCAATCAGACAAATTTCTGCAAGAATCATATACGAGAGCACCACCAAGAATGGGACACTATGTTCTCTAGAAACCACCAAATACATTGTGCTTTAGTTCCAGTTGCTGTTTCAAATGATAGAACAGCAATATAATAGCACCAATATGCTGCGATGTGGAAGCACCTGTGACTGATGAAACCTACACTCTGGACTCAGGAGTATGGCAAGTAATTTCCGACAGTTTGCTTCAGGATGAAAGTTAATTCATAATTTTGAACTGCAACCAGAATGACCAGGTTGCAAATCAATGTTCTTATCATTTAGTGCCCCTAAAATAAAAACAAAACAAAAAAACCCACACAAAACCCCCATAAAACAAACAAACAAACCCCCAAATTTGGAAAAATAATGTCAGTCTGTTGTGATATAAATACTCACTTTGCACAATATCCATCCTGAAATTTTGGTTTTAGCTACTAAAGGACAGTCTATTCCTTGCATACATGGGGAACACATTGCAGTACAGGACTGGGTGTACTTTTAAAGTACAACAGCTATTTATTGCTAACTCTGTGTTTCAGTTAGTTCTGATCACTGTTTTAGCAGAAAAGGCTGTCCCATGTGAATCTCTTGCTGAATAGATTTTTTATGTCCAATTCCTCCTGTATATGATTCTAAGTTGTTTTCATACAGACAAATTCTTAAAAAAAAAACCCAAAAAACATACAAGCTGAAACATAAACAGTGTAGGAAGGAAGGTAGCTCAAGATGACAGGAGCTAGAAGCACAGCCTGTGAAGCACAATTATCCTACTTCTTGGTTTATGGTTTCATTTCCACACTTGCCATAAACAGTTCTAAGTTAAAAAACTTGCTATTGGATTTTTCCCAACACAAAGCCTGAGGCTTGCTGTGCACGTTCATTTCTAGATGGGGGAATGGGGGGAGCATGTGTGTGTGTTTTCTTTTCTTTCTTTTGTATTTTTTTAATATGTACTCTAAAACATAGAATGGGTAAAAATTTAAAACTGTTCAGAATGCTAGTGCAGTACAATGTACATGTTTATGTAACTCTCATAAAAAAAAAAAACACAGGGAGAAAGATACCTTTGAACCTGGGCTCTCTAAAGAATTCTTCTTTAAGGGAGATAAAATAATGAAAAATACTTTGTTAAAGTGCTGGCCAAACTCTTATTGTTTGTACCACTCCTGGAAAAGACCCTGGGGAGCAGCAGCGGAATCTGTGCTATTGATTGGCTGGTTAAATAGAGGTCTATTAGATTCAGACAGGCTAGATTGATTATACAGCAGCAGAAGGAGCTCAGACTCAGAGCTAAGTGAACGTCAGGGTGAGAGAAAGGGAGAGCAAGCGAGAGAGCGCGCGCAATAGAGGGAGACTGCACACACTGTAGCATCAGTATGTGACTGCTGGTGCCTGATAACACCAATACTGATCTCCTTCAGTGGACAACTTGCTGAGCTACCTTTTTTCATCTGCAAGAGGATGGCAGCTCTAAACCAGTGCAACTGATAATAGACTGGACGTTGGAATAGTTCATTTTGCTTATAATTACATGTCTTAATGTTCTGCATCTCTGAAGAAAGGCTTATTACAGAAGACAAAAATTCATCGTGTACGCCTAGCTCTCATAGTACTGATTCTATACAGAGTTTGATCTTCCAGGTAAGGAAATAATCCTTTGATTTTCTGAGCAGCTAAAAAAAGGAATTATTCTTTTTGTACTTGCATGTTAAATACAAGCTTTGGCATCTGTTTATAGAATGTATTTATGCACTTAAATTTCTTTCACTCACAGCTAATGTGTATCAAATATTATGTACAGTGGAAGACATTTAAGAACAGGACATGGCTTGTGCATTGTATTTATCATGCTTAACCCTTCAAGTAAATGGGAATGAAGGAGCCAGAAAAGATCATTTCTAACTACTTGTGTGATGTTTTAATGTAACCTGTCCCACACATGCTAAGCATTCTGGAGTAACAACAACACACAATCTCTCTCATATTATTAATTCATTATTGTACATGTTGTAAAGCCAGGTAGAGAGAACATTTACCTGGTAGATTTCTCAGTGCTTGTCAGTAGTTTGAAACAGTATCTGTCTTTCGACTGCAAGCTTACCTCTGCTGCACAAACATGATCTGCCTTAAATAATATGGCATTAGACTGCCATCTTTTTATAGATACAGTAGTTATTGCTAACATTCTGCCTGCAAAGCAAAGATCAAGGCTTATGACCTGAAATATCAAACTTAGGATGTTTTGTTACGCTGTGCTGCATGTTTGAAGCAGCCATCCCATGGACTGATTGCCTGTTTTGATGTGACATTGACACCACTGTCTCCTAACTGCCTAGATCTACATAAACTTTCTACATATTTTCTTCAGCTGCATTGGAAATGGTTTTGCTGTGGTAGGTGATAGGCTGTGATAGGTTGCTGTGATTCTGAAGGTGATAGGCTAAACCAGAAATAACCCAGCTTTTGGTTACGTAGCAAATCAGGAAGATGATTGACTCGGGGTTTACAGGCCATGGGAGCATAACCCTAAGAGGATAGCACTGTCATTTCATTACCAACACATTCCTTCCAACTGCAATCATTTGTGCCACCTTCCTCATCAGTTTGTGCACTCTGCTCCTTGCTCCAAACTGAAAGGAATTTTTCATACACCAGCTCTTATGATTACTCTCTCTGAGTGAAGTAGAGACATTGGTCTATTAACACAAGAATGTAAGCAGATTTGCACCCAGCCAAGTACAACTTTCCAATGCTTCGTCCAGTTACGAAACTGCCTATAGCAGGCTATTGCTGCCAGACTATGCACCTAACTGTAGTCCATTTTATCCAATGACAAACACATTCACAAATACAGAAAAGCACTTTCTTCTCTTCCCTCAGCACAGATATTTTTTATAAATTTCTATAAAGCATCACACTCTAATACTTAATGATTTCTCAAAATCCCAAACATGAAGTGAAATTCCCACAGTTACTAAAATGATTATTTATAATTTGTAAAAGACATTATAAATGTTGGGGACCTTAGACACATATAGACTTTTTAAAAAACAAACAATAATTTGAATGGAAGGGGTGCCTAAGTGACCACATGAACAAAATATGCAATGCTTAAAAGATAGATTCACTTTCTACAATGAATTATATGAATAAGCACTGGCAAACCAAGAAGTAAACTGATGAGCCAAAACCAAAGGCTTACTTAAACTGTAGCATCTGTGCTCCTTTATTTCTTACATTGTCTTTGTGAATAACGTCTATGTTGTTTTTTATATACACAATTGATCCATGTCAGCAATTTCAGTGTTTCCTTCTGAAATTCTTTGCAGGTAACGAGAAAAATCTCTGGGGGACACGTTTTGCCATCTTAGCTTTCACTGAGTGGTATTTTACTCCATAAAATACTGCCAGAGGTGTGGACTGCATCTCTTGACTATGGAGTCAGTGTGTCAGAATCTGACCATTAATAACGGAGTGAAACCCTTTACGTTTTAACTAACTGACTGAAAATTTTAACAGTAAGACAAAGATCTACGTATCAAGAATTAGATCTACCAAATGTAGACAGAATTTCATAAGGAGCTAAGATAATTGGATGCCTAATTCACTACAAAACTTAAGGCCTGTCCCAAAATATTTCATGTGCAGTTTGACTTGCAAAAATGATCTTTACATATGCTCAGAAGATTTCTTACAGCTCTTATTAATCTTTCTCTTTTCTCACTGAAAAGCCTTGTCTACTATCCCTGTGCTTTTTAAACATACCTTATAATTTTGTGATTGGAAATAAAATAATGATAATTCTGTGATTTCAAAGATAATAATATAATTCTCTCCAGATTAGTAACTGTTAATATTCAGGTTACATCATAACCATTAAACTCCAAATAATGCTAAAAAGTATTTATTTTTGCAAAGGGAATATCCCATTTGAACATTATGTTTTCTAAAAAAACACAAAAGAAAATCAGAAGCCCAAACAATTAGTTAAGCTTATGTTCATGTATTATGTTATTAATTTCTGCAGATTTACAAAAATTTACAGAGTAAGCATCTTCTTTTGTCAGATTAAGGAAAAATAGCTGAAAAAACTCAACTCAGAAAGATTTTAAGAGGTTACGCATTACAAATTGTACATTTTCTTTGCAATCTATAATGCTGTTAATCTGGACCTTTTGCAACAATCTAAACTGATTGAGCTGTATCACCTTCTTCTCAAGAAGACTAATCTAGCCTTTCTGAAACTAATTTTCCTTTGCTTTCCATCTTGAACTCACAGAAAGTGAACTTTATTTTTATTTTCCTAGATAAATAAGGAAAAAGCCATTAGAGGGCTCTTTCCTCCTATGATATCACACACCAAGCTGCATTCAACAGATATAGCTGGTTACTAGTCTCGTTACCAAAAAAGGTCCTGCTTGAATGAATTTATTCTGGATGTAGAGTATTTTAATAATGCAGAGCAACTACAAATCTTTATTGTTTGTTTGGGTTTGTGGTTTTGTTTGTTTGGTGTGTGGTGATTTGGGGTGGTTTTTTTGTTGTTTTTTGTTTGGTTGTTTGGTTGTTTTTTTATTTAATGCAGATAATTAAAAAAGGATAGCTCTTCCACTGCCAGTTAGATGGTTATGTTTTGAAGTTATCTTGTGCCCCATAAAGGAGAAGCAGGGAACACGTTCAGCAAGAACACAGTGCGTTGAAGTAATCCTGAGGGTTACTAAATCAACAGCTTGATCAGAATGAGTATGGAGCACCACTAATGTCCAAAAAGCTTAAGTTCACTTATCCCTGTAATGGTGACCAACAGGGCAGCTAGCTCTGAAAAAAAGTTATCCTGTTGAGTACTGTTATATTGTACTGATAGCAACCTTAACTATATAGAATAGACATACTCTTCACTTGCACAGCTTGCTTTCAGAAGGGCAGGGTATGTCACCAGGATTTTTGGATGACTGTTCGTCACACAAAAAGAGAGAGAAATTTCGTTTAAATTCTGCAAACATTTACTCATGTGACCAGTTGTACTGAACTTAGTGTGGACCAAATCCTTTGTTCTGCCTATTACACCTTTAATAGTTCCTGTAAGTTCATTGCACCACTGTACCTGAAATTAGCTGTGAAGTTTGTACTATTCCTTGTGAGAGTTAGAAATAACTACTGAATAGCTAAATGCAGATTAAGAAAGAGCAATAGATTTGTTGCAAAGCACAGAAAGGTAGTTGTAAGCACTGCAGCAGCATGCTGATGTGAGGGCAGGAGAAACGTAAGTGTCAAAAGACAATGCACCACCTGTTGTAGTTTTGAAGAATTTTCTTATTTCTGTCAACCTTGAAAGAAAAAATCCCATGTTGGTAGATGACTTTACCCACTCTGACCAATTTGCTACTTTACATTGTTTAGCTTGGAGAGATTCCAATACTACCAGCTCAATTCAAGAAAAAAGGAAAATAAAAAAAGAACTGATACCTTTGTTGTGCTCTATATTCATGACACAGGATAATAATCTGGCCAAGCTGCATTTTTTTTTTTTAAGCTAAAAAATTATGTCTTTTCTTGGTTTTACTACAGGTCTGACTAGTCTCTCAATTTATGCACACACAGCATCTATCTTATGACATGCAAGGAAGAGCTTTGTTCTGTTAAACAGCATCTAGAAATTCCAGCCAGGGTCTGAAGACATTGTGTTTACCACTGCATAGACAGGGAAACAGCCTTAGTTAAAGGTTCATGCAATATAATCAAAGTAAGCAAAAACTGGAATAAAACAAGTATTATTTCTGAGATACATAATTGGTGGTTCAGACTCGTGGCAGATGATCTTCAGTAACGACATTATTAACACATAGCAACCACAGCATCATACAAATTAGCTTACTGTCAATGGAAGTGGGCTTTTTTATTGCTAAAAGGCAGCTAAAGTTAACTGTGACTTGGTTGCATTTCAAGTAATTAAATGTGTACATGAACAGTCACCAAGACTGAGCTGGTATAATTATTAGTTATCCTGACTTTATTTAAGGCCCAAATCAGATTAAGCAAACTGCCTGAAGATGACAAGAGATCTGTGGCAGAAGTAACAGAGACCACTTCTTGGTTGAGTCAAGTGCCCTATCTGTAAGACTCTTTTCTCCTCTACAAAACACAGTTTAATTCAATTGTATGCTCTGCTTCTTTGAAATCAATTAAATTTCATTAAAAAAATGAAATTAAACTCAAGATACTTGTCATAAAGTTTCTGCAGAGCTTCACTCCAGAGGTAACTCTAATTTACTGGGTGGTTAATTTATCCCTTATAAACATACACTATGCAAAGCACTTTGAAATACTTTTGAATGAAACTTGTTGTATAAATGTAAAGTATTATTATGGCAAACACAAGTCACTCAAACTTCAGATAGTGAAACCTGCAACAGTCTGTGATGCTCTATTAAGAATGAATAAATCATTTGTCTCGAATGTTTAAAGATTGATAAAAAACAATTCTTTAAACATGTACTCAAATAAGAAATACTTAAGATTTTTTTTTCCTGTTTCATGCTTTTCTATAATATATGCAGGGAATCATTCATTTGTCTAGATGTTAGAAGTAGAGAAGTTTATAAAAGCAATTCATGTATATATTGTCAAAATATTTTAAAGACGAATACTAACAGTGCAGACTAAAATACACATCATAATGTAATAAAATGCAAGAACTCTTTCTCTTAACTGCTTTACCGGAAAAAATAACATAACTTAGTAAATAGGGTTCTTTTCCAACTCCTGTTTATGTAACTTGCATTGAAAGAACAGCCTGTATATTCCTCACATTTGCATACAATCCCTGGGTTAAACCTAAATATATATATGTATAAAATGTGCCTATGTCTCTCCATCTACCTATATCTAAGGTTATCCTTTTACTGTCTGTATTCCGCAGATGTATATATGCCTGTTATAGTGAATTTGCAATTTTTAACAACACAGCCATATAGAACTCAACTGTGTTCTCTGTGTCCCATAGAAGAAAAAGGTTTATCCCTTGTGATCTGAAGCCACTCAAGGGTACAAGTTATGAGAAAGGTGCCACCAAGAAATGCAGGTCAACAGATCATCAGATGCCAGGATCCTAACAACAAAATGCTGTTTCCCCTGATATTGAAAGTGGTTAAAATCATCTGCTTTAATGTGGTGAAATAGCAGAAAGGCTTTGCTGTGCAGCATGCAACAAAATACCATTGAAGCGCACAGTAGAGTTTGGAGAAAAGCTTTTAAAATTTTTGGGATTTACTTGAATTTCAAAATATTTAGAACTGAGCCAAAACCGTTGTTGCTTTGCAAAACACTGATTATGTTTGGCTCTGGAGCAAAGCATGGACAAATCTTTCTCTGAACAGCAATTATTAACACTGTTAGTCTGTGGAGTATAAAGTGAACACAGTCCTACAGAGCAACTGATAGTGAGAAGTACCTCATTGTCCTTCTCTGGCAGATTTGTAACACTGAGAATTAATGTGCTTACAGCACTAACAAAGCTATGGCAACATCTTAATTATTTATACATCTTCCTTTTTTTCCCCCCAGAACTCTTACAAAGAGTTCTGGGGGGAAAACTTAGGATTTTTTTTTATTTAGGAGATGGGACTCTGAAGGTTTTTTTCTTCCTTTCATTTATCAGATATTAAACAGGGAAAAAAAAAAAAACAACAACAAACAACAACAACAACAAAGACCAGAAACAAAACCAAAAAACCCCACACCACAACCCCATTAATTCACCTTTGGACCAGGTGTCAAATGTGTGGGGAGGAACAACCCCATGCACCAGTACAGGTTAGGGGTTGTCCTGCTGGAAAGCAGCTCCACGGAGAAGGACCTTGGAGCCCTGGTAGGCAATAAGTTATCCATGGGACAGCAATGTGCCCTGGTGGCCAAGAGGGCCAATGGTATCCTGGGGTGCATCAAGAAGAGCATGACCAGCAGGTCAAGAGAGGTTATCCTCCCCCTTTACTCTCCGCTGGTGAGGACCCATCTGGAGTATCGTGCCCAGTTCTGGGCTCCCCAGTTCAAGAGAGGCAGGGAGCTTTTGGAGAGAGTCCAACGGAGGATGATTGAGGGACTGGAACATCTCTCATATGAGGAGAGGCTGAGAGACCTGGGGCTGTTTAGTCTGGAGAAGAGAAGGCTGAGAGGGGACCTTATCAATGTCTATAAATACCTGGAGTGGCTTCAGGAGGATGGAGCAAGTTTCTTTTCAGTAGTGCCCAGTGATAGGATGAGGGGCAATGGGCATAAACTGCAGCACAGGAAGTTCCACCTCAATACGAAGAAAAACTTCTTTACTGTGCAGGTGATGGAGCACTGGAACAGGCTACCCAGAGAGGTTGTGGAGTCTCCTTCTCTGGAGACCTTCAAAAGCCGACTGGACACGTTCCTGTGCAACCTGCCCTAGGTGATCCTGCCTTGGCAGGGGGGTTGGACCAGATAATCTTCAGAGGTCCCTTCCAGCCCTTACCATTCTGTGATTCTATGAACAGAATTAACTCAAAAATTATTGTAATAAAATGTTTCCTTGAACATAGTGAAACAATAAGTTTGTTCTTAATACTGTGCAGTAATCAGTAATAACAGCTCGTTCTTTGTGACTCAGAATATTAACACTGAGTATATTTTCTAACCTATGGAAATTATGTATGCCAGAAAGCAAAAAAGCAAGACATTATCTTACTTTTAATTGTTCTATAAGTCTGTTTTTCATAGAGGTACACAGACTTGACTGAGTTCTAAAAACTACTGAAAATACATTGTAGTGCTTTGCTCTTCCTTGCTTCCTAAGACCCATCAATTGTTCCTAGTTCTATGCAACACAGCTGTACTGATAGGTATGTAGGGACAGTTCCGAAATCAATGTTCTAACTTTCAACTGGAAAGAAGAACTAACTCACTGGCTTGTACAAAAGCACAGGAAAATATGTAACTGAAGTGAAAGTGAATGGACATTACTATTTCGGGGTTTCTTTACATCATCTGACAATTTCTGCATCTGGTGCATGTTCTTGAGTTAGATTAAATAATATAAAGGTATTCTTCATATTTTTGTCATTTAACATATAACAGACTATGCCTTCTCAACACTGTATGGGAAACCAGCATTTGAAATTATCTTCTTAAAGGAAGTCACATGTAAACATTTTACAGGGAAACCTACTTTCAAGATCCCTGCCCTATTTTGAGACACAGAAAATTTGAAGCAGCTTCAGGTAAGCTGGATGATGTTCAAGGCACCCAGTCTTGGATGTTTGCCCATTAATACTACACACTGTTGTACATCAAGCACCTCGTTGATGATTTTCAAACAGCATCTTGTAGTGAAGTATAGAATTTAACTAGCAAAATTGCAGCAATGTGATCAGTATGTACCCTTTATTATCTTCTGCCAATAAAACAAGTATCAGTGGCCAGAAATATAGCTGTTATGAGGTTGCTTATCACTAGCAAAGCTGGAGCAAAGCATGAAAGCTCTACAGTGTCCATTTGAAAAGGAAAATTGTTCCTGGACTGCATGTCCAGAAGCCTCTCCAAGCAGATGTGTCATGCAGATACTACTTTGAAGGTCAGAGAGAACACTCTGGGGATAGACAAGTTCCTTTTGTGTTGCACATCCATGTATTGTTTGACTGTCACAATATATCTAAAACCTTGGACAACTGCTTGCCAGTTACCTGACTAACTCCCAGATACATGGGACAAAGAAGACAATATCAGTGAAGTGGTGCAAGGATACATTAGTAGATCTTGTCACAAACTATTTTCATACTGTTGAGGCAAATAATTCAAACCAAAGTTGTACTTTAATACAGCAAAGTAAAATTACTTCACTTTCCTGGGAAGCAACTAGATGACTATGCACACCCACTCCCCCCAACCTCCAGCATAAGGTGCAAACTCCTCCTCACTCTAACTCATCTTTTCAATGTCTTGCCCAAGTGAAGCCAATGCAATATGCCTGGGACATACCAAACTTCTTAATAACTTAAAGCATTAGATTAAATGGTACTAGTCAGAGAGAAAATAGTATGTACAAATCCGAACTATATCACATGTCAATCTAAAATAAAACCACAGTTATTAAATCCTTAGTCTCATGGCAATAAACTTCTCTTAGGCATTTAAATTTCTCCAAATTTCTTTTGTGCATATATATATATATATATATATATGAAGTCCATCAACTTCTTCACCTGTTTTCATCACTAAGTGTTCCAGCCAAATCTTTGGAGAAGCCCCACTGCAAGAACTGCTGTCAGCTTGTGTGGCTGATACACACTGGTGTGTGTAAGAAGTGAATGTCAGGAACTGCAGGATGTCAGGATTAACTCACCCACAAGCTTTTATGATGCAAAACAGTTTAAACACCTTTCACTGAGGAGAGGTATCTTTCATTACTTCATATAAACCTTGGCATAAGAGTATGCATATAGACAGTTACCAAGAAATAAATGACGTACTGTAATTCTCCATTCTGGTTTATGTCTATGGATTTTCTTTGACCCTGTCATGTTTTAACATTCTCAAGAGGAATCACTGGATGCTTCAGCTATAAACATTTTTCAGACAGTAATTTGAAGTCCAGTCTTACTGATTATGCAAATCAGTGTTTTCTATGATGTTTCCTACTTCTCTAACCATCATCTCTACTTTCCTAAGATATCTGGAGAAGTTTCAGATCTGCACTAGAATCCAGAGAGAAATGTTGTACAATATATGAAAGTATTACATGTAAAAAATACGTATGTGTCTGAAAGTAGAAGTGAAGAGCAAAAATCACACTGAAGAAGTGAAAATGAGTTTATCATGAATTACCTTACACAGACAGCATCAGTTATTTCAGCCTGCATGGTATTTGGATCTCTTATGGGTCAATACTTCATTTCTACTGCATGACATGGCTGCACTTACATATTGGGAAAGCAGCCATTGATCTTATGCAGTGTTGCAAGACTAGAACTTTTGCTGAAAATCAACTGGCAGTTTCTTGGATGGTATACTGCAAAATCAGCTCAAAGTGTTCTCTGCTGAAGATACCAATTTTAAAATAAAAACTTCTTTGCAAGTCTCCTATACCCAGGACCAGAAAGCTGCTAGTGTCCTGATGTAACTTTAGGGTTTGGTTTGGTTTGTGGTGTTTTTTTTTTTTTTTTTTTAAATTTTATTTCTCAGAATCTGTATCATTTTTCTCAGGTTTTCATTTCTTCGGAGAGGGATTTCTGTCTTGGGTGGGGTGTGTGTGTCTTTTTTTTGTTTGTTTGGTTGATTGGTTGGGTTTTTTTGTTTTTTGCGATGAGCCTCTAGCCACTAAAGTGATAGGTATTCTATACATCAATTAGATAAATATTACATGTGGGCAGAAAATGCTGTGATCTGTTTCTCTTCCTGATTCTTCTGCCTTTTGTAAGAGAGTTTACTTTAGCTATGAATTTGTTCAAATTCAGCACCCTTCCATAAATCTTGAACTTGGGTATTGAGATACATCTAATGAGGTCACTCTGTGGCATACTTTTTATTGTAGATGACACTTTCGTCATTCTGGATTTAGCTGCAGTTCTGTGCTTTCTCAATATGTGTCAACTACATAACATAAGGTGTCCTACTCTCGGTAATGATAACCTGTAACTGGAAACACAGTATGTGAAGTCTTACAGACTTTAAAACAAAATCTTTAGGAGAAAAAAAAAGCTATTTTCAAAATTACAGCTACTGGTCAAACTAGGAGACTTTACAATGTTCTACTTAAAAAATAAAATTGAAATTACCTTATTTGTATACTTGTTTCAGTAAATGACCCATGTTTTTTGTCAGTGTACCAATGTAAAAGAAATGTAGGTGTCTAGTAGGACTGTGTTTTACTCAGCTCTTACCTTGGGGATCGTGGAGTGGATCCCCACTACAACTTTATAAAATTCAGTTAAAACTTTTGTTGTTGTCCTGTCTTAATACTGGCATGCAGTCATGCCATGTTACAGAGGTTTATAAGAAGAGCAGTGTACAAAACAAGAACATACTTGACAAATAGTTTGTCTTTGTAGTATTCTCTTGACCATAAATAAGCTACATGGCTGTTGTTTCATGTGACTTACTTTTAAATCTCTGTTCCATTATAGATGCATATGTACACACAACTGAGTGTACTACAGGATTTTCTTTTGAGATCTCAATCAGCCAAAAAACATTAGACACACCATTGTTAGTTTTATTTCAGATTAAATGCAGTATATGCTGAAAAATTCATTTTTTCCCCAAAATACTGTGAATACTTGAAGTCACTGATTAAATTACTTAAATCAGTCACTGATTTTAACACACAGCCTACTTTCTTTTGAAATCAGATCCTAAACATCATTTGCCTCCAACGTTCCAAGAACCATGATGGTTATTTGTTCCGAGCCAGCAAAACTATTCTGGCGTAAAGCAGCATATAAATTTTAGCTAGATGTAGCATACGTCAGATGATATATTGTCATCATAATTTCTATGACTTTTAATTATACTTATTCCATCATATTTTGAAGCAGTGAAGCTACCAGTAATTTAAGTATGTGATTTTGTACCACACAGAGTTATCTTCAGTGTCTTTTTTCAATCATGAACACAGGTACTGCCTGTCACTGTGCATTATTGTTTACAATATTAGTTACCAGAAAAAAAAATTTTTAGAGATTTTGAACAATTTTTTAACAAAAGAAAAATAATCTCCAAATAAAGTGAGAATTAATTCCTTGTTTAGGGAAGGGAAAGAAAGATGTAATGAAGGCCCTAATTTTTATTGCTGTTTGATCTTACAATTCTTTCTCAAACTATAAATTAATTCTTTCATATGAACCAGACACATAGTATTGTTTGTCTTGACCAGGACCAAAAAAATATAACACCACCTTTCTATCCGTGCTATATTTTGCATTAATAGATATTTCTGCCCCCTTTCTTCCCTTCACTTCTCAGGAAGGGGATAGTCCTAGAGGTGTTATGCTTTTGGAGAATAAAGGGAAACCTGATTCTTGTAGATATAATTCATAGAATTCAGAAAGTCTGGGAACACTGTTGAAAGTGTTCTACAACAGCTTAAAAATGTCAAGATGTGAAAGAATCTTTAATGTATATACATCATCAGGGACGACAGATTTATTTCATACATGTAAGTATAGATTAAAGCAACCAATGAAACATGCAAAATCTAAATCTGATACATTTGAACCATGTAGGGATAGATATGCTCCTCTTATCTTGCAGTATTTGGTTCTCAAGTTAGTGGCTTAAATTAAAAATTACTTAGAGTAAAATCAAATGATTCCTCTCCTTACTTTGAATTTCCTTCAAATATTGGTGATTTTGCCAATTACAGAATGAATGATTCAATGATAGTACCAGAGTTATTTAGCAAATATTCCCCTCAATGTACTGTGAGAAAAAAAACAAACCACCAGAATTCAGCTCAGTTTTCTAGGTGCCTTAATTTAAACTCTGCACTGAAAGCATTCATTTGAGGCAAAACGCACATCTATTTTTACTTTTCAAATGTTGCAATGATGAGACAAATATATTTGATGTGACTTTTGCCTCTGCAGTTGCCTCTACAACACAACCTGTTCCTGTCCCACAGTTTGTTTCACCGAATTGCATGTGCTCAGTGACCCATAATAAATTATACTGGATGATTTAGATTCACTCACAAGTAGGTGAAGAACTTATTTTCTTAGGTATTGTTTAGACTGAGAATTGCATTTGACATGCCAGGTTGTAACCTCCATGGGAAATACGGCCACAATTTGTTTATGTGTAAACACATACAAACAAGTGCATATAGATACCTACAGCTATACAACATGTATTCATATAACCACAATCCCAAAGCCTCTGTTTGAAAACTGAAAAGTCCCAATAGTCCAGGACTTTCAAAAATAAAATGGAAACAAACTGTGCACCATAATAAAACTGCATGCTTGTTCAGCAGTAATATTTTGCTGTGAAAGGCCCCCTTACCTGCATTTAGCATGTGTTGATTGCTCGGGTCACTGAAGCACAAGATGCGTCAATAAAGTAATTTATAACGATCAACCTTCTGGGCCGACTACGGGAAGAACCAGCCTCTACTGTTTTCTTCTGGCTGAGGAAATCTGTTCTGCTGTTGATAAATATTCGCCAAACAATCAGAAAATCCACCAGCCTCTCTGGCTTTTACTCCTCACAGAGAAGTGAGAAGGCGTATGCCAAACGGATACATTGCGCAGCCTAAGAGCAACAAGTACCTATTTTTAAACCACGTTCCGCTGGTAGATACAATGATCAGTAACATGATGTCTTAACAGTAACAGAAGCTGATGTCAGGATGACTTCAAGTCAGGGAAAACGACTTCTCTTAAACGTGACGAAAGGGACGCACAAACCGATTACCACCATCCCGGTTAAAACAAAGAGCAAAATACCGACGTAACGATCCACACCTTCCCGCTGAGCGCAACCGAACCCCGCCGCACGGCCGGGCGCTCCGGGAGAGGCCCGGGGACCCCCTTCCCGCCGGGCGGCCAAAGGCCCGCTTCTTCACAGACCCCGCCCAGCCTCCCTCTGCGGCACGGCTAACGCCCTGCCGCGCGCGGGGCGGGGCGGGGCCGCCCGCAGAACCTTCTGGAGCGGCGCTGGCAGCGCGGGAAGGTGCCACTCGCGCCACCCACAGAGCTACCTGGGGCGTGTGCGGCGGCCGCGCGCCGGTGGGAGAGAGACCGAGCAGGCGAGGGGCTGGGGTGAGTCCTGCGGGCCGCTCGCCTTCCTTCTGCGCCGTCTTCGTAGTCCGTTTGGAGTCGCGGGCGCGTGGGGCCCTTTTTTAGGGACGGCGCTGCAGTGGTCTGCCTCTTCGTGGGACTTGCCCTGGTGCCGGGGCGGGGCGGCGGGGCTCGGCTCGGTTTTCTGCTGTGTTTGCTGTAATGGAGCTTTGGGGGTCCTGGCTGCGCCTGGTGAGGGCGCGTCCAGGCTCGGGTGGGGTGTGACACCTCGGGGAAACTCGCCTGGGGCACTGCAGCCAGAGGCTGTTGCTGGCAGGTGGTGACGGTGGGTGAGGTGCGACTTGATAAGGCTGAACTTCCGTTAGGTCAGAAGCGGTGCAGGAGAAAGGAAAGGGGAATGGGGAGGTGGTAGGGCAGACCCTGGGGGTCGTGGGAGGCACGGTGGGTGCTGACCTCCTAGAAGACCAGACTTTTAGTGTAAAGAGTTGTAACTGACGGTAGTATTTGCAAAATAGGGCAACATTGTTGATCCTTAACTCTAGGGCTGCTTGATATCACGGGCACTCCTGAGTTGAAGGTTAGATAAGGAATTAAAAAAGGTATTAATCTCTGAAGACTAGGATTGTATTTAGTTTCACTTTCCTCCTTTTACCCTAATCTTAAATCTTGTTGAATCGCACTGCCCTACACTGCTGGTAAACCAGCCTAATTGGAGCAAGAGTGAAGGTGTTTCAAAATTTGGGTGCTTTACACCTGCTCAGTGTGGAAGCCCAAATGAAAGAACATCACGAGAGCCTCAAAAACAAGTGCAGCTGATGCATATTGCAGGGACTCATGTGCTGGGAGCTAACTCTGCTAGGCTGCTGGCAGATGAGGGGAGTCTCTTGTCTTTGCCTTGCTTAATCTTGCCATGCCATTGACAGTGGCCAAAGCAGCCCTTGAACAAGCTGTCATTACTCCTTGCTGCCAGACCTGTTGCAGGTGATTCCCATGGCACTCTCTTAGCTATCCGTGATCTCCTTGTTGCAGAAGTCTTTGGTTTTCCAAAATTGTTTCTTTATTCAAGCTGCCAGTCTGTTGAAAAAAAAAAAAAAGTAGAAAAATGTTGGGCAGTTCAGGAAATGACAATGACTCCATGACATAGGTTCCCTTTCAGAGATTAATTTTTCCCTATCTCTCAAGCACAGTCTGTCATACTGCTCTCAAAATAGGTTATACCTGAACTGAGGATAGGTGTTTTCTGCTATTCCCAAGTTCACCAGGAAAAATGCTTCTGAATTAATGGACTTATAACTGATCCCATTCGGACTGCTGCTGTGGAAATACTGTTTGCAAAACTGTATTATAGTAGTGAAAACAATCTTCTTTCTGTCCTCCCTTCCTAAGTGTAGTGCCTGAGTCTCAAATTTAACTTCAAGTGTTTATTAAAATATGTCTGCTTAATATTTCTGAGTGACATTGACTTAACTCTAAGTGCTTTTTCATATGTGATAACTGGAGAAAAGAAGCCTACATTAGACCTAAGTTTTCACTCATAGTACCAAATTCTGCCCTCTTCTTTATCAAATGTTAAAGTGGGGGAGAAGGGAGGAAATAAAATTATCTGGGGATGGTTCTCAGTGGAATCTTGTATTGCGATGAATATTTTAGTGAGAAAGTAAAATTTTGCTGTCCTGTAAAAGAACAGTTTCTTTCTACCTGAATATTTATGGACTGTTCAAGGAGTCACTTCACACCCAAAATACATTCTCCTTGCTCAGTCTCTTGATGCAGTCACCCGCAAATACGTGTAAGGCTTAGAAACAGTTAGCTGCTACAGTTTTTCCTTCTGAGTCACTGAAGTTCTCTTATGACTTTTAGAAAGTGATCTTCTGGGAAAAAATAAATCTATCTGTGTTTTTCTGATGGGTCTATAAGAGAAGAGGCAGATTTCTGGAGATCTTTTGGTGCATTTTGAAAATGCTCTGGAGATTGGAAAGTGAAAAAGAAACAGTGTATTTCTTGGGGTCTTGGTGATAGTAAAAAGCACAATCTCTTTGCTGCTGTTGAGGGATACAATTTGTAGGTTTGTAAAAGTTTTTTTTTCCTTCAAATAAACATTAAGATTCGTAATTTTCTAGGACTGTTCTTTCACATGGACTTGGAATTAGTAGAAAGGAGCATTTAGCTTTTAGATTTAGCTAAAAACAAAGTAGATAAATTCCTCTGTTCTAAGGATTAAAAAGTTTAAATTTCAGAGCTTTTGTAATTTCTTTGTAATTTCTTACCTTGTATCAAATGAAACGTCTGCTATCTGAAGGCTCTTCTTCATTTCAACTTCTTGTAGTAAAGGGTTCACAATTTAAAAATAAATTGTGACTGTTAGGTATTTATTTGATAGGTGAGAGCAGGGATTTTATTGCATTATGGTGTTCTTTGCAGGTTGTTGAAATACCTGTATGGGTCTGGTATTTTTTCACTAACAGGTGCTATTATATACAGTCATTCAGTGAATTCAAATTGTGCAGTCTAGCAGATTTCTGGGAGCCAACTGATAAAGGAGCTTATTATTAAGAGCATTTCTATTTCCTGCTGGATTTTAATACAGTAGCCAAGCACTCAAATTATAATTTTCAAAATTGCATTGTTAATTATTACCAAATGCTGATGAAATACCCAGAGCTCTGTGCCATCTGTTCTTTCAAAATTACCAGTGGGATGTGGTCAGTGTAGGACCTATTACTTATCCATATAACTTCATATTTTATAGGGCTTCCTGGTGGTTAAATTTTCTTCTGGTCTGAAGTTTTGTCCATATTTCTGACTTGTATTACAATACTTTCTTTCCTTTCCCAGCTAAGTTGTGGTGTATTTTGCTAACATTGTGCCCCAGGTGGTGTTGTGCTGCCAGGGATACATGTGGCAGTCAACAAGAGAGAATCCTGAATTTCATTCATAGTAAAATCCTTGGGGAAGTTGAACAAAGGTTTTCTTTGCAAATTGGTAGGAAAAATGAACAGGTATAAAGAACAACAGTGGTTATTTGGAAAAATTCTGTCAACAAATCTGGTTCTCTGTTTTTTATGTGTTCTTAAAAGAAAACTTCAGGGCTGTGTTTGTGGAATATTCTCCATCTCTTAAGCTTAGTAAAGCCCTAAAACACTTTTCTAGAATGTACAAGCCCTTGCATATGTCTGTAGGTGTGAAGAACACAACTGTTGCTCCTCAGATCCCGGTGAGATATGTCTTCACAGAAGGTAGGCAATGCAAAGTACTTGCAATAGTATTATCTCATACAATGTTTCTTTAAGGTGAAAGGCAATTAAAGACATATACAAAGCTACTCTGTGCCTTTTTAGAAAGCACTCTTTTATTTGTTTATGACTTATAGGCATTATTTGCTATGGTCTGCAAAAGTTTTTTTTCAGTTTTTCTCTGAAACAATGAGAGTATTTGAGAAATGTTGTATTTTGGTTGTTGAGGAACTTTTTGTGAAAGTTATAATTTTTAAAATTATTTCTGTGCAGTTCAGCATTAGCAGACATCATGTGTTTGCCAGGAAAAAAAAAATAGTTTGAGCTGATTTCTCTCAAATCAGGAGTTCTTCAATTTTAAACAAGCTCAGACTACATCATAAAATTGTTGTTTTTGTGCATGGGTCATTGAACTTGCTGTTTTATATGGTATTTCAATAAGACAATTATGTGGTTTTCTAGTATTAGCCTAGATGCGAATGTTAGCTGGAGTTTGTGGTAGGCTTAAAGGTGGCCATTGGGCGGCAGGCAGGAAAATATGTTTGCAGTTATGTAGAAGGAACACAGGGTGATGCTTTATATTTAACCTTTAGCGTGGAGGAAAAAAACCAGTTGTGCTGGATGCCCTCTGCAGATTCAGTGAGTCTGTAGAATTTTCTCCCTTCCAGGTTCAGTTACGTCACCAGAAAAGACAATTCATGGGAGGAGCAGTTGTAAAATGCATTCAGATGCAGCAGCCTGCTACTAAATTTGATGTTGTGTGTTTCATGCTTAATATTTTATTTTGTTGTGGATACTTGCGCCATCAAGAATAATTAAGAACAAGCAAAAGAACTGTGCATGATGAAACAAAAGCTTAAAAATAACTGTAACTGTGCAGCCCTTGTGCTGTGTTTGTAAACTTTAGAAACTAGCAAGTATGCTGCAGCAACAGTTACAAGGGAAGAGGTTACTTTTCTGATTATGTCACAAGAAAGTGACCTGCAAGTGGTGAACGAGTGAAGCAGTCCCTGCATTTATGATCCCTTGACTGGTTCCATGGTGTCGTGGTTTAGCCCCAGCTGGCAACTAAGCACCACGCAGCCGCTTGCTCACTCCCCCTCCCGCAGTGGGACGGGGGAGAGAATTAGGAAAAACCTCGTGGGTTGAGATAAACACGGTTTAATAGGACAGAAAGAAAGAAGGGAACAATAATGATAATACCAACAAAGGAATGTACAAGAACAAGTGAGGCCCAATACAGAAATTGCTCACCACCCCGTGATCGATAGCCCGTCCCCGAGCAGCGATTTCCGCCCCCCCGGCCAACTCCAGTTTATGTACTGGGCATGACGTCGTATGGTAGGGAATATCTCTTTGGCCAGTCTGGATCAGCTGTCCCGGCTGTGTCCCCTCCCAGCTCCCCGTGCACCCCCAGCCTGCTTGCTGGCAGGCCAGCACAAGAACCTGGACTGTCCTTGACGGCTCAGCAACAACCCAAAACATCAGCACATTATCAACAGTTCCTCATCCCAAATCCAAAACACAGTCTCACACTAGCTTCTGTGAAGAAAACCAGCTCTATCCTGGCTGAAACCAGGACACATGGATTTTGTTTATTTTCTCCCATTTCAAAAAAGACATTTTACTACTTTTGTATGGCAAATGGTATTTGCAGTCTAAGGGAGCAATTCAAGGTTTTACAATTCTGGGTTTAGATATTCCCAAGCCAGTTTGCTTTTCATAAGAACAAGTCTTGAGATGCTGAAATTCTGGAGACACAGAATATTAGAGGAGAGTTGGCCCCTGATGACAAAGGGAAGCTGGAAGATAGAAAAAGAACTAAAACATAAATAGAGTTCTATTGCTGCAGAGGACTAGCAGCAATAGTTTTTTCCCTCTCTCATATGTTTTGTGAGTCTTGGTCTTTCTTGTTAAAGATGGGATTTTTGTCAGGAAAGGGCTTGATAAATGTTTTGTGCACGTGTTGGGAACCAATGACTCTTCAGGTGTCAGGGCAATAGTGTGGAAAGAGGCTAGCATGGTTAGGAGATGAGAATGAAAGGGAGGGGATGTGAAAAGTGCTGCAGACCTGTATCTTGCAACCTACTTTTTCAGCTTTCACTTACAGGACCTAGTGATTTTGTTGATGCTAATTCCTCTGTAAAATCAGTATTGAGGTGGTGGGGTGTCATTTTTGAGAGTGAGCCACTGTGAACCTGATGGGTGGTGACTGTAGAGTTAAAAGTGGCTATTGTGAATCTGAACGTTATTAGAGAGTCTAAAATTAATAGCGTTCTAGTGACAAGGGTCTCTGTGGTAATTTCTTATCTGTTTACACTTCTGCCTTAACTACTGTAACTACTCAAACGTCTATCACTTAGAGCTTAATATAGGCAAAGGAGGGTGCAGAGAATAGAAAACGTGGGAGATTCTCCAAGGAATTAACTTGTTATGAACTAGCCCTCTTGGAGCTTGTGATCACATCTTTGCTGTCCTATGGGCCTGGTCATTTCATCCTGTCCTGTGGTACCACCTGCAACAATGCTCAGCCTAGCAGGGTTAACAAATGACCACTGAATACTTCTGAATACTCCACAGCAAAGTAATAATCAAAATAAAGATACTGTGAAGGGCAGCTCTAGTACTTTGTAGCAGCGGTCAAACGTAATGTGTCCCTGTCTTAGATAAAATTCTCAGATGATTGCAGGAAACTTATGCTACAGATGAAAATCAGAAATGTTTAAAACACACTGTCCATCAGATTTGGGGAGAATATTCCTTCCTAACGATGAATCTGGTGACAAGTCTAATCGTAAACATGTATCGACTTATCTAAAGTTTATGTACAAATTTAGGCTACTTGAATTTTTCTGCTGCAGCAATGTGCTCTTACATTGTCATCATCTGTTCTCTAGCTACTGTGATCTTGAAAGTGTTGGGAAAAGGAGGGTGGGGGGGAGCACTTGGAGTTCAAATTATTAATGGATTGTATGATGGGAAACCCATGTCTCTGCCCCACCTCTGCATGTGTCCAATAGGTGCCTTGTTTCTTAGGATGATTTCAAGGAAACAGTGAGCATGTTCCGTTTCATATGCTTTGGGGAAGAACATGCTGGACAACCAAGATATTTTGATACCTGGTATTTGAGCCTCATCTTGCACGCCTAAACTTTTGTTTTCCAGAATGTCTATGATTTGTGACGTACGGTTACTGGAAAGTAGTTAGAAATCTATTGCAGAATCCTTTTTCTTGCAATCTATGTGGTGTTTTAGTGTCAGAGATGACACTTTTTAAGTTTTGTTGTAGGTTTTTTTTTTTTTTAAACTGTGACAATAAGAAAGTACAGAAGAATTCTGTTAAGCACATATTTGCCTGTTGCTCAATAGAACTGTTCACTTGGCATAAGCTTAAACGTATGTTCTTAAATACTAGCAAATTTCCTTTTTCTGTGAAACTGCTTTGGAATTGCAGGAAACGGACATCACTGGCATCTCTAACTGCCTTCTTTAAATCTGCCTTCAGTTTTTTTGTTTTAGAATCATAGAATAGTTTGTGTTGGAAGGGACCTTTTAAGGTCACCTAGTCCAACTGCCCCTGCAATGAGCAGGGGCATCGTCAACTAGATCAGGGTGCTAGCCCCATCCAACCTGACCTTGAATGTTTCCAGGGGTGGGGCATGTACCACCTCTCTGGGCAACCTGTGCCAGTGTTTCACCACCCTCACTGTGAAAAATTTCTTCCTTATATATAGTCTAAATCTACCCTCTTTTAGTTTAAAACCTTCACCCCTTGTCCTATTGCAACAGAATTAGAGGAAAAAATAATCTGCTTTTATTCTAAGTAGCTAAAGACAAATTAGCCATAGTTTTAATAGGTTTACAAGAGTGTCACCTTTCTTTAGACCTTATGATGTAAACATTGCAAAACACTGAATATATTTAAGGTGTCATAACTAATGCCTGACTCTTGATACTCACTGGTGTAAATCTTTGCTGATTTATGAGGTGGCTCAAATTCCATAGAAACTGTAGATCCAAGAACTGTGTTGTCCGTTCCCCATTTATAATTTTCCTTTAGAAAGGTCTAACAATGAGAAGAGGACTGCAGTCATTGTCATCTTGCAGGGTCTTCAGCCAATTCCTGAACACCACATATTTCCTAGGAGAAAAAAGAAGCGTTGTCCAGAGCGAAAAGGCTACTAAAACATTTTTAAATCGGGAGTAGTGATGAGTATCTGCTGCCAGAATTCATAATAGTCTGGTTTTCTAAAATGCAAAAACTTCAGGACCTCCTTTGCACACCTAAATACTACAGTTTTTTCTTTCTGGTTAGTTGTCAACAGAAACAATAACACTTAACTTCATCCTTGAAGATTATTTTGAATCCTCCTTTGGCTGTTCTCTTAAGGGCACTGGTTATTAAGAAAACAATAGTCATACCAAGTTGATCTAATAGAAAAGTATGCTATAATTTCAGGAACTTAAAGGCAGAAGTCACTGTCAAGGCAAATGAAATTTTGGAGAGTGAAATGCTTGTCATCTTTTGAGAGGAAGAAAGACAGGACTAACTGGGATTTCAACAGCTCATTCTTCGCTTAGAAACAGTTACTGATTCCTAGGCCTGACCTGAAGTTCATCAGTTTGTCTGGACGACAGGCACACTGGTGGGAGTGAAGATGTGCTTCTAGACAAATAAGTTATTCAGAAGTATTTTCCTGTCTTGTGAAATGTGTTTGGCTGATTGTTTGATTATTTAGCTCTGTGCATTGGTTGAAAAACAAAATCCAAAATCAAACACACAGTAATACCCCTGTATCAAAGGTATTCACAGCACATCTGAAGCTTGTGATTGTCACTGTTGGTACAATGTAATTAATGGTCATCTTCATGCACTTACAAAAGAGGAGGGAGGAAGATTTTGTTGTTGTTGTTGTTCCACTGCATAGTGCATAAAATAAAATCTTTTAAAGATTAAAATGAAAATTCCTTTTAAAAATTGCATCAATATTGCTATACTAAATTATCTATTTTTTTAATTAATAAAAAGAAAAGTCTTCTTACTATTTAGAATGATGCATAATTTTTTTTTCTACGTAAATTTGTGTTCTTGGGTTGTTTAAGTTGCAGGAATGAAAGTGATTGGCAGGGATGAGAAATTGTAAGTTTAGGTTTTTGATTTTTTTGGTTTGGTATGTTTTGGTGGTGTGCGGCTTGTTTGGTGTGAGTTTTTGGGGTGTGTTGTTTTTCTTTCCATGAGAAGGTGAAATGCAGCTTACTTTCTTTGTCATTCACTAAAAGGGGTAGCAAGAATGGTGACAATTTAGTGTCTCTGTACAAATAGTTCATCATTGTCAAGGAGAATGTGGTGTCTTTCATTTTTATTCTTCCTTGTCCTCTGCTGCTTATTGTAAGAATACCTAGGAAGTTAAAGTATGTGTTTGTTGACTAGGACATCTTCTTGTTGTCATCTGGATATTCATCACCAGTCTTACTTTAGAAGTACTGAATAATGATAAATATGGCTGTTAGCTGGTCTGATCTGGCTGCAAACCAGCAACCTTGAGTTGAGAAGCTCTTTTATCTTGTGGATGAGATATTCAGTCTTTAAACAAAGCCAACTACTTAACTTTTCTTTCCAGCTCACCAACAAGGCATGGTGCTGTTTTGAACATAATTTATACAGTAAACAAAAAATGAAGTCTATTTTTGTCAGCACTTCCATCTTGGAAAGAACAAAACAAAAAAAGAATGTGGTGCAGTGATTAATGATTGTGATTAACTCGCTGCAGGTTGTGGCTTCATGCCCCAGTGATTCTTCTGTCATTGTTCTGGATAAGATGCTGCATTAAGCACATATGCCTTCATCTGTACGGCTTGATAAAAACCAAAAAGTTAACTTCTAGTGTTGTATTTTTCACTAACGCACTTTTAATGCTGAATATGTAACTTGTGGTTTATTCTGTTGAATTACCCAAGATGCTAATGATAAGAGCTGAATTAGCTTTATTTAAAAATATTAGTTCAACATGAAAGGGGGAATAAGTGATAGTAAAAAAGAAATAACTGTGCAATTAAATGCTTCAGACTACTTTTGGAGGTGCTGCCTTCTCACTTCAAAGTAATTTTAGTGTAGCCTTTGCTTAGCATCAGTTGCACAAATGAGTGGTATAATACCAGTTGAAAACTATGAGCTGTTAATGCTAAATATTAGTATTTTTTCTATCAAGTACAAAGACTTTTCACAGTGGTCTTGAATAAATAGTGGAGATATTATATTTTTGGTACAAAAATAAGGTTGACTTTTAATTCCAGTCACTATATAAATTACATATTTACTGTACATTCCATCAAATGCATAGCATGTCCTTGGTGCTGTATTATTAACTGAATGTTGCTGAGGTGATTCAGACTTCTTCCTGTTACAGTCAGGAAAAAGCTGATAAAGGCTTCACTGTAACCAAAATAATTGAGGTGGCCAACTCCATAAAAAGCTTGTTTATATGTTACTGTTTAACACAAGGGTTTACACCACTATAGAATTTATATTTTGAGAACTTATGCAAGTTGTAAATTGCCACTAATTATATGTTAATCAGGGGGGAGAGGAAAAGGAGGTGAGTGAATGAATCATTCTTCCAAAGTAGGGCGAATTAGCTATCTGGTTAGTTACCTTACAATAGGAAGGGAAAGATGATGTGCTCTTAACTAGGTTCTGGAAACTTGTGTTTTATTTTTCTTGCCTTTCAATAGTAGAGTAGCTTAGGCAGACTATGTAGCTGGAGAAGGATTGTAAAGTAATTAGTTTACATTCTTGCTCCCAAGTTTCCTCATAAGCTACATACTATGTCAAATTTGTGGCTATTTCAATGAGCATCTTAACATGTCTGATGTAGGTGCAATTCCTGTTACAAAGTACTTGAAATTCTGTGACGTACATCTTAAAATAAAGGACTTTATGTGTGTTTTGGTGAATGGTGGATGAAGGAAAATGTTTAATAGTTACTTCCATTTATGTTTAAGCAAAATGTTATGAACGAAACAAAATACTGAAGAAGAGCTTCCATTGGAAAAATGAAGGCATTTAAAAATTTAGAGGATATTTGTCTGCACAGAAGTATACATCCTCTATACTTACTCTTAACCTAAAATTACAACCTGATATACTGTAGCGCTCTCCTGTCAAATAAGTAAATTTCTAAAAATGTTAAGTAAAATGTAGATATCTCATGACATTCTTTGTGGTGCTCAGGTGCTGAGGTTCAGCAAAGGAGGTGCAGAGTCCCACACCTGGGGAAACCGCCCCCCCCCCCCCCCCCCCCCCCCCATATGCTGGGGGACACCCAGCTGGAAAGCAGCTTGGCAGAGAAGGATCTGGAAGTCCTAGTGGACACCAAGAATAAGATTAGCCTGCAGTGTGGCCTTGTGGCAAAGGCGGCCAGTGGCATCCTGGGCTGTTTTAGGGGGAGTGTTGCCACTAGGTTGAGGGAGGTGATCCTTCCCCTCTGCCTAATAGTGGTGAGGCTGCACCTGGAGTACTGCGTACATTTCAGGGCTCCTCAGTACAGCAAAGACATGGACATACTGGAGAAAGTCCAACGAAGAGCCATGAAGATGATGGACTGGAGCATCTCTCCTATGAGGAAGGTCTGAGAGAGCTGGGACTGTTCATCCTGGATAAGAGAAAGCTCAACAGGATCTCATCAATGTGTATAGCTGAAGGGAGGAAACAAAGAAGATTAAGCCAAGCCCTCTTTTCAGTGGTGCCCACTGGCAGGACCAGAGGCAATGGGCTCAAACTGAAACATGGGGGGTGCCATCTGAATATCAGGAAACACTTTTTTACTGTGCAGGTAGTCGACCGCTGGCACAGGTTTCCCAGGGATGTTGTAGAGTCTCCTTCCTTGAGGATCCTCAAGGAAATATGTCTGGATGTGGTCCTGGGTAATCAGCTTTAGGTGGCCCTGCTTGAGTATGGCGAGTTGGACCAATGACCTCCGGAGGTCCCTTCCAATCTCAACCATTCAGGGATTTTCCCATCCCCTTCTGCTGGTTGGCAGGAAGGAAGTGTAGGAGCTGGGAGTGAAGGAATGAAGTTGAGCCTTGGAAAAAAGGGGTGTTGATGGGGTAAAAGTGTTTTAGTTTTTCTCTTTGTTTCTCACCATCTTGTTCTGGTTTTAGTTGGTAATAAATTATATTAATTTTCCACAAGCTGAATTTTTTTTTGGCCATGATGGTAATTGGTAAGTGATCTCCCTGTTTTTATTGTGAACCATGAACTTTTCAGTTGTGTTTTCTCTCCCTCTCCTGTTGAGGCAGGGGAGTGAGAGGGTGATTGGTTGGGGGGGTCTCTCTATCTGCCAAAGTCAACCTACCACAGACATAAATAGAAATAAAAGCTTTTAGTTTGACTGAAACTTATTACATTTCTAACTTTTAAAAATCAATTAGAGTGTATATTAACAGGAAAAGCAGATAACTGGTGTTCAGACACCAGTTACCACAGAATGTGTCTAGAGAATGATTATGATTTTTATGTATATTAATCACTTTTTAGTACTAAAGAAGACAAATCTTACAAGTTGTGCAGTCTTGTGTGTAGTCCCATATATATTACAAATTTACTTGGTGCTCCCTTTAAAGGGATAGAATAGATTATACTATCAAAAGTTATTCCTCTTAAGAAAGCTAATTTTTCATATTCTTTTATAGCTGTTATGAAAATCAAAGTATTTGCATCTTTATTACATGAAATCATAGAATGGTTTGGGTTGGAAGGGATCTTTGAAGATCATCTAGTCCAAGGCCCCTCCCACAAATGGTAACATCTTTCACTAGATCAGGTTGCTCAAAGCCTCATCCAGCATGACTGTGAACACTTCCACTAATGAAGCACCCACAACTTCTCTGGGAAACCTGCTTACCACCCTTATCATAAAAATTTCTTCCTCATGTCCAACCTAAACCTACCCCCTTTCAGTTTAAAACTGTTGCCTTTTGTCCTGTCACTACAAGCCTTGACAAAAGGTCTCTTTGTCTGTCTTTAAAGCCCCACATATATTGAAAGGTGGCAATAAGGTCTTCTTGGAGCCTTCTCTTCTCCAGGCTGAACAGTCGCAGCTCTCAGCCTTTCCTCACAGTTCCAGCCAACAACCAAATACCTTGGTTTGTTTGGTATAGAGTTCGTCTGCACTTCATTCTCCTTTTTCTGTGTGTGTTAGGTTTTCCAAAACACAAGTACATTTTACATGCCAATTTGAATTACTATCACCATCAAAATGTGATGAAAATGTGTTCTTGCCCTTTGCAACGTTATTACAGTGATTACATTATTTTATAAGTACCTTGTTTTTGTTGTACCTCTTACTACAAAATGAAAAGAATTTTTAATTCTGACAATAATAACAACTATTTAGATCTTTAGGTAGATTTTGGGCAATAAATGTTACAGTTCCATAAGGAAGGAATTGCCTATTCCAGCTACTGCTCCCCAAAATTTTGGGTTTACAGTGAAGCAGACTCTCCTGGAAAAGTAAACATTGGTCTCTGAATGTTCTCTGAATGCAGAGCAAAACGATGGTTTCATGTACTGTTAGTCAGGTTATCAAACTCTTCTGGGATAGTGTGAACTCTCCTTATTTCCAACATGCTGTAGCTGACATTTGTGAGAAGATAGTAGATTTTGGGTGTGATGGGTTTTTTGGTATAGCCATCTCTCTTAAACTGAAGAAAGCAATGCTTTTGAAATTATATTGGTCTTCATATAGTATTGATCAATGTTTTTAATATTTGAACGAATGGCACAAATATGTTAGCCAACTGTAGAAATATTATGATAATTCCAGCTTTTTCTAACACACTCAGAGTTTTATAAGACACTTTATAAAGAATATTGTAACAGTGAATCCAGTTTTAATCCTCTAGTAGAAATTTATTATTGAAAAATATCCAGTTGTCAGAGCTTCTAGGTTTCGTTAATCACCGTTACTGTATGTAAGACACTCCAGAGGAGCTTAAATGAATTTTTATAAGAAAGTGGAACCTTTTCATAATGTATTGACTTATGTTATTGATTCCTTTTTCTCTGTAGTATAAAACAGAGAAAAAGGAATTCATTTTTCCTTATTCCTTTTTCTTTTTTCTGTGTCCTTCCCTGCCTCCCACTCCCCCTGTCCCAGTGATCCACAGCTAGTAAATTCTACCATGTCTTGCTAAGATTTTGCGAATACGTTTTGAGCATTTTTGGCTCCCCTTGTTTCTGCTTGGCAGTGAGGAACACCATTTGTTATTTGCAGTGCCTTACATGGTAGGAAACTATTCAAGCTTTGTTACACATTTCTTACATTTGAAGAAAAAGACCTTGTTCCTGATGCTTTTTTTCTGCAGAAAAAAAATCCAACAGTACTGGTAAACTTTTAAAGTGTAAAGTCTATTGCTGAAATTCCTTTTTACTACCTGATGAGCTGTTGATTTGAGTAAGCCCAACAAACTGCTGCAGTTAAACCAGGGTATTTCTAAGTGACATTCCAAAAGTTAGCATTCAGGCTCAAGTTTAATTGCCCAAAGAAGCAGTCTGATTTCAGAACTCATCATCTTCAAGGGACTCTCAATAAATATTAGACCACTTAGTTTCCTAACACAGGAGCTTGTAAATATATATCCATCCAAGTGAACTTGGGTAAGTAGCACCACTTATGGGGAAAATCACCTAATTTGCTATACAACATTGACCTTTTTAAAAATAATTTGTTAACATAAATTTGACACAGTTTTACAGTGCTAAGTGATTAGACAATCAATACAACTTGCCATGTGCGATAATTAATGTGTGTTTCACTGTGCTGTGAGGATGAGAATATAGTATGAACTGTGCTGAACTCTGCTTGGTTCTGTTCAATACACTGATAGGTCATAATATAGTTCGAATGAACTCTAGGAGCACACATGCTATCTGAGTTAATGAAGATCGGGACAACTTAAAGTAAATGCTATGACCCTGGAAACAGAAAATCATTTAACTTGATTTTACTAAGGCGATACTCTAGATAAGTCACAGCTGATAAGCTTGGTTAATAGTTAATGTGGAGAAATCTTACTATCCTTAGTACATACGCAAATTGTTTGGATAATAGACACTAGGCTATTGATATGCTGCCAGGTTTGTAGTGAATGATGCTGATGAAGAAGGATGAATTGTGGGTGAGAATAGATGGAAAAGTTCATGCACACAAACTCTGATATGAAGGTTTATGTATGTAATATGCACTTGCAAGTTCAACAATTTTTATCCATAAGACAATAAATTATTTTTTTAATATGGGGATGTCTTTTATAATGCACTGTTTACAACTGTGTGTACATAAATTGGAAATAAGTTTTTTCTAGTCACAGATAGTTTTATTAACTTGTAAGATGTTTTTAGTTTTGTGAAGAAAGTATGGTACTATATATATTTTTAAAATTAATATTATGTAAGCAATTGTTGTGGAAATCTGTTGTCATTGTAGCCTGCTAGTTTTTTAGTTTCTTACACAGAACATGCAGAGCTTATGCTATTGTAATTTAGATATTCTTCAGCTCAATAGATATAGGACTTGGAGAAGTTTGGTCAAAATAAGCAGAAAGTTGCAATTTATAATCCTAGGCTTTCTTACTTCTACAAGTGAAGGTAGTTATAGAAAGTAAAAATGGAGTCATCACAGGACCTGTAGGTTACGTTCTGGAAACCTCCCACATTCATGAAATATGGTAGTCTTCCAGTATGTCTAGAAGTTCATAAATTAATCATGATAATGACTTAATTTGTGAAATAATTCCTTGGGTTGTTTGCTGTGTTTTATAAATACATTCAAACAGTCTATGGTCTTTCTATTAGTATAGCAATCCACTCTTCAACTCTTCCTTTAAGACTTTTGTATTTAAATAGCTGAACAATCTAGAAACTGCATTCTAGGCAACATGATATTCTTGATAGCTGCAGGATCTGACTTGAACAAAAAAATTTTAGTTTTATCCAATTGTTTTGTTATTAATTAATAGACATTTTTGACCTGTAGGCAGAGTGTAATTTGCTCAATACTTGATTCTTAGTTTATTTTAGCAGTTTCATGTGATTGTTGTTGTATTCAAATTAAGTAAAAATAAAATAAAAAACATTCAGTGAGGTGCATTCCTTACAGTTTACCCAAAGATGCCTTATGAAAAGGAACTTTAGTCATAGGAGAGTTTGGAAAACTACTCTTTGTTTTGTGGGTCTTTTTTGTTGTTGTTGTTTTGTTGGGGGTGTGTGTGTATTTTAGTATTGTTGAACTACTAAACTCAAGTTAAATAGTTCTTTTACTTGATAGTGCTTCTCATATAATAATAACAACCTGGAGAAGATGGTAGAACGGATTGAAAAGGTCAAGGCAATTTGCTTTATTTAAGCCTTATATGCATCTTTCTGGATAGTTACCCTGTGGATGATCCTTAGTGATCCTGCAAAAGGGATAGTCACAGAAACTCTTACTCTTGAGATAAACGTGAGAGATCTCACTGGGAAGCTTGTGTTTATGTTTTTAGCGTAAGCTTGTGCTTATGGTAAAAATATTGGAAGGAAAGACTTTTTCTCTCTGACTTTGTAAGATTTGCATGATGAAGTGGATATATTCCATATTTATCAATTTTATAAAAATATTTATCATATTTTTTTCCTTGAAAGGAGAGGGATATGCAGCACTTCAACACCTCAGTGTTGGTTTAGCAGTGATATTCTTGCGTGACATTCTGAGGTGAACTCCTGACATTTCCTAATGCTTCTTGAAACAGAAGGCTGTTCATCAAAAACCTGGGAAGTAGGGAGAACCATCCATTCTTTCTCAGTTCATTTTAATAGGCACTGGACACCAAGTGAGCGGTGATCTTAACAGAAATAATGTGAAGTATTGCCAAGCTGATCAAGATAGATGTAATTTTTGGTTGTCACATGATGCAATTTATAAATCCTGGTGTTTCAGTTTGAATTGATCTTGCTTAACCTTGGCAGCCCAGGCTAATGTGAATCTTAAGAAAGGTCATCATCTCTGGATGTGTGTACAGGTCCTCATAATTAATGTAGAGTGTGTTTTAGTAGTTGTAGGATTTAGGATTTCTTCCTGTGCTCTGCTATTTAAAGAGAATTTTATATCTTTAATTCCACTGAGTATTGTGACTAACACTGGTATATGTTGTTCTTTCATTCTCCTGCCCTCCTGCAAGAGGAAAATTATGTAAATGGTACAGTTACCAGCTTTGAGGTATTCTTCTAAAACTCAGATTTTTCCCAGTCCAAGATCTTTGCTGTTACTTTGAAGGCAAAAAACAAACTTGAAAAATTGACTGCAGGAGTCTTATTGACAAATAAGGCAGTACCAGTCAGCACCCAGTAGTAAGAATGCATGAAAATTTGAAATGCTTTGGAGGAAACAGTTTGTGTGGGGTTTTTTTTTTTTCCTCTGTGAAACATGTGAATATGGTTATTTAAAAAAAAATAATTGATGTTAAATATCTTTTGAGAGATTTTTTTTTTGTTGTGGTTCTGGAAGCTCTTTTGCATACGTAAGATTGTTTGCAGCTAGTTGCTCTCCCATACTATTTTATAGTGTAGCTCTTTGTATGTTAACAGAAATCCTCCAGTATTGTTACTCAAACATATGTGTATTTGTCAGGGAAAACAAAATCCACCTGAATTCTCTCTGTCAGCACAGGTGACAAATATGCCTTTGTTCAATAACTGCGTATTGGTCTGCCCCAAAGAAGTCTATAGTTTGGTTGAACTTAGCTTTTATAATTGATGACCCAAGATTTCAGTGTTCATACTGTTCGAAGTTGCTGACATACGTAGTGCTAGGGCAGGCCTTGCTAAAAATAATCAGGGAAACAACCCAATTAGATCTCGGGCTAGTTTTAAATTGCAATAGATATGGAATACCCTGTTTGACTTTGTTTGAAATTCAGCCACAATTTAGTACTACCAGAACACCTCACAGACTGATAAAGTATCTCACAGTATATAGAATCACAGAATCATTAAGGTTGGAAAAGACCTTTAAGATCAAGTCCAACCATCAACCCAACACCACCATGCCCACTAAACCATCTCCTGAGCTGCCACATCTACACATTTTTTGAACGCTTGCAGCGATGGTGACTTCATGGGTCAGTGATGGTGAACCTGGGCAGCCTGTTCCAATGCTTGACCACTCTCTCAGTAAACACATTTTTCCTAATACCTAGTCTAAACCTCCCCTGGTGCAACTTGAGGCTATTTCATCCTGTTACTAGTTACTTGGGAGAAGAGGTGGGTGTTGGTCTCACCACAACCCCCTTGCAGGTAGTTGTAGAGAGCAATAAGGTCTCCCCTCAGCCTCCTCTTCTCCAGACTGAACAAGCCCAGTTCCCTCAGCCGCTCCTCATAAGACTTGTGCTCCAGACCCCTCACCAGCTTCTCGTGCTTGCCCTTGCCCTTAATATGATATTATTGCTATTAGAAAGTGCAGAACAGGGCTATCAAAAATCCAGATTTTTAATTTTTTTTTTAAATGGATTGACTTGTTTGTGCAGAAAAAACCCTGCTGTCATTTTGTAAATGTAGAAATTTCTCTGTGATGTCTGCATTTAGAAGAAAAAGTTCCAAAGTGACTGGGTACCGATGTTGAGCTTCAAACTATGGTAAACTTCAGGAATCTGCCTCCTTTAACAATTCCCAGAGTAAACAATTTGATATGTTTGTGTGTTCTTACTGAATTACTGAAAAAAAACCCCACCCATAAACTGTATTAGAAAGTATGGCCTATTTTGAAACATACTTTTGTTATGGTAGTTGCTGGATCAAGAAGACAAATTGGAACTGAATATAGCTGATTCAAAAAACTGAATATCAAAACTAAGTGATTTTGTTGCCAAATCATTAAATGACATTTCTAAGCATATGGAGGGAGGAAGTGAATTGTGTACCCAAGTCCTTTGCTGAAATGGTAGGACTATCTTTATGTTTAGAATTAACCACAGACTTGAAATTATTCACGAAACAGGAGATTCTTTGTGTCTTTTCACTAACAATTATGTCTAAAAAGTACAGGTACTTCAACTTTCTAAACCACCTGGCAGCTAGATTAATAGCTTCTTGGCAGCAGATTACAACCACTGGTATGTAGTGGCTACCAGATAAGCATTAATTTAATTTAATATTAAGCATGCAAAGCAAGTAGAGAAAATATAATAATTTATTGTTATAATAGTTCTAAGTTATAACCAGCTGCATGATTTATGATTCAATTAAACTATGCAGCTTGTACAAAGGCTTCTTCCTGTATTAATCATGCAAACTGGCTCATTATTTATGACTAAAAGAAGCAGATGAGCCAGGGTTTCCAGTGATGATTTGGAAAGGTTTCCTATTCGCAACACCCCACATATTAAACATGGCAGGAAAAATGAAGCATTTCATGTGAAAGAAAAATCTGATAGTGTAGAATTTTTCCAGGTTTGCATTTCAATACTCTCAATCTGCTGTTACTCTTTAAAATTAAGTTAAACGCTGCTATCGTTTATGCTACTCAAAGCCCCTAGACTGCTGAAAGTTGATGGCTATCGGCAAAGGCATTGTTTGGTTTACAGTTTTTTCAAATTTGGTTGTGACTGGTAAATTATTCCCTAGGAAAGATGTAGTGAATATCAGTGGACATGACAGCAAAGAGAATTTGTGATTAATCTATGGCTTTACTTGCCAAGTCCATTTGCAGCTCTTAGGCATACTTGATTGAGGTGGTCTTGATTGAATAGAAGTATCTCAAGATGGAGAATGTTTCTTCCATTTTACGGAACTTCTCTGAATTTCCAGATATTTTGCAAACTATTGGAATGATTCAACTTTTCATGTTTTTCAGGGAGGAAAAGTAAAGTGTGTGATTACTAAGACTTTTTTACCTTAAAATTATTCATTGGCACCAGAACCTGTCCCGTTTGAATTTGACTAGAGACATAAAATACCAGCTCTGTCAGCTGTGTGAATACCCTGCGTACCTGGTGAGTGGCTTTTTGCTGAAGCGTTTCTCCTGTTTTGTGTTTCTTGGACTTACGTTAGCCATAGTGAAAATTTCACTGAAACTACCATGTTGTCAAAAAAAAAAAAAAAAGGCTTATACCTCATTATTTAACATGTGATGGAGCAAACCAATCTATCCAGCCTACCTGTTTTTTATAAACTGAAATAATTAAAAACCTCTAAGGTAAAGTGTAAGAATGAAGATCACAGTAAGCATAGCCTTATTTCTTCACACACACACTTTTTTTTTTTTCTCCCCTTCCTCATCCTTTTTTAATTTTCTTTTCCTACCTCCCTTTCTAATTCAGCAAGATCTTTTCTCTGTGTCTGGGGTATCTTAAGCCCAAAGCTGTGATTTCTATGATGGAGAGAATAAGCCATGCAATTGACTAAAAAGAATACATTTTGTATGATGTTATTAATCTGTAATATTAAATAAACGTGACACATAGTCATGGTGCCACAAAATGTCTAATCTATTGGTCAAAGGCTTTGTTACAGTAATGCAGGTCAGTGCACAAACTCTATAAAGTAAAGTTCTGAAGCATTTTTTTTAACTGGTTAAAATAGAAGTGATTGCCCCTCCCTCCCAGTCATTGAATAAAAGTAATTAGGGAAGAAAAAAGGCCTTCAGGAAAACAGTCATCTTTTCTTTGTTTTTACAACCCCTAAATATCAGTAAGTCCTAAATTTGGTGAGAAATGTTATAGGGGATGATATTAAAACTAAATTAAAGTTTAACTTGATAATATTACAACATATTTTTCTAGAGGAGTCAAAAAAACAAGTAGTGTGGAATACTAGCTTACCGCTACAGACTGTTAGGCAATTTGATGTTCACACTTCAGAATTTCATTGTGTAAGTCTCTGGTTTGTGCTTTACGCCACACCAGATTTACTTAGTGAAGAAATACCAAAACTCACAGGCAGCCCATATCCCTGGCATATGGCAATAGATGTTGATGGCAGCAGGTTTTTCTGTTGCTGAGAAGACAACCACTGAACCCAGCAATGCCAGCTGAAACCTTCATAAGGGTATTTTGAAAGCAAATCAGGAACCAAGGGAAATGGTATTTTGTGCTTGAGCATTTAGCTGTGGGGTGACATACAGTATAGGAAATACAGTGTCCTGTAATCAGAAGAAAATTTTACACCAGCTAAGATTCTATTATTATTTTGGTGAGTTCTCGAACGTGCAGTTGAGGCAGAAGTGGGAAAGGTATAAAGTCTAAAGGACTGTATATCACTGTTGGTGAAAATCAGTTGACTTAGTCAACCTGAATAGAATGGTGAACTCGTACTAAGCTGTGTTTTCAAGATAGTTTCTTAAATCAGAAATCTACCTATTCTGAACTTTATTACTTTTCATGTACCAAGAAGATCTGAGACTTATACACTTGTCCCTACCCTTCCATCTCAAAACCTGAGGAAAAAACCCCATAAACTGATTTCTTAAGGTGATTTACTCCCAATGTTGCTGTACTGATCGTTGGCTATTCAAAGAGTTGCTATAAAAGATTACTTTTTTTGTCACTTCTCTGGCCTCATAATTCTAGCAATTCTTGGATGGAAAACTGTTGGTAGTGTCTAGAATAAGTAAAAAACATTCTTTAGGGACAAGTGAAAATGAGGGTGAATTCTAATCTCTCTATTAAAACCTTTATAATATTAAAAACTGCCGTTCAGCAATTCCTTTGGTACAGATGAGCATGAAAATATCTGGCTGATTTAAGATTGTGATTTGCAAGATATATCATAAATATGAAGGTATATTTTTGGGGCTTTTTGATCTGGTCTTAGATCATGGGGGAAAGCCTCACATTCACCTATTGATAACTTGCTCAAGCAGTTTTGCTACATCTGTCTTAGGGAAACTTGTAAATTATGTAGAATGTATTCATGTTTTTACAGTCCTCTTTTCCACTATACACATAAATTTGTTTGAAGTACCATGTTTCCAGATTACCAGGTAGTGAGCAAGAAAGACCAATGTGAAACCTTGACTGGCAGAATGTCTACTGGATATGAGGCACTGGATTCAAGTTCACTTCTTTATTTGGAATATAGGTTATAAATTAAAAATAATTTAAGTACTCTAAGCAGGAGATGTTTGGCCTTCCTGGGAGTGGTTCATTTTCATTCAGATGCCCTATGGGCATCTATTCTTTTGACATTGTTTTATGCCAATGGTTTTAACACACTTTTTTTTTTTCTCAATCCCAAAGTTTTTTAAGATGACATGGTTGTCAGAATAAACTGGTCTCATCTATGTTACACATTTGCTTGAGTAGATAATTGTGATTGTTGCATAACTGGATCACATGCAGCTTAAATGCAATATGTGTTTTGGTGAAGTCAGGAGGTAGATGATCGCAAAGAATACTTCTTCTCTATGGGTAAATTATGATATATTATTTGTCCTTACCAATCATTACTAGCTTCAGCTTCTTCCCATGCAATGTTTTGTGCTCACTGTATTACTTGAGATCTCTAATGATTTTCCAGCTAACTGCGTTTCTGTTTCTTCCTTTTCTATGCACAGATTGTGCAACTTATCCTTCTGTTTCATGAAAATGTCCTCTTTTGGGCACAGTGAATGATTTCTGTACTGAGTTAGCTCATAAAAGCTTTGTTTTAGAATTGTTTGTTTTCTCACAATTGCCTCTATCATATTGTACTTCTTCCCAGATTCCCAAGTTTCAGTGGATAGGTTTTTTATTGTGTTTTTTTTGAGTTTTGGAGATTTTGTTTGTTTTAAATGTATTCAGTACTATCCTGAATTTTAAATTAGCATTTTAACTTATTCCGTTTGATACATTCTCTTTTGCATTTATACCTTTCATCTCCAGGTGATCTGACATTTTTTAATTTACTTTATCAATCTCCCCGAGTCTTTTAGCTGCCAAAAATCACAGTGTAACTGCAATACAATTTTGCAAGTAAGTGGAGGAAACGGAAATCTTGTGCTCTTAGTATGTCTTCTTATTAAAACTTAGAGTTGTCCTATGTGCACTTGTGCTCCTTTGTCAGTGTGAGGTTCCTCACACAGCACAGTCATATTACTATATTTGTCTGATAGGTAAATGACTATGAATTGAGGACATGTCAAATTTTGTAGTTAAACTACTTGAGGGGCAACCCCCTGTTGTGGTTTAACCCAGCAGGCAGCTAAACACCACACAGGTGTTCACTCACTCCCCCCAGGCCACAGTGGGGGAGAGAATTTGAGGGAGAAAAAAGAAGTAAAATTCATGGGTTGAGGTAAAAACAGTTTAATAAGACAGAAAAAGAAGGAGGGAAAAAAATGATAGAAGGATATACAAAACAAGTGATGCACAGCACAATTGCTTACCACCCGCTGACTGATGCCCAGCCAGTTCCCCAGCTGCAGCCCTCCCCAGCCAACTGCCCAGTTTGTATGCTAGGCAGGATGATGTATGGTAGGGAATATCCCTTTGGCCAGCTTGGGTCAGCTGTCCTGGCTGTGTCCTGACCCAGCTTCCCTTGCACCCCCAGCCTGCTCGCTGGCAGGCCAGCACAAGAAGCTGGACTGTCCTTGACTACTTAGCAACAACTCAAAACATCAGTGTGGTATCACCATTATTTTTCATTCTAAATCCAAAACACAGAACTATACCACTATCAGGAAGAAAACTGACCCTATCCCAGCCAAAACCAGGATACTCTTGTGCCCTGTTTTCTATCTAGGTAGAAGTTAAATGCATTTGCATCCACATAACTGTATAAAAAGCGGGTAGATCCAAATGTATTACATCTGTTGTGTGTGTAACAAGCATATAAAGCTAGATACCTATTTGTTATGTATATATGTGTATGTAAGATATTTTTTACAGTCAGAATATATATAGCAACTGCATGTATGTTGAAGTCATCACTTTAAGTTCTTTAAGTGACATCTTCATTAACACCATGAAATTGATCTTTCTTTAGAAAGTTAGTTTGACATTTGTGCATTGTTGAAGACTTTTAAGCCCACAAAATCCCATATTATGTGGGATCTAAATGATGGGTAAGCTTTGTGCAATCTGTACTTTTTTTTTAATGCAGGTAGACATTCAGCATGCTAGGATAGTAAAAAGAAGAGTAATAGGTGATGTATAAACTTTTGATAGTTGGAAAGCCTTAAAAGAAAATAGCTTTAAAAAAAAAAAAAAAGAGGAGTTTGAGACTGATTTTTACTTCATGATATTTATATCTGATCATAGATGATCCTGGTTAGAGGGTGTCTCAGGAGGTGCCTAGCACAAGCCTCCTGCTCAAAGCAAGATGAATTGTGAGATAGATGAAGTTGTTCAGGGTTTTATCCAATTTGGGTCTTGAAGGATGGAGACTGCACAGCCTGTCTGGACAACTTGGTCCACTGCTTGACTGTCCTCACATTGAAAATGTTTTTTTCCTTCCATCTAGCCTCTCCCTCTTTTATTTCAGCTCACCACTGTTACCTCTTGTCTTTTTGAAGTGTGCCACCATGGAAAACCATTCATCTGTGGTCTTGATGACCTCGTCATAGGTAGTGTCAGGCTGCTGTTTGATTCTCCTAAAGCTGTCACTTCTCCAGGCTGAAAAAAGCTCCTTTCCCTTAGCCTTTCTTCATGGTTCCAGTGCTCCAGCCACTGACCGTATTGGTCATAGCTGTCTGCTAAACTTGGTTTAGCTTGTTGATGTATTTCTTGTATTAGGGCACACAAAACTGGAGCTGGTATTCAAGATGTGCGCTTGTGAGTAGAGGGTGGTTATACTTTGCTTTCATCCCCTGGCTGTGCTGCTGCGTTGTGGTTAGGGCACACTGCTGGTACATGTTCAGCTTTTCTTTGCCCAAAGTGCAACATGTGAACTTGGATGTAGGAATACTGTGAGTGACAGTGGTGAAATCCTTTGTAAATCAAGGTGAATCCACAACCCTCCTCTCATCCACAAATCTAGTCTCTTGGTTATGAAAAGCAATTGTGGTGGTCAGCCATGATTCACCATTGCTAAATCCTTGCTGACTGTTCCCAATCTTGCAAGACATGAGGCAGTTCTTCCAGCACCTTTTGATGCAGCCCATTGGATACCACAGACTTCTGTGGCACATAATCCTTGACGATTCTTATCTGCTGCTGGTAGTTTCTCTCCTCCTTAAACACTTTCACTAAACACAGAGGTCATGTTAGTGAAGACTGGAAAAGATTACGTAAGTATGTCAGCCTTATCTGTGCCTGCTGTCAGTAAATCATCTCCAACGTTCAGATGCAGGCCTGCATTTTCCTTGTTCAGGCTTTTGCTAGTAATTTATCAGTATAAGCTACTCTTGCTACCCTGTGTGACCCTTGAAATTGTCAGCTGCAGTTCAGCCATGGCTTTCCTAATACCATCCCTATATGTCTAGGCAACATTTCTGAACTCCTCCTTTGTCCCTGCTCCTACCTCCTGTATGCTGCACTGTTTCCATTGGAACTTGACAGAAGTTCCTTGCTTAGCCACACCAGTCTCCATAGGCATCTGCTTGTCTTCCTGATTATCAGGATGGGGGCTGTATTTGCATCTGGAAGATGCTACCTTAAAGACCTGCTGGTCCCTGAGCTTTTTTTTAACGCTGCCTCCTGTGGTATCCCAGTTAAGTTTTCAGAAAAAGCTGAGGACTGCTTTCCTGAATTCTAGGGTATATACTCTGTTACTCACCTCCCTAACTTCATTTAGGATCTTGAACCCCAATTCACACACAGTTACTGCAGCTGAGACTTCTGCTGATTATCACATTCCTAACCAGTTATTCGTAGAGAGCAGTAAACCCAGCTGTACAACACCTGTGGCTGACTTATCCAGTATCTGCATCAAGGAGTTGTTTCTGACACCGCCCAGAGACCTCCTTGACTGCTTGCACCCTGCCACGCTGCCCTTCTAGCAGATGTTAGGGAGGTTGAAGTTCCCCATACAAACCAGGCACTTTGATTCCCGCACTTTCTCCAATTGCTTAAAGAACGCTCTGAATTTCTTACCCTGATTGGGTGGATGCAACACATTTCCACCACACTGTCACCTTCTCTGTCCTCTCCCTGGATCCTAACCTACAAGCTCTCAGCCAGTGTCTCCATCTATCCCATAGAGGAGCCTTGTAAATTTGAGCTGCCTCTTTCTCTGAAGGTAAAATCTCTCCTCTTCTCTCCTTCCTGTCTTTCCTGAAGATCTTCCATCTATCACAGCACTCCAGTTTTGTCAGCCGTATCTCAGTTATTCCAACAATGTTGCATTTCCCTGACCAGGTGCCAAGCTCTCGCTCCTCTTGCTTGTTTCCTATACTGTATGCACTTGTGTATAGGTCCATAAGCTGCGTACACTTCCACCCAGTTTTATTTTTTTCAGTTTCTCTAATGCCAACCCTTCCCCGCCACTTTGATTTCTAACACAGTCCAACACTTTCTCCCTTAACTTTGGGTTGTAACTTCCCTCCTTTACCACTCCTAGTCTAGAGCTCTCATTGTTCTTCCCATCAGGTCTCTCAGCCTGTTGTTAGAGATGCTCTTGCTCCATTACATGAGGCGGATCCCCATTCTGCCTAGTAGCCTCATTCCTGAAGGAGAGACCATTTGTTGCAAAAGTCAAATCTCTCTTATCATTACCAGTTGTGTGGATCCACATAATTTGTCTGCTCTCTCTCAGGCCTTTTCTCTGCACTGGCAGGATTGAAGAGACATCACCTTGAGCCTTTGATCCTCACCCCTGATGCCATGCAGTCACATGCCTAGTGCCACCCCCAGCAGTATTGTGGATGAGTCACAAGGGTTCATAGTCTGAGGACAAGCCTCATCAGTGTTTCTGCAGCATCCTGAATCCAAGGCTCCCCTCTGCAACAGGTAAACAGATCTGCTGGCATCCACAGGAAGGGAGTATCATGCAGCATGTACCTGCCACGTCTTGGTGTAGCTGCATCCTTCAGGCTTATTGGGTTTTGATGTTTCACCAGAATTATGTTCTACATTTCCCACCCTCCACTCCCCAAATCTGCTACCAGGTCTGCAGCTGCAGATCTGTGGATGGAGACATCATCTTGCTAGAAGTCACAGACTTCCAGTCTTTACCATTTAGGGAATCCCCATTTGCCATTCCAAAAAGCACAGAATCTTGCTTCTCCTTCCTTTTGTGTGTTTGGTTGGTTCAGACTCTTGTTTCTATGAGATCTTGCATGCGTCTTAATTTTCTCTGATGTTGTACAGTCTGTTTTCCTCCTACAAATCCATGACTTGACAAAACAGTTCCTCAACCAGCGCATACCTCCTGTAGGAAAGGATATCATTTCCCTCTGCTATAGCTTCAGTGAGTGGTCCCAGGCATTTCCTCCTGCCTGAGACCTGAGGAACTGCACTCTCCTCCTGGGTCTCTGAGTCAAGGCCTGTGATGTGGTACCGGTAATCGCTCCAGTTAATGCTGGAGGCCATGCTCAGATCTTTCTGGCTCAAAACTTTTTTTGTAAAGAATCCTAATGGTTTTGTTTTGTTTTGGGAAATGGATTCTGTACAGAACTATACTTGCTGAAGAAAAAATAAGATTGCTCTGTGAAACTTTATTTCCTCCAAATTAAGTTTTGTATGATGCAAGGTGTAGGTGGAGATATCCACCTTGCTGTTTCAACCAGGGTGCTGTTGGTAGTAGTTTGGCATGGTTCAGTAGAGCCACTTGTTTAAAAACTGTCTTTTATTGAGCACTAGCTCCTTCTGCTGCTTCCCCTCCTTTCTTCCTTCAGTAGGCTACTGCTTGTTCTTGACTGGGTTGGCATCTTGTCTTGGTTATGCTCCTGCAACCTGTTTATGTTTTGACTCCAGATGCCATAAATTCTACATGATGTCCAAACACTCTGGGGGTTTATGAAATGAAAGGTGTGGTGTTATAATACAAAGGCTCCAGTGAATCTTGAATAAATTGTTTAAAATACAGAAGTACTAATTTGAATATAAGAAATACCAAAACAGGTATTTTTTTCCCCTAACAGCTGAAATATAGCTGCTGTAACTGCAATACATTATCTCCCAGACATAGAGTGTAATCTATTTAGAAAATACAAAAAATATTATGGTGAAGAAATTACTACTTTTCACAAGACTGCATGCATTTTGTAAACACTTGCATCATATTTAGACAATTAGGTGCAATCTGTTTCTCTGAGCTCAGCCATAAATAAGAAGCTGAGAAACAAAAAGCTCAGAAGTCACTCAGGCAAGTAGAGGCAATAGCAAAATAGGTTTTGATAAAATATTTTAGTGAGTTGCCTGAAGTTGATGACTGTGAGAATGCCTAGAAATAAGTCATTATTTTAAAAAATTGCAGCAGTGCATATTTGTGCATTTAAGACGTATTTGCAGCGAGACCTTTTTTGATATTTCATGTGTGGGTGTATATGTGTCTGATAAAATAATTTTGTGTCTCAAAGTATAGGTACAAATAGACTAAACAAAGGTTTGGATTGATTAATTACCAATTCCTGATATATTGGGACCTGACAGGTTCTAGGATAGCATATGTGCAGAGTAAGATTCTTGCAACATTGGCTTTGAAGAGAAGGTGATACATGATCTTGTTTTGTTTGGCTTTCCATTTGAAGTATAGAAGAAAACTTGTAAAGAACAACAATGTCTAGATGAAAAAAAGTCTTAAGAACTACTGTTCTGGTGTAATGTTAAATCTTGTTTCATCCTGTGCAGCATTATGTTTTTTTCATTAAATTGAACATGAGCAGAAAAAAGTGAATTTAAATACTCTTAGAGGTTACAGGTATTAAACCATGGTCTAAATTAATACAAAAAAAAAAACCCCACCAAAACTCTGACCAAAGAAATAAAAAAACCTACCAAACCAACAAACAAGTAAACATGAATTTACTTTTGTCTTTCCAAGTTCTTATAATTTTGTTAGATTTTTTTTTTCTTTCTTGTTTGTGGCTGTTAATGTTTCTAATGTATTTCATTAAACAATCATTATTTGACTAATGAAGTTCATTAAATGTGTTTGGATTTAGTAATGACTTTTTCCAGGCACTTATTTTCTAATTCTGAAGTCTATCAAAATGATCAAAGAGCTAGAGGAAAGAGCACACTGGTGCTTTTTCATGCATTTTCTGTACACAGTCTGTAGTTTCTGTTATCCTGTGATCAAAGACTACACAGCAAATGCCATAGCTGTTTGGTTGCCCCATGCAGGGAGAAATAAACAAAGAACGCTTATAAATTCTGATTTTCATAACAACTTTGGGCTATTGAAATTTGTGGTATTTGGACAGAGTAAAATTTACATAAGTATGTCCTGAATTGTGAAGACGTCTGTTTGGGAAAGGAGGCCTCTATAGGAAGGCTCTGTGACTTGGTTTGACAAGATAACTGCAGGAACATTAAAGTATCTATTAAGAACATGTCAGGTAAATTTAGTAAGTCACATATTATGTTCAATTGTTTTTCGTGTTTCAAATCTTAAAAGAAAAGGATGAAATGTGAAAACAATAAATTTAGAGGATGCTTTATGAAGCACTAGGAGAGCCTTTTTTCTACTGCAGGGGTAGAAGCTCTTGGCTTGTCATCAATTACAAAATCACAGCATCTTTCTCAAAGTTAAGGACTATAATCAGAATGTACCCTCAAAACTCATTAACTCAGTCTTTCTGTCTACATCTGGAATACCTGACGTGATTTTGAGCAAGTCAAGATATTTTGAGCACCATAGCAAGTCACTTGTGTTTAGAAATAAGATCAATAAGGGGACTACCACTGTTTCTTTCCATTTTTAGAGAGCTCATGCTACATATGAAGATTATGTGATATTTAATGCAAGTTTTGAGTGCACTATCTAGATGTAAATGTTTGAATTTGTGTTGAATATGTTACACATTTTTATGATGTAGTTAATGTTTATTGTACTTCCAAATATCAAAATATTTAGTATTATGATTTTCAGTAGTTCTAGGTCTGCAAATTTAGAGTTAAGCTGTTGGCTTGATCACATTGTTTTATTCAAGTCCCCTTCCAAATAGTTGAAGAGGAGGTATAGGTGTGTGTGACTAATGAAGGAGCAACAAGCCAGCTAACATTTCTATTGCATGAGAGGGCTATTGCATAGAAACTGGGTAGAGGTCTGCCTGGTCAGTGAAAGATAGGGTACTTAAGAAAAATCTCTGGGGAGCATTTGACAGTTTTGATGTCCCTGATGAATTGTAACCTTGACACCTCAGGACAGATGTCCTCAGCCTGTTCCATGGCAGTGGTTCTCAATGTTCGAAAGTCCTGTAGAATATTTTGGCTGTTTGTTTTCAGTTTATTAAAATATGAAATGTTAAATTTTATTATATAATATCAAATATTAAATATTATTAAAATATTCAGTATTTTCAACTGTTCCTCGTTGTTTTGGGTTATTTGATATTAAGTAAAATGTTTTCCCATCAATACAGATTGTACTTTATGTACAATTTCTCTTATGGTGAAAGCTGGTTTTGATTATTAACTGTGATGCAATTTCATTATTTCTTTTTTCTCCACACAATTTTATTCTGTTCCACAATGAAAGATACTTGCCAAGATGCTTACTAATACAGCTGCCAGTGATTCTGAGCCTGCTCCTACTGCATAAGAGGGAGGAAAAGACTAGATTTTTGTCTCCAGGCTGTTTGGGTAGCCTCTTGCTGTATCACAGAAGGGTTGAGATTGGAAGGGAACTCTGGAGATTATCTGGACCAATCACCCCCCTGACCCACATACATGTACCCTACCTCACAGGACCACCTACAGCCAGTTGCTCAGGATCATGTCAAGATGGCTTTTGAATATGTCCAAGGATGGAGTCTCCACCAACTTTCTGGGAAACCTGTGCCAGTGCTCGGTCACCCTCACAGTAAAAGTGTTTCCTGATGTTCAGATGGCACCTTGCATGTTTCAGTTTGAGCCCATTGCCTCTGGTCCTGACATGGGCATCACCCAATCTTCTTTGTTCCCTCCCTCCAGGTATTTATACACATTGATGAGATCCCTCCTGAGCCTTCTCTTCTCCAGGCTGAACAGTCCCAGCCCTCTCAGCTCTTCCTCATATGGAGAGGTGCTCTAGTCCCTTTGCCATCTTTGGCCTTCATTGGACTCTCTCTAGTACATCCATACCTTTGCTGTGCTTGGGTGCCATGAAGTGGACACGGTACTCCAGGTGCAGCCTCACCAGTCCTGAGTAGAGGGGAAGGATCACCTCCCTCTTCTACCAGGGTACGTCTTCTTTGCTCCAGTCTTTCTCCCTGATGTCTGGGGCCTGAAATTCCTGAAGGCTGGTCTTGATTGTAAAGACTGAGAAGACAACATTCAGTACCTCAGCCTTTTCCAGGTCCTGTGTCACCAAGTCTACTGCTCCATTCAGAAGTGGGCTCATACTTTCCCTAGGATTCCTTTTGTAACCTATGTACAAGAAGCTCTTCTCATTGTTTTTAACATCCCTGTCCGGATTCAATTCCATTTGGGCTTTGGCTATCCTAATGGCATCTGTGCATGCTCAGACAGCATCCTTCCCAAATTACCTGTCCTTGCTTCCACTCTCTATACGGTTCTTTCTTGTGCTTGAATTTGGCCAGGAGCTTTTTATTCATCCACGCAGGCCTCCTGGCATTTTTGCCTGATTTGCTGCTCATTGGGCTGGACTGCTTTTTAGCTTGGGCGTGATCCTTGAATATTAAGCCAGCTTTCTTGGGTCCCTCTTCCCTCCAGGCTTTATCCCACAGGCCTTTTCCAAGCAGATCTTTGTTCTACCGTTTTCAGTATATGTCTAGGTAGCCTATTACTTAAACTGAAAACTTCAGGTACTATTAGATAGGTAACAGATAAATGTTGGGAGTACTTCATTGCATTTGCAGAAAATTCAGGCAGTGGAAACATTGGAGATGGATTTTGATTTCTCCATCCAAAAGAACCTAAGTTCCTAATACTCAATCCCATTAAGAAGACATAACTAATTTCTTCTCATTTTGTCTTGTTTTTCTCTTAAAAGACCTTTTCAGTTCAACTGTGTTTCAGGATAACATAATTTTACTTCTGTTTAATTCCACTGGGTCTTTATTTTGACATGAAATGCAGCATCCAGGGGATTCCCTGTCTGAGAATGAACCATCAGCTGTTACATTTTAACTTTCCAAAGGTTTTAGAACTGCTCAATAATGCTTTAAATCTGTTGGCAGCTTGCCCATCACAGGAGGAACGTGCTATTTTTATCATGTGAGGGCCTTAGTTCAGCGCAATCTCCTGATCTCTGTTTTGTTGAAATATTGTCTAGTTATGTGAAACACCTGTGTGAATTAACAATGGGTACCGACTTTTTTCCTTCTGTTTATGGGGTAAAATATATGATCACATGATCTACCATATCCTTTAGAATATTAATCTACTATATCTCACTGCTGAAAAAGGAAGAAGGCAGCACATTTTGCAAGCAACCTGAGTGGAAGAAATTGAGCAAATGTGACTGTGAAAAGTATTTTATTAGAGTCTGCAAAATTACTTCATTAACAAGGTGAAAGAATTGGGAAGAAACTTAATCACTGAGCTAAAACTGTTCATTTACTCTTTAGTTATGTTATTAAAATAAACGGGAGCACCTAGCTATAAACCACTGGAAAAGTAAATAAGGCTGAAGTAACTATTATGTCTTTTAGAATATATAAACAGTATCAGGGGATAAAACTATGTATTGAGAGATAAATTTTTGGAAATTTTCACGAACTTTGAATATTGTGTTCAAGGATTGAGATGTCTAAGTGTCTTTCAGTTTAGATTCTTTTTTAAAAAAAAAAGGTACCACACTTTACCAACCATTTGGAAACAGGTATGCTTGAGAGCCTTCATCTGTATGTCAGAAATTATAGCAAGAAAATTATAGGCACTATTGTGTGTAGTTGGTATTTAAGCTTGTTTGAAAGAAAGCCTGTTTGCAAATGAATTGACAGAATAATTGTAATATATCTGTCAGATTCAGGCCTCAATTTCTAATGTTTAGATTCCTAATCTATTTGCTGGTTGGTCAGCCTCAGTAGATTTTGATGTGCCAGTTTGAACAATAGGTTTTAAAAATAGTTTATAAAATGTTAGAACTGTAAATTATGTGCTTTACCAAATATTTTTCTGTGCAACTTCAGTTTCTGTTTTATTTCCCAAGAACACAATACTAATTCTGTATGTAGATGTTCAGTTCCTAAATGATATACTAAGTAAATTTGTTATAGACAACAATACCATCAGAGGCTGTGTCTGTGCCTCTTGTGTATCAACATTTTCTATCTAAAAACAATGGAAAACTGAAAACGTATTCCATAGAAGTTAGTTCCTTTTACTCTTTATCTGGACAGGATTTGAATTTGTGTTGTAGCTTTGAGAGATGTTGCTCACAACTTTCGTTCTCACATGGATTACTCTTTTTTTTTTTTTTTAAACTGTATAACAGATCTCCCTGGCACTGGCCTTTCAAATCCCATTAAGAAGATATAAGTAGTTTCTTCTCATTTGTCTTGTTTTTCTCTTTAATATTCGCCGGTAGCTTCCAGTATAACCTCCAACTCCAAGGTAAAACCAGCAGCTGAGAAGATGCTGATACCTTTTTGGTTTCAATAGTCTTTGAATATTAACAACTGATCTAGGAAGATGAAGAAGAGTGTTTGCTCCTCCAGAACTACAGGTGATCAGTTATTCCTCGTTAAACTGTGTATTATTGCCTTGCTCAGAACCACTAGGGAAGCTGTCTTTTTGAAGGGAAGTGGATTAGATCTGCCAGTGTAGTGCAACATTTCTGTAAACTACCAATAATGATTACTAAATTAGGTTTCTTTTTCTTTTGCTTCCAATTTTAGGTTATTCAGGCAGAGAAAATACTATGCTTATGCTGCTTTTTCATGTGTTAGTATTGTTAGAGGGCAGGCCATTTAATCATTAGCTTCCTTATGTTTGCATGATATGATAGACTGTTGTGTAGTGGTGCTTCCTGGGGCTTGGTGCACTCAGGGTTGCACTCTTCAGGGGAAAAACAGTTGTGAGAGCAAGAAGAAAGCCATAACCTCATCTGTTGTAGAAGTGGCTGTATCCACTTGATTTAGTGAAGAGTTCTTTGTGAGAAATACTTGGCCAAAAAAAGCATTTGAAAGACAATGTTGGGGAGTGCTGTTTTAACACCTGTACTTTGGGATGATGTCTATGATGAATATAAAGACTATCTCAGCTTTTTTTTTCAAGTCTAAATTCTGTTTCATTTTGACTCAGTTCTTCAATCCCAGGTAGGAGCTAGGTAACAGAAAGGGTGAAAGACAAGTCACTCCAAATGATAGCTTACCGAAAGATTCTTCTTCCTTTTAGGGCCTACTTGATGTCAGTTTTCAAAGCAGTCTGACTTTTACTGAGCTATGCTGTGTTTTCTCTGGATACTCTGAAATAATTTACTGGGGAGCTGAGCAATAGTTTATGTCCCCCTGGCCCAATTGCTAAGCATTTCACACCTTGGGAGAGAAAAATAACTCCAAATGATTCCTGAATCTATTTTATCATCCTTATCCAGCCATATTAAAGATAAAATTAATCTACTTATTTAAAAGCAGCAATGGAGGAGTTATAGAAAACATTCTAGTATTACTGTTGCACTTAACTCTTGGTTATGTGAGCATAATTTTTCATCTCTTTTCTTTAGACCATCTTTGCTTAATAAGAAGGGTGAGACAAGGTAAGATTAAATTACTCTGTGCTGTCAAAAAACAGAATTCAGCAGTCTGGTTTATCTTCTATTTCTATGATTGGGCACCATATAATATTATGTGGGGAGCGGAATAAATTTCCTTTGCTTGTTTCCATCTACCTATTTTATATTATTTAACTAAATATTTCAATAATTGCCCTAATCAGTATATCCCTGGCTTCGGGCTGCTTTTCTGTAACAACCTTTTGAAACTCCATTGTTCATAATTCATATATGTAGTTTCACCTCTGCTACATGCTGTCTTAACCAGGTTCTTCCACACTCCCTCATCCCCCTTTTTGTTAGGACATAGATGCTTTCAGGCAAAATCTCAGAAAAATAACCAATGTAGATTCACCTTAATGTCACTCTGCGAGTATGCTGTGAGCTCAGGCTGTTTGGATCAAGTAAGTTTGTATAGGCAGCAGATGCATCATTATGGATACATCATATATTTATTCTTTTGTGACTTGACAGTGGTGGGAAATCTGCGAATACTGCCTTTAAGTTTTCTTTTCTAAGCTTTCCAAAAACAAAAACAAGAAAATCAAACAGAATGGACGGGTTGGGTGAAACACACAGAGATCCTATTCTGAACGAATTTGTTGCTTGAGTCTTTGCATTCCTTGAATAATGGGGTGTTGTATCAGCTGATGATTGCATTACCATTTCATTATCTATATAAATGCATACATGGTAAGAATTGAGAGACATTGCTAACCAGTGGGTTAATTTAGATGCTGTAGGAAGTTGCTTTTGTTCCTGATGCCCTTGTTTCACTATCTGGTGTCTGGAATAAAAGAACTGTGATCCTCACCCCTGAATACAGTGCTAGTTCCACGCTGCACTGTATTAGCTGTTATAAGATTCTAATGATACTAGAATAAACCCCAATGAAATAGGAAATAAGGTAGTCCATGACTTCAGTGGTTAATTTTAAAGCTTCGCATATGCCAAGAGCCCCAAAGTAATATGCAGCAATAGAAAAGGCCTACAGAAGGAATGAAAGAAATAAGTTTCTGGGGCAGGGGTAGGGAGGGAACCCTTGAATATTTCTTTGTCTGGCTACCTTTCCAACCAATTCCTCAATCAAATGTTAAATGCAAGCAATCTGACCAGGCCAAAAAAAAAAAAAAAAGTAGTTCCCTATGAAAAGGAACTAGTTATAAATTTGCTTATTTATACTTAAATAGGCTTTCAAATTCCATACTTTTAGGTAAATTTGAAGTTTACATGAATGTGTGAGAACCTGGCCCACAGCATGTGCTGCAGATGAAGGTTCATAGTATGACATGCTCTATGTGGCTTGTGGGGATTCAAGTGTATGTGCTACTTGTCTTCTTGCATATTGGAGAGCCTGTGTCCTCAGTTACTACAGGTTACTACAATACTTGTTTTCTTTCTTGCGACTAATGTGATCAGGCCAGATTGAATATTACTGTTTGGAGTGAATGGTAAGGAGTTAGGTCACCTTTTAAAGTACCTCACTGCACCTTACAAACCTTGTCACTCTATTGAGTGAGGAATGGCTGTTTATTCCTGCTTAAAACATGTTGAATTAAAAGGCAAGTAAAAGTACTTAACTTTTATCCAAAATAGACAATACAATTTTATTGTTGTGTCAGATATTAATGGTTACAGAAAGTACTGCAGGGGGAACGGTGTATTTGGATTACTTCTCTAAAATTAGTAACAGGGTAACCTAAATCAATGAAGTATAAAATATGTTACATTTTTAAAGAGGGCTATAACTACTGGCAGACAGAATTTAAATTTCAATTACGGCTGTATATATAGCCTGTGTATGTTTTCAGCTGGTACTTTCTGGATTTCTGTGGGTCTAATGGGTGTTTATATGGTAAATCCATATTTCTTTTTCAGCCTTTTTACATATTTTGTAGATAGAACAGTAAGAATGGAAAGGCTGGGAACAGCCCACACATTCTGACAAAATACGTCTAATAACATTAGGCTAAATATTAAGGCTATTTTTATTTTTCACCTTGAAAGTCCAGAAATCTTGCCATGCTTGAACTGGCTGTCAGTGTGTTACTGCCTCCATTATGCTGGTCCCTGATCACATAAAGGGGAAGAGGGTAGAGAATTAGAGGGATGCAGATGCCTGAGCTGATAGACAAACAGGGAACTCGCAACAATTGTGAGTTGGCATTTTCATGCCAAATGGGCAATTCAGAGCATGTTTTCTACTTGTTGTCTGTTTATCATGATAAAGATAAACAGTTGATCAGGTTCTAAGTAACTAGTCCAACTCAAGGCTGAGCCAGACCAGGTAAACTTGGGGACCTTTCGTATTATTTTCCTATGTTCTAGAGATTGAAGCCCTCACTGAAGCAGAGGTTTATAAAATTCCTGGCTGTGTCCTTGCAGACTTTGGTTGTAATTTCTTAAAAAACACTGCATTTGAGAACACTCCTTTAAAAGCTTGATACCTGTTTTAGAGTGCTTGTTTTGTATTTATTCATTACTGTTTCGAGGAAGAAAAAAAAAATCCTCTTTGTTTAGCCTACAAAGCAGTAACATTTATAATATAGGTTTGACATGTGGAAAATGATTGCAGTTTGTAAAAAATGGAGGATGGACATCGAAATCAGAGACCTCTTGTCATCTTTGACTCATTTTAATCCACAAACTGGAACACAGTTTAGGATCAAAGCATGAGTACTAGAAGTTAGAGTTTAGGATTGATCTTTAGAATCTTGTATTGGAATCCAAAGTTTTGGTTTTGGTTTTACAATGGTGCTTGTAATTATCCCAGTGCAGAAATACCTTCAAGCATTTTGTATTGAGTATAGTGAAAACAGTTTGTTTTAACTTTTAGGGAGCATGAAAAAACTCTTGATCTACTATGAATTACTAAAAAATGTTTCAGTAAGATTTCATCTCAGGATTCTGCTGGTTTTTAGGTTCTGACAGTTGGCTTCTAGTAGATAGTTTTAGGTTCTGATGGGACTGAGAACTGTGGGACACTATTGGTATCCTTGCCCCTTCTGGGAGAAGGGAAAGTAGGATGAAAGGTGAGAGAGAGGGGATGGTTTTCTTGCACAGTAGATGACATTGATTCTTAGGATATTAAAAACCCAATACACCAAGAAACATCTTTCACATCCTTGCATTTTGTTACATACCTCCTTACACCTACCTGTAGGAGAGGGGGAGAGAGTTGCTTTTTGCTATGTGGGTCCACATGCAAATACAATGCCAAAGCTGCTGAGAAATTGAACAATCTGAATTGGGAGGGTGTCATTCTTAATTCTTCTGTTTTTAAGGAATTGAAATGCTTAAGTAATTCATTGTTTAAAGGATTTGTAATTTCAGTTGTTCCTTAATACAAGGTAACTTTTTGTGTGAACAGTGAAAGGGAGGTGGCGGGGAAAGCCAAATCCAAACCCAGGTGTCATTTCAACAAGGCATTTAATCGCATAGTACAACGCACAAGTTTGTGTCACAATAAAAATAAGATAGAGGGATGGGGGAGGCTGCTTTTAATCTTTGCTATTAATCTTGTAATCTCTTTTTCTACATGGCAGGTAGTTTAGAACTAATGGAAAACATAATGCTTACACTCAGAAGGTTTGTTAGTAAACAGTTATGTTTGTTACTGTTAAGGGGAGAATATTCCTAAAACATATTTACAACTGTTTGGAAAGAGGTTATCCAGCCTGGCACTGTGCCCAACTTTTGTGTCCATGGCATGAGACCAGACCCAGCCAACTGTGTATGTTCTTGTGGTATTTGGGTAATCCTCTTTGTTTTAGGACTAGGTCCACTAGATCCATTAAATGTGTGCTGGAAGACTGTTCAGTGTGTAAAATGTTAGAATAACTAAGGTTTTTGAGGATGAGCCCACTAATAACTGAGAGAACCAGGCACTATTGCTAACTCATCACAGTTTTACAGATTTGATTTCCATGTCCCCTTGGTTTGTTTTGCAACAGAGGAGTAGTTTTTTCCAGTGGTAGATGTCATTTGAACAATATACATAGGGACATCAGCAACATATTCCCATTAACACAGTATGATTTTTAGACTAGAGTGTTTGAAAGCCAGAGAATTTAAAAGGGGAATAAAGTATTGTGATGTTGATATGCATATATACCTTTAGAAGGAATTAATATCTGTTTCTCTGTGGACCAAGTTGTTTATGATAAATCTAATAATTCTGGATTTCATTAGATCTATTTTTCTTTTTTCTGGGCTACTCTGCAATTTGGGAGGGAATGAAAGTAGGTTAAAAAATCCATTATGATATAATGGACATTTCAAGTTACTTTATGTGACTATGAAGTATGTGTTATAAATTGAAACTTTTTTGTAAGAAAAAACCTTTAAATTTCTCTTAGCCTCTGAGCACATACTACTGTTGGCTTAGCATGGAGTATTTCCCATTCTGATTGTTTATAAGGAAAAAAAAATGACATTTATGTTCATAATCTTTTAATTATGACTTAAACCAAACTGAATTACTATTAGAACTTTGCAAATAATACATTTTTTCATATTGTTGCAATGGGTTTGGCAATATTTTGGTTTTGATATGCAGACTTACCTTCCATTGAAACAATACTTCAAGCATATGTAAAACCAGTTCTTATATTAAACTCATGGTTTTATTTATTTCCAGCTCTTAAGTGATCAAAGCTTTATGTATTTTTTTGTAAAGCTCACAATTAGGAAAATATCTTCACATAATAGTGTTAAATATATAGCTCAAAAAACAAGAAGAATTTCCTAGTTGTAACAAAACCTCAAATAAGTTTTTTACTCCTTGGAATTGGATGTCATCTTTAGCAAGGGCACAAGGTGCTGGCATGTGTTCAGGCTATTTTATGTTGATCTGTTGGCTCAAAACAGAGTAAAAGATTTCTAAACAAGTGAAGTATAGCTAATTTGCTTGCTAATGCTGCCTCTCATAGATGGCTGATAATCCAGATTAAATAATTCTGTACTAAAGCTAAGGCTGCCCTACGAGGGAGACTGGGCTGGCGTCCTATTGTTCTTAACACTGGTGGGAGAAGGTGTTAAGGTGATTTGAGACACCTTACTCTATGAAGACAGACAGGTTTCTAGTATATTGTCCTCTCCTAAGTGTGCTTAAATGATCACTTTCTTGTTATTTTTAGTAGTACCTAACATATTTACTCCCTGCAAAATCTAGTGCCTGTGAGTTTACTTTTCTTTTCCTCTCATTTCCTTACTCTTTCTGCTTCTGGGCATTCCAGAAACTTAGAGATACTGGGGAAGATGGTAATATGGCTACTAAATTAGTAAGAAATAGAGCCCAGCTTGGAGAAGGCAGCATGCCAAGTAAATAACCCCTTGCAACAGGTAGGTTATTATTGAGATCAAGACTTTGATACTGCTTTGAGGCTGGAGACAGGACAGGCAGCTTACTCTCTGACTAATGGTCAGTGTAGAGCTAGAGTTGCAGGATTTCATACAGTGATGTCTTGGGGTAAGTGTAAAGCACCTCTGGAGGGAGTAGGAACTAGAAAGTTCCTACTTGGGCTTCTCATTGGCATCTTCTAAGTCAGATTCAAATCCATGTGAGTTGTGTTTCCCACGCAGCGCTCTGTTTTACTTTTGGTCTAAAGGGTTGCCTGTCCAGTGATGAATCTCATGTGGAAGGTTTTCCATCGCTCAGGGGTTTCAGTTTCCCATCATGACCCTGACACTAACTGTCGGGGGTTGGGCAGTGGGCTCTGGAAGCCATCCAAGTCTGTGGTGCCATGACCAACTTATGCCAATGCATATGTTCTGCCTGACACACACTCTCCCCCTGCCTCCCCCGCCCAGTTTACTTCTGCATTCTGCTTCTTCCAATGCCTGTGATCTTGTGGTGAACTGAATGACTGAACTAATCCATAAGAAAATTTTTTTCCTAAAGCAAGGTAAATTATACTTCCAGTAGGAACTGTCTTACTGCATGGAGTGAAGTGTAAAGAGCAAACCTGAAAAAAACATCAGTGGTAAGAACAGAAGCATGTGAACAGTGGGGAGTAGGAAAAATACTGTTTCATAAAGAAAACAATAGATAGTGCATTATATATTTTGTTGTGTAAGTACACATTATGTTGCAGGCAGTAGACCCTTAATCATTGAGAAGAGTCTTTTCCTGGAGTAATTACTATCCTAAGGAGGAGGCTTGAGTATAATATGAATCCTGTAAATAAGGTGAAACTGCTGCATGCAGCAGTGAATGTTCTCATTTATTATTCCTTTAAAGGATAGTATTCTTCCATTAATAATTCAATTTTACAAATAACTATTATGCTGTAAATTATTAAGTTGCATTAATTATTCTTTGTGTGTAATGTGTAAGTTTGAAGGTATAATAGAATTTTATACTTGTCACTAGATGACAGAAGCCATTCTGCTCTTGTTATTCATTCATTTAGAACGACTGCAGTTCTTAATTTTTTTATTTTGTTTTATATAACTGAATCAAGCTTTGACCTAAGAGCTATTTTGTTGTGTGGGACTTAAATCAGTTAACAGCAAAAATTCCTGTTGGAAGTAAGCAATATATGAATATAGTTAGCATTTTTAGAAGAACCAAGGAGACTTTTTTTTCCTCTTCTGCTGAAACTGGACAGCTAATATCTCAAGGATAATTTGTGAATGTTAGAATCTTTCCCAGTATTATCTCCACTCTCGTATAACACCAGATAACTTAAGGCTTAATGGTAAAACTGTTTTTGATTTCTAATGTATCTCCAAGGTGTTTTCTGTGACTTACCTAGCCAATGCCATCTTGCAGAATGCCACTGTGTATTAATTTAATCCATTTATTTGTTTCATTATTATATTTAAGAGCAGTGATAATGCATATGCCAAAAGGAAAAAAGAAATCTCATACACAATTGTTCTGCTCACAGATGTTATCTTTGCCTTTACTATGAGTAGCCATATTGCAGTCTGATGGACCTTTTTCTCCTTGTTGAGCAGCAGAATGTGTAACATTTTACGTATAGTTAGTTGTCTATTTTCAAAATTATAGTGAAGCATTTCCAGATGATATAAAAGTAGTATTGATGGTAACCTAGCATTCCTCTGAGGCAAAGCACATCTGTGGTCCTTGTGAGTTATGAATAACTAATTTCTTCCATTAATTTGTCATGTTCATTTTACTTTTCTGCATGGTTTTCTTTCATTCCTCTGTAGCCCCTTTGCTGTAGTAAGTGTAACGGCAATATTAACTTGGACAAAAGGAAGTTGTAAAAAAACTTGACTTGTAAAAAAACCTGATTGCAATTGTCCGTGCATCATTCGGTTTCCAGGCAGTATCTCATTACAGTTGTTTTTACTGTAGACTGCAGCAAGTATTAATAGATGAGAGAGAAATATAGTCCATGTCATAGTGGAAGAATCCATTATTTTTTGTTCTTGTACAAGAAAGAAAAGAGGCAAAATTGTGTTTTTCTCTGTCAATTTTTGATCCTTTGAAATAGGTCTGCGTGATCTCCCCAGATTATTTTCCAGGCGTGCAAATTCTTTGAAATCCAAGAACCTGTCTCTAAGTTACAAACTGAGCGGTTACTTTTCCAGATGAGCAGGGGCACAACCCCAAGATTAAGATGCTGTTATTGAGATTCAGATCTTGGTTTTATGGGGGCTGGTAATGAGACTGCAAACTGGTAGGAATACTCCAACACAAAATTGATGTCCTTTTACCAAAGGTTTAGTTTTTATAGGAAAGAAAAATCTTTAAAGAAATGTTGCTCTAGTTAGAGGTAGGCAGCAAACTTGAACTTCATCCTTGATTTGTAGCTGTTGCTCTCAGTGATTTGCCTTTTCCCAACCCTTTTCCTCCATCGGTCATGTTCCTGTCGTTCCATGGATAGGGAAATGGAAGAGCTGGTGTAAATTTTTTTTTGTTCACTAAGGATTAAATACAACTCTTGTACAGAATTGTTTTGGAAGCCCTAGCAATCTCCTGCTAGTGAAAAAGAACTTTTTTTTTTTTTTTAATGTGTTGTACACAGACTATTTACTGAGTACTTAAAGACATCTCCTTAACATTTCTTACCAAATTAAAGAAATCTTGAGGCTAATGTACTTCAATTTGGTATTCATTGTGGTCTCTGGATAGTGTAATGTTTCATTTATTATTGAGATTCTCAGAAATATTCTGGAAAGTTGTTTTCATATATGATTTGACTACACCATATAAAATCATAGGAACTTAATGAAAAAAAAAATTACATTCACTTCAAGATAATAGTGTTCAGCATTGCGAACACCAGCTGTATAATGCAGTATGCTGTTTTTGAAGCTCATTGGATACCCATGTGTCATGGTTTAGCCCCAGACGGCAACTAAGCACCATGCAGCTGCTTCCTCACTCCCCCACGGTGGGACGGGGGAGAGAATGGGAAGAGTAAAAGTGAGGAAACTCATGGGTTGACATAAAGACAGTTTAACAGGTAAAGCAAAAGCTGCACACGCAAGCAGAGCAAAACAAGGAATCCATTCACCACTCCCATGGGCAGGCAGGTGTTCAGCCATCTCCAGGGAAGCAGGGCTCCGTCACGCGTAATGGTTTCTTGGGAAGACAGACGCCATAACTCCGAATGTCCTTCCACCCCTTCCTTCTTCTTCATCCCAGCTTTATATACTGAACATGATGTCATATGGTAGGGAATATCCCTTTGGCCAGCCTGGGTCAACTGTCCTGGCTGTGTCCCCTCCCAGCTCCCTGTGCATCCCCAGCCTTCTTGGTAGCAGGCCAGCATGAGAAGCTGGACTGGCCTTGGCTACTTAGTGGCAGCTCAAAACGTCAGCACATTATCAATATTTCTTCATCCCAAATTCAAAACACAGCCTCACACTAGCTTCTATGAAGAAAATAAACTCTATCCTGGCTGAAACTGGGATACCATGAAAGATCAGGAGATGGGGGTTTTTGTTTGTTTGGGGTTGCTTGTGTGTTTGGTTTAGTTCTGACTGATCTGAAAGGTTTTATAAATTGCCTCAGTTGGAAGTATGCCCTATCCCTCTCGCCAATCAAGTGAGAACTGCTGATTTTTTAGCAGTACCTCAAGCCCCATATCATCAGCTCTCTATCTGGCTGACCCCACTGGTCTGTCAGAATTGGAAAATGATTTTAGATTAGTTTTTTGTTAAAAATATGATGACTCATAGAGAAAGCCATCCATTAGCCTTCTAGGCTTCACATTAGGCTGATGCTGAGTTACTTAATAAGGATAGTTGTATCAATTTATTCATCAACCAAGGTAACTGGAGAGGGAAGTTCGGATTGCAAAAGGACTGTTCTTGATGTGCATGGATTAAACTCTGATCCAGCATTGCTTAATTTTTTTATACTTGGTGTCTTTCAAATATTTTGATGTTCTTTGGATTTCAAGGCACCTCTTCTTGTCTTTACTTAAATAGCTAAATCTTTTGTTTCTAAATCACAGTACATTCAGTTATGAGAACAAGAAACAACAGACAGCAGACTAAAAGAATTATTTTGCTAAAATTGATCCTGCTCATTACAGAAATTCGTAGCAATGTCTACATTGCCTGTCACTTGTTATTTTATGGAATGGTGAAGAAAGCTAAAGAATATGTCAGGGAATGACATTGTACTTTAAGGTCTGGCTGTCTTACATATTTCTGGAATACTAGACCCCATTCCCTTTTGGTACTGAATGTGGTGTTTGTAGAATGCAGCATGAGGAACAGACATCTAACATCAAACTCAAAATGGCAGCTTGACACGAATCCAACTGATCTGACTCTAGCAGAGATCTTCGGTCACTGCATATACCCTTTCTTCCTTGGCAGCAAATGCAGTTTGCTGAACCCAGGTGTTTATTTGGAAAGACAGGCAGCTTATCTGACTGTGTGGCCTAAGAGTGAAGCATGAGCATGGAAAATGGTGTTGTAATTTGAGTTGAATAAACTTGATATTAGGACAGAAAAGAACTCCGGTGTGGTTTTGGGGAAAGGTGTATAATCTCTTGGTAAGAAGGTGGAAAATCTGTTAGAGACATTAGTCAACCTGTACTGTAATACCTAAAATGATGTTAGTCTATAGGAGTCTTGGAAGTCAATCTTTAATTAAAATTGTCTTATAATAAAGAGAACTACTGTTTCAATGCCTTGCTATGTAAGTCAAGGCACAATTATATATGTAGGGATATACAGGAAGATAAAGGAGTGAAGAACATATATACGGATACATGAAGCAGTATGTGTGGTGCAAATCTGTTTCTTTTAAATATGACTCAGAACCTTTTATTCTTGTCATACTCTAATCCTCTCTGTATCAGAACTTGAAGTAGAGTTCAAAAGTGTTTGATTCGTACAAGCTTTTCAGTCATGTAAACCGTGTAACTCAGTAGCTGCTCTTTTCCTTCTTGAACCCCTCTTTCAGAAGATTCTCACATTTTCATAGCATAATATATTAAAAAAAGTCTTTAGATTTTATTATTTCAAACCATGAAAATATCAGTTATGCAAATGGTAGAAGGTGAATTTGGTTAGCTGTTTGATATTGGATATATATGTGTTGTCATTACCTGAAGTCCACAGTTGTGGTGGCTTAGTGATGCGGAGAAATCACAATAGGTATCTCTTTACATAGGTCCAACTACTATGTAATCTGTTGCCAGTTAGTGATGTTGTATATGACAGTAACCTGTACGTCATGATCTCTCAGAGCTGAGAGCATTGTACAAGAACTGTTTCTTCCAGTTTGCATAGAATTTGAACCTGTTTTTTCTGGCCTTCCCTATTCTATGAATAGATGGAGTGCTCCAACACTGATAACTTTGCACGGTTTTGGAGCTCTTTAAAAATGAAGACTCAATAGTGAATGAATGCCAAATGAGAAGAAATGACTATATTATACAATTTGATGTGCACTGCAAATTTCCGCATAATAAAAATATTTTCTCCGCTTCTTGGAGGTGATTCCTAAGGCACTATAATAAAAGGGAGAAGTATGATTGCTTGCATATGTAGATGTGTGCATTAAGAATGTCTTTATTTTTAATGAATGTAAAGGATAAAAGCCTGAGTTCACTATAAAAGGATTTTAACAGTATGCAGTTGTAATAATGCAAACAAGAAAAGGCATTCTCTGTAAAACTTGATAGAATAAAAATAAAAATTTATGTGATAGGACACAGAAGGTCAAGTGCAACATTATACAGTGAAATAAATTCAGGGAAGGCTTACTTTAGCCCCCAATATTAAAATATCATAATGTTCTCTAATAGGTTTGGAAGCTGTTAACAGCCACTAATTCAGCACAGGGATAAAGGTTTCTTTGTTTTTCTTGAAAGATTTCACTAATGCTGTCAAGTATGAGTTCTCTGGGTAGAGATCAAGGTTTAGAAGTATCAAGTTGTTATTGTCTTACCTTTTTTTTTCCTGAATATTTTCAAGTGAAAAGTCTGCCTAACTAGAAACAAAGGGATTGTATAAATCTGTTCTAAAGCTGGAAGATTTAGCTGAAGGGTAGAAGATCTGTAAAGGATTTGCTTTACTTGTAGGCACTATAGAGGTATAATTGAATATTTATGTACATAGTTATGTTGGTAACCACCATGATTGTTTTCAAAAGCTAAGTTTTAATGGCAAATAATACAGCCCAGAGTCCAAGGTAAGAATCTTTTCCTCAGTACAGACTGTAAAAAGCTGGTAGTATTTTAGACAGAACTGACATTTACTGTATCAGGCTTTTATGCAATAATGGCATGCAACTGTGAAACTTGTTCACTAAAGCACATTTGCTACTGTAAATCTATTACCTCTAAAATACACAATCTGAATTTTTCAAATACAAATGACAATCAGAAAGTTGTAACAAGACACCTTTTTAAGATATGTTGCAGCTAGAGGCAACTCTAGTTAAAACTACATCTCTGAAAGGCCTGTCCAACAGTTTGAAATCCTGAAATGAAGAAGTATGAGATCGTAAAATTCAGTAGCTTTCCAGCTGACAAAACTGTTCTTTCATCAGAAACCAAAGTGATTGTATCTGACTTGCTTAAGAAATACTGTAGTGTGGAAATTCTCTATTTGGGGATGATGTATATCTTGCTTGGGTGTGTCCTACATTAAACTGAGTAAGAATGTGCTGGACATGTCAACCAGTCACCACCAAAGACACACACGTATTCTTTTCAGGAGATTGCACATTTTGACATGTTAAGGCACTCGGTAGGGTCTTAAAGATGACTGCAGTGTTTTTTGTGAATGACAATTTGTAATTTGCATTTTTACAATTTTGACAATTGTAATTACAATTTGTAAGATAGTTCTTAAATATGTTACATTATTTTGTTCTTCAGCTATTCTATTACATTATTGCAGCTACTGTTTTAAAAAAGTATGTGTCCACCCTTTCTATAAATAGGGGTTTGTGTTGCCTCCTTTGTTTTTTTTTTTTTTTTTTAAAAGGCATTTTGGAACTTCAGAACCCTGAAGTAGAAACCTGTTGTCTAATTAATCATGTGTGTTATGTTTGGCAGTCTAAGGGTGGAAGCAGATTTGTGAATAAGAAATATTTCAAGAGAATGACAAGAAATCAGCTTAGCTGTTTCAAATGAGTGACTCTGAAGATGTATTAGACTCCTTGTCTTCTGTCACTGCAGTGTGACATTAAGCCAGTCAGTACATCATTAAAGATTTGATTAATTTAAACTAATAAGTTTTTGTGGTTTTGTGTTTGTTTAGGGTTTTTTAATCAACAGTAAAACGTATGTTGTTGTATTTCTGGGATTTTTTTTTTTTCTTTTGAGTAGCTGAGGTGTAATTAAACAAAAACTAGTTTTGGTGTTTTTATTTAAAAACCCACAGTTGGAAAGACATTTGAAACTTGTATTTATGGGTTAAACAGAAAAGAAAAAGTTCTTTTCCACCTATATTTTTCTATAATTATTCATTTATGAAATGAAAAACTTTCCTTAATTGATATATTAAGAATGTGAGAAGCTACCGGAATTATAATTGTCTTTGAGAGAAAAAATGTCTTTTGCTTAGCTCCCAGAACTGGTGGTCAGATCTTCTGGGTTCTCACCCATCAGTCAGCTGCTGTGTGAACTTGGATTTTGTATATATCAAGTAATGGGATGGGAATAATAAAATTATCTGCTTCACATGGGCATTAGTAATGAAAGCCTCAGATGGAAGATGCTATATGTCTGTCACGTACTAATGTGTTTGATGTATGCCCACAGATGCTTGTTTTTGAACATGTGAATATTTGTAGACCAAAAAAATTCAGAAGGATCTTTATTAAGATAAAGGATCAACTACTTTATCATACATTCCGCTGTTTTACTGCAATAAGCCTGACCTTTTCTTGTATTGTAGGATTGTGAATGGTTCCCAAAAGGATAAGATACTTTTCCCCATGTTATGACAAAAGATGATACAGTTTATCATTATGTTGTTGTCTGTTACAAGAAGCTGATAAATCAACCAAACTAGTATATTTTGTTTAAAAAAAAAAAAAAAAAAAGATAGTGGGGGCTTCATAGGGCTAGTAAAAAAAAGTCAACAAAAGGCCTGTTTTTGTATAGGGCTACAAATGTACAAAAAAGGTTAGCTACAAAAATGTAAGGTCATATTTTATTAGATTATTAGATTCAATAGGCTTACATTTCCTCTTCTCAAATTTTGTATGTCTTAAATTTTCTATGTGACTTTCAGGGGAAAGCAAACCTGTGAGTAGAATTTGCAAAAGCAGCAATATTCTCAGTATGGGGAGCAGGAGAGGACTGCTTAATCCTGCAGAAGTACCTCAAACTACATCGACAGTCCTAGATGATGCATGGGAATGGTGATACAGGAGAATCCATTATTCCCAGATCATTCCCTGTCTTTAGCAGGTTAGGTCGTTCTACTTCCAGTTTCATCATTTTACTTGAGAAACACTGGAAGGTAAACAAAAGCAGAACACAGAATAATGAGACAGTGGTCAAGAGGCAAGGATGTCAGTTAAGAAGGGAAAAACAGGAAATTAAAATGGAAACTAGAGATTGTTTTTTGCAGTTCAAAGGGCATTCAGTCATACCAAGCAGAGAATTTTAAAGATTTTTTTTTTTTTATTATTATTATTCCCACCCCCACTCCCACCCCCCCATCCCCAGGACGTCATGTGGAAAATAGTAATGCTGGTTCATCATTTTATCCAGAAATACAAGTCCATGTGACTTAATTAATTAGCTTTAGGAGATTCATTGTAGCTTTAAATCTTTATAACAACTCACTTTCTGACTCACTGGATTATGCTTTAAATGTCTTGAAAACATCATGTTTAGGATTCCATGCTAAATAGAAGGATGTCTAGTTTAACAGCACTGGGTCAAGGTCAGGGACTGAAGATCAAACTCAGGCTAAATATTTCACGGACATCAACTGGGAGCTTTAATAGATAATGAGGCACTTGATAAGGTCAAGACTTTTTCTTAAGCTTGCTTTTTTGGATTCATGTAAGACTTTATGTATCTCTCTCGCATCTAGATGTGTCTAAAGTGACAAGTCAGCGTTCAGTAAGCCTGAAAACTGGTGTAGTACTGAAACTCCTTTAGCAGCTGTGTTCACCTTCCAGCATGTTGACGGCTTTTACTGCTGCCTGAAACAAAATAATGATAGTAGTTGGCTCTGGGCTAGATGAGAATGGTTTCCTAATTTTAGGCTTCCATCTGTGCTGGATGTGTTCGTCAATAGTTCATTCACTGCTGATTTTAGAAGTTGTATCTCTAGTGACTTTTAAGTCACTATAGGTAGAAGTAAAAAGGGCTGCTTGAATACACTTGTACTTTAAGATAAACTCCAAATAAGGAATGTGGTCCATAGACAGGAAGCTTTTTGTAGTCTTGAAATGTTGTAATATTTAGGCATTTATCACAACTTAATTATTAAAACAAGAAAATGTACATTCTTATTCAACTATTTCAGAGAGCTTTTTTGTAATGTCATAATTGAAAACTGTACACGGAGAGCTGTTGGTAGTGGTACAAGATGAGTATGACTCTCTAGTAGCTGGAAATAAGCAGGGGGAAAAAAAGGAAGAACATTTGGAAAGAAGATGGGAAAGAAATATACGAGAGAAAATGGCAGCAGGAGGAAGGAAGAATAAATCATAGGATGAACAGAAGTATGCTTCTTACGACCTTATAAAAAATCGAGTACATCAGAATTCTGGAATATTTTTTGCAGAACAACTAGATCCTGATGCTAGTTTCTCAGCTGTGAAGCATGTCAAGTGTTTTGTGTTTTGTTTTGTTTAATATAGAATGTCAGTCATTTAAGTAGACTTAAGGTTTACTTATTTAGTTAAACAACAATATACCGATAGAGGATTTTACACCTCTTTTTGCAAATGTAGCTTTTTGGAAAAACTGTCTTTAAAACTGCAAGTAATTCACCCTTCTTGAACAGCTGCTGTTTCCTATTCAAGAAAAAACTATTGTGTATGCTTTCTTGAAGGGGTGCTACTTTCATTTTGTCACTCTGACCATGACTTAAATGTTCAGATGAAACAATTTATAGATGTTTACTAATGGGGAGTCATGCACTGGGAGTTACAGCACTGCTGTAAGTAACATTTAAAAGGAGGAAATAGACTGGTTTTTCCTTCATCTAACTATAAGTTGATTGTAAATTGTACTTCCTGAGGCAGAAGCTGCCACTACATGAGTGGTGGTTTCCTAGAACTTGTGAGTGAGACTCCATGAAAGGTCTGCCCTTGTATGTAGTGAGACGAACTTGTGTGTGGGTCTCGAGAGTACTCTGGTGCCCCAGATTTTGTGGAGCCAGGCTGTGAATTATCCTGGCCCTGACCAAAGAGAAAACGTCAAATGGAAACTCTGAAAACGTCAGTGTTTTGCTGACAGAGCTCACCAATGAACTCAATATCCTGTTTCATCCAACATCAAGATTCATTGATGTCTTCTGGAAAATGAGTGAAATCTAGTCTCTTGATTAAATTATTTTAAAATAACAGGTACAACTGAAATCTTTTGAAGTCATAAAGTGCAGTTAAGAATCTATCTTAATTCATACCTTTTGAGTACCCACAGTTTTGCAGTAAACTGAATCCCAATCGCCAAATTTAAAGTTGTATGTAACAAAAATATTATTCCTAGCATACAGTTACTGTTAACTCTGATCCCGTAATACAAAACTGCAAGCAACCACTAAGTGTAGATTAAGTTTATTCACTAGTTCTGCTTGTACATACTTCTGTCTACTTAATGTCTTGCTCTTCTTTACAGAAACTTTACAAGAACAAGTCTAGGAAGAAAATCAGCAAACTACCAAAGCCAGCCTGTGATACTGAGAACACCTGAATGTCACAGAAATAGTCATCTTTTAGAAGGAAAACCTCATGCATTCAGATTTGACAAAACATGTATTTAAACATATCTGTCTGCAAACACTGATATGAAAATAGAGTAATCAGTGTTATTAGTAGGCCAATCTATACAGTTGCAACCTCCGAAATAAGTTATTGTGTACTTAATTGAATGCCCACAATTTTCTGATCTATTTTAAAACTTGATGTTTTTAATAATGCTTACCATTTTTTCAGTGAGGGTAAAACAAACAAACAAAAAACCCCACCCAAACCAAAAACCCAGAACAGAATAATTTAACCTATATTTACTAGAAGTATTTAAATTATCTTGAAACTTGTATTATTAAATAGAGATTGACTCTAATCACAGATACAAATGCACCATAATTGCACCTATGCACTTAGACATTATTTAGGTAAGAAGACAAAAGATGGACAACTGAGAAATCTTTCTTGTGTTGACTGACAAGAAGTACAGGACAGTATAAGAATTTAAAAGCTTTTATTATAATGTATGGCAGTCTCTATATTTATGGAAAATTTGAAGTTTCTTTTGAATGTCTGAGGTGACTATATGAAAATTTCTGTTGCCTAGCTAGATGAGGACATGTGGTTCAGTGCTCATCTGTGTTTTGTGTCACCTAGGGTATCAACATTCTTTGCATATTTGGGAAGCGGATACTGAGGTGTTACAATACAATACTTTGGTTGAACAGTTGAGGATGGTCAGTTCTGTGCAGGATTCTGGATAATGAGAATTATCTCTGCATTAACTCTTCACTGTAATTGTCATCACAGCTTATAGCTCACATCTAGATTTCCATTTCCATCTATTTCTTCTAGGAGTCAAAGTCCTTCTAGGAAGTGATTTGGAGATTTTTTAATTTTAGATTTCCTCTGTTTTTCTGGACAGTAGAGGCAAGTGAGGAAGGTAGAATTAGTATTAGGGAGTTACAGCTAAACCAGTTTTAGATGGAGCTGGAGAGTTTACACAGGTTTCTGGAGGCAGAAGGGATCTGTGAGGCTGACCAGCCATGGGCCAACTTTATGCCCTGAATTTTGATGGCTCATGCAGGGTTTTACTGAATGGCCAGGGGAGTTTAAATTGAGAAGTTGAGATGTGGGTAGGATCTTAAAGTTTACTTCAGATTAACTGTCTGTGAACATACCTGTCAAGTTGTGTTGCAGCTCTGAGGGCCAGCAGTCAGCATAAGTAAAAGCACTCTTTTATCCATTCTGCTTGACATCTTCCATGTTCATGGCAAGATTGTTGCTGTGCAATACTTGTGCTTTGTAGCTTACAGAAACACACTCTTCCTTTGAGAGAGAAGCTGAGGGTAAACTGAGCAGCTACAGTTTGCCTGCTTCCTTCACGCTGTCTTACAGAGGAATGTATGGAGAAATGATTTAAGGGAGCAGAGGATACTTATTCTCTACTATGTGATGATGATGGTGCTCTAGAAACCCTACTGTGAGGATGAGGATTTTGGAAAGAAAGTGAAAAGGCCTACAAATTCTTCACAACAGCTATTGTCTCATGTAAAAATAATAGATATATACTGTGACATTCTTCAACTTTTAAAATCACTGTGCTGTTTCTCAAGTAGTCTGAAGTACTTTCAGAATGGTTCTTACTGATGTCTGGCTAGCAGGAAGCTACTCGCAGAGCCTCTGCAAATATGATGTGCTTTACACGTGGAAGATCTTGAAGGTATGTAAATTTGAGAGGCTGCCAAAGAGCATCTTTAAAGCACCTTAAAATAAGCTGTTGCACTGGTGATTACCTAATTAGATAACTGGTTTCTAACTCTTGGAACCATGCACACACTGGAAGAGTAGTTCACTAAGATGTTTTTACTTGCACATAGATGCACTTTTCTGTCTTTTGCATTACTACTTGATCATTAAAGGTAATGGCCAAAATACACAACAGAAATGTGCTCTGGTTTCAACTTGTTTCTATTTTCTTCTTGCAGATAAAAACATGCAGAAAAAGGCAACCTGCAGTTTCCCTTCAAGTGGGTTACTTACACTTGAAATCTCATAATAAAAAAATAATGATCAATTGAGCCATTAATTCAGAAGTTAGTTTTCTACCAGTGAATGTTTTACATAACATATCAAAGAGCATTCAGGAAGTTTTGACTCTAAGTTTAAGATAAGCATGTATAGCTGCTTGTTTTAGTGAACAGCCAACATTAAATGCATATGTATCATAAGAATTTAAAGCTGTCAACACCACATTCCTGTGCAGTGTTTTTTAAATAATAAGTTTAATTACTGCAATGATTAGAGCATACTAAACCAAATACTTCTACAGCCGCAGAAGAGCAATAATCTTTTAGCATTTCTTTTATAGAAATTATCCCATGAATGGGATAACTGTTACTTGCTGTGCTCTAGAACATGACTGGGAAAACACTTTGTCTTTGATATCAGAACACAGCTATTATTGGGACACAAGTAGTTGTATGCTGACCGTAGTGCTTCTCTTTTTTGCCGCACTAAGGTTATATTATGTTTGCTGCTCCTCTCAGTTAGAACAGTCACAAACACAGCAGTTCATGACTACTGAATATGTGAGAACTTGATTATAGTATTGCTATCTAGGCTTCATGGGTCTCATATAGTGAGCATACATTCTTTTTGTGTAATACAAGTTTTAATAACTTACCACAATGTAGTCTGTGTATTAGCTTGTTTTTTTTCCAAGTGTGCAAGAATGACACCATGCAGGCAGTCTGTAACATTGAAGTTCATAAAACCTTATGTATTAAACAACTGAGAATAGCTTTTGTTTCCCCACAGAAAAGTAAAGAAGGAGTAGTATGTATTTTTTTAACCTAGAGTGTGGTGGTGCTTTTCTGTTCATAGGACTCTTTGTAATGTTGACATCTGTACGGCAGACACTTGAAAAGTGTGCAGAATTTCTGCCTGTTATTATTTCCTTATTTTTGTGGCTTTACAATGTGATGATGTAGTAGCAGTATTCTTCAGTAATAAACGTGCGCTGTTGTGCAGTAGAAATGACGCTTCAGCACTGCGGCAGGATTTAAAATGTGAGCATGGTGTGATGGGAGCGATCCTGCAGTTTCCGTGGCAACCGGGGAGTGCTGGGCTGTTTGCATTGTGGAAGGCAGTGGGTAGCGGGCACTTCAATATGTGCCAGTATTTATTAAGACTGTTAAGACGGCAATTTCTGTCTACTGCATTGCAATTTATGCCTAATTTAAAGTTTCAGTCTTCTGCAGTGCTAGCTGCTTTCAACTCCCATTTCCTCTAGTGGAAATGGAGATAATTGGCAATGGTTAACAATGTGTCCTGACACCACCAGCTCGAAGTGAATCTATTATACTGTGAGGATGCATGATGCATACAGGGGAGGCAAAGAAAATTAGCTGTTCTGTTGAGGCTGCAGTGGCTTTCTGTTTGGTTTGTGTTTTGGTTTTTATTGCTTGCTTGCTTGTTTGGGGTTGGGTTTTCTTGTTATTGGTTTTGTTTTTTTTTTTTTTTTTTTTTTAAAACAGTAAGAGTGTTTCATAAGTAATTTTGGACACTTCAGGAAGAACCACAGTTAAAATCTCTGCGGTTAAGCCAGTGTACCCAGAATTTCTTCTCTGTAGGAGTTTCAATTTAATGAGCTTCAGAAACAATGTAAGACATGATCAAAAGTTAGGCAGATTTGTGTTTACTGATTAGACGGGCATGGAGTTTCCTTTTTTGTAGAGCATCCTTGCCTTCTGTGGTGAGGAATTTTTACTTTATAGACACCTGAGCTTTCAAAATCCCAGTCCATCATATACTTAGTATAAGTTTACTTAGAATTTTACATTACTGATTTAGGAAAGCAATCCATAATGAGATACCAGCTACATCAAGACCTCTGTTCATATATACTTGGAATTTGTGCCATTGGCTTAATGGAAGCAACTGTAATGTTTACTTCAGTTTATCTGAACTGGAAGTTTACTGGAGCTATGCCACTGAATTTAAAAGACCAACTGTATTTTCTGTGCCATGATGTTTCAGTAGTTTTATGTATGTGCTTTTTAGAGCAGGGTTGGCTGGTGTCCTTCTGCTAGCTTGGAATGTGACCAGAGGAGAACAGACAAATCTTCCTGAAGTCTTGGAGAAGACAGCTCTGTAACCCTCCTGGAAGGGTCTGAAAGGGATACTGGACTCGGGGTTTTTTCTTGGTGGTACTCGGTGGTCATCTTACTCGGTGGTCACTCAAACTTTCACTTGCTACAACGGGACAAGTTGAGAGCCGCCTTTGGTTATTTGTGCCATTCCTCTGTCTCTAAAATTCCATTCTTCAGCTGTTGAAGTACATATTTGTAAAACTATATACATTAAAAATGTTAACAAAGTGATATTTTACTGTTCTTATCTTTGTTACAAAAATTCTCTTTAATTTTGCTAAGTGGATTATAATCAGAAGTATCCAATCTGTTAATATGAAACATCTGTGTATTGAGGTTTAAAAAGATAAAAGCAAAACAGAGTGACGTGTCCTTTGGAGTCAGTGGACTTTGAGTTTGGCCCCTAGTGTCAGTCATTTTACACTGACTCTACAATAACCTTACTTTTCATTAAAGCCTGTATTATATTCTTGAATGACTTCATTAATATCTGTTCATCCTTGTAAATTCTTGTCATGTAAACAATCATTACGGAGTGAAGTGCTGAGTATGGAAAGTCAGCCAATAAAACAAGCGGGTGGCAGTAGGCCAAAGCTGGTTTTTAGAAAGTTGATTTATTCAGGAAGCATACTAGAAAAAAGATCACACTTAGAGTGGATTTCTTATGGTACTAATAAGAATCCCCATAATAGTAATTTCTGTATTTCCACGGGCTTTGAACCAGTCCCCCACATCCCATAACTGCTCTGTGTATGTATTTTATGTTTTTCCCCTTCTCTCTTTCATTTTATTTCAGTATAAACACATATTAACCCATTGGAATTATCTGTTTAGTTACATGTTTTGGTCATTGTTTTTTCTGCTAGGGTAGCCTGTATTTTTAGGGATCTTTGAATATCATGTATTAAATTAAATGCATTTGTTCAAATTGTTTTAAAGTAGGAAGAAAAACTCGATAGGTTTAAACCAGAGCTCTTTGCTCCAAATGTCTTCATTCTGCATGTACACAGTAATGTGAAAACCTTCTACTCTACCCTACTTTTCCAAATTCCTACAAACTGAATGTGCCAATTTTAAATATAGGTCAAGATTCTCCCCAGTACATTATGTAAATATCTATATCCTCCTCCTCGGTAAAGCATTTCACTCTCAGTTCTGATACTGAATCAACAAAGATAATGTACTTAAAATTTTTCATTCATTATAATAGTATTACCTATTAAAATATTGATTTCCTATAATTTCTCTAGAAAAAATAATTCACTTTCCCCTCTGTGTAGTTTCAGTATGAATTAATCAAGTGAAAAATAGCCTATATGTTACCTTAAGCCACCCTCTAGAACAAAGGTGTCTTTAAGAATCTCATACTGAATTTTATAGTAGTTGGCATCTTTAGCAGGCATTTTCAGGCAAGAAAACAATCATGAAATGGGCATAGGGACTGAACTTTTTTGTCCTGGTTTTGCTGACACAGATGTTCAGCATCAGAGTAGGAGAACTTTAGTTGTATGGAGCTGGTAGGATTATTTGGTTTTGACTGCCATTCATGTGCCATTCTCCATTACATTTTGAAAATCACTTGTCAATAAACCTGTCTCAAAGAGGAAGCAGAAATGATGTGATGGTGTCAAAATGCCAAAGAATCATTTTGGCTAGAACTGTAATAGTACTGTAATATGCAGTGTTTGTTATCCTGGAGGGTTGTGGGGTTTTGTGGGTTTTTTGTTTGTTTTTTTTAAGCCTTTGAAGCCTATCAGTGGGAAGACAATAACTTTTTGGTTGTGAGGAGCTATACCTGCATACTATTAGGACTGCACATCCTGCACAGCCGATGAGGAACTCAAGCCATTTAACTGTCAGATACATGTCTGCCACAGCTTCTCCCTTCCTTTTATTGAAAGACTTGCTATATTTTGTACCAACTGCCCTCTCAGAAATAGCTGCTGCCTCTGCTTTTAATTTGGATGAACCAGGAGACCTTCCTGTCTATATTCTTATGCCATACAACTTCATTTATATGTGCCAAGTTTTTGTATAAAATACAGTAATCAGAATTGGTAGTTTTTCTTGTTAGGTTTTGAATGATGGTTTTAGTGGTTCACATGGCTGTCAGAGGAAAGTATATGAGAATCAAGGCTTACAGTTTTATTCCAACTTTTGCTGTAAGTAAAAGACATCATGTTTCTAGAAAGAAATAAACACAATGGAATAGAATTTGGTTTTGTTAAAGAAGTGGTTTTGAATTAGGATTTTTTTTATTTTTCTATTGGAATGTTGAGAGTCCCTGACTCTGGCTTTCCTACCACAGTGAAAGGTAGGTCATCATGAAGTACAGCTGGTTACTGATTCATCATGTCTCTTCTTATCCTACTACTTCTTTGTAGTTAAGCTCTCCCATGGTACTTAAGATTTTGCTGTTTACACATTCAGAAGAAGCATTAAGAACAACTGATATTTTTGAAACTGTGTAAAAAGAGAGCTTATCTTTCTGATTTCTATCATCATTTGCATTCAGCTTCTATAGCACTGAAAAATTTTACTGTATTTATGCATTTATTTATTGGATGACCTGCTCATATGGTGAGAATGAGACTTGTCTTTTTTTTTCCACTCCATTAGTGTGTATGTATGGAGTCACTTATAAACATTTTGGACTTTCCATATGATACTATTTTAGTTCTATTTACTGTATGATATTTTAGATACCAAGCTGGCATTTTATGAGTAGGTAAATGTTTTGATAATTTACTGTGAATCCTTCCAGTGGATGTGGAGAGCTCAGAGACCTATTAGCATTTTCCAGGGACAACATTGTGACCAGTGGCATTGGTAGCGATTTGCAGGGTTTTTTTTCTTATCAGATTCTTCACTTGGTGATACTTAAGTGCACCTTCCCTTTTCTAGATAAATTGAAAGGAAGTTCAGAAACTCGGGATGCATATGCATGCGTGTCTCTGCTGTGTACACGCTCCTGAGGGAGAGATTACTCACTTGTGGTAATCCATCTAATATAGTATTTATTTTAGGGCATTTGGTTACAGAGCTTGTTTTTTAGCTGAAAATTTAACAGCTCTGGAAGTTTGGTAGCTATTGTATTACAGCCAAGTATACCTTTTGGTAAAGTTGTATGGGAAATAAAGAAATGACAATATATTATGTTTATATAGTGATTGTATGATATGGAGTAATGACAGACTTTTCTTGTGTCAAAGCTAATTGAATTTGCCCCAAATTCTGGATTTGACAAATTTCTTATGCCAAACTTTTGCTTTTCAACAGAAGAACCTTTTCAAGTGTAATCTTTTCATGAGTTTCAGTTCTCTGTCAGTTAACTTGCAGTTTTCTATGTGGTAAATAATGTTAACATCTTTAAAATCTGAAAAAATAAGGGAAAGTTTCTAGCACAGTTGTCATTTACTTGGAAAATGGTAGGCAGTAGCCCCGCTTGGTCTGAGGTGATCCAGGATCCTCTTCCATTGTGAGGAGTGTCGTCCGAGGACAATGGGCCAATTGATCTCTCTCCTCTGAAGAGCCCTGGAAGGAGCCAGGTCAGGCGTTTCTGATTGCTCTGACTGGGTTACTAGGGTTCCTCAGCCTCTTGATGTTCCTTTCTGCTCCTTTGTGCTTATGGAGATTAGCCTTTAATCAAGCAACCTAGCAAAGCCTTCTGCAGTTAATGCAATAAGGGTTTTGAAGCCAAAAACATGTAATTGCTTATGCCTTAGATCTGGAGAGGCTGGTATACACTGTAATGCTAGTAATCCTTTCTGACATACATTCCTTACAGTTATGACGCACATGAGCCTAAACCAATGGGTTTTAATGTAGAAAGTGTATCCACACACTTGAAAGAGAAATATTTCAGCCTTTTGGGTTATTGAGGGTTGCTTTGTGAAGCAGCATCAGTGTGATGGCAAATACAAGCAAAGGCTGAACACAACTTTGTTATTTATTTCCTGCAAGCACTCCAGATGTGTATTTATGGTAGACTGTTTGCTGTCAAGTCTGCTAATGTGAAGCTCACTTCAAACTTGAGACATCATTATTTGGATTTGAGACACTTTCTAAAAGTGTTTAGGGAGTGGCAAATACTTAAACCAAACCAAACAAAAAAAAAACCCAAGACCCCCCACGACAATAAAAGGTCTTTTAAGATCTAGAAGCATTAACATTTAATTTATTAACATAAATTTTAAGAGCAAAGTGCAATGGCAGCTGCTACCAATAGACAGAGAAATAAAGCACTACAATCAAGTATGTTAACTAACCTGAAGATATTATCCATTTATTAAATAGTGTATAGAAGTGATACTTCACTGAAGACAGTATTATATGTAATTGCAATATTACTAATACACATTTTATATGACATCAGAGTACACAAACTTGCCCATCTTGATAGACTGCAAATTCTCATTGATTCTGTGATAAAGCAACTACAAGTGTTGAATAACAATAGCAGTCATGTACTGAGCAGTTTACTCGGTGTGTTATAAGTCATAGACTAATAATCCAGTTTACTTTCCAGTAGTTACATGTGGACTTTTAAATTATTCCCTAGCTTTTGATGTTCATTAGTCACTGGAAATGAAAATGGCAAGGAAACCAATAATGCATAATTTGCAACATTTTTAATGTTTATGGATTACTTAGCGTGATAAGAAAACATAAGTGGTACTGCTCTTTCAGATCAATATAGGCACATATTAAGTACTATAATAATTGTCTTCTCTAGGACAATGATTTAACACTGTTGGAAGTGATGCTGAGACTACTGATATCTTACATCTTCATTAGAGAGCAATGAAAACAGCAGGTTAAAAAAAAAAACTTAAGCAGTTTTTTTTTAAGCTCTTCTTGGCACAGTTAATTATCAGTTTAATAGTTACCTACTGATATTTAATAATGTTACTTTAAGGTTTCAACTGTCCCTGAACTTCAATTACAGTCATGACATTGGTAGTAAAAAATATCAACTAAGAGAAGTATATAAAATAGCTTTGATAGAAACCTTCTCCCTCTTAAACTGAAATTTCATAAATAAATGTTGGTTCACTCTTCCTGAGTAAACTTATTATGATGTCCTCAGCTTGACATATCAATCTGTAGAAATCTATTAAAATGCAAATTAATGTATTTCAGCCCTTGAGCTGTTTCATTCCATCCCTAAAAAAAAAAAAAAAATAAACTTAATAGCCTACAAGGTATTAAAAACAATACTCAGTTGTCTAAGAATAATCAGATTGAGTTTGTATTATTTTCAAATTAACAGTGCTTAAAACCTAGTTTGTTTAATGCAGAACCTATGTTAATGGAAAGTTAATGGAAAAAATACAATTTAATTGTGGGTTTAAAGTCAATTTTTAATAGGACAGGTCTTTTATTTTGCTTTTTCCATATTTTACACTTTTAAAATATATGCCTGCTCCTGGAAATGAACTAACATAAAAAGGCGAGTCTGCTAGAGAGGGATATACTGTTAGGATGTTTCTGTTGCATTTTTCAAGAGAAGTAAGATAATGTGGGTTCAAGAGCTGTCTCAGAATAAAATCTGTGATATTTGAATGCTCACAGGCTTGATACTACATATTCCTTTATGATAGCAAGCACAAAGAGAATATCCTTAGAGGGAAGAAGTTATAACTCTTGCAAAATCATTAATTTGGTTAAGTTTGGAAAAGACTAGGGAGAACAACGATCCAGGGAAGAGAACAGAGTGGTGGTTGTCTATAGTGTTGACAAATGGAGTGCAGTTTGATTCAGAACAAATAATTTCATTTTTAATTGTATATGTTTCTAAGTTGTAAGTTAAATTTAATTGTAATCATTATACAAAATATCTGTAAGTCAAAGTTTAGTGAAGCAGCAGACAAGAAATATTAGGATGGAGACAGAACAGTTTGGAAAGCAGCTCTGAAAATAAATGTTATGGAGCTGATGACAAGACTTCATATTGAATACCATGTTTATTTCAAATCCATTTTGACATATAAAATGGGTGTACCATTTAACAGAGGTAAGTTATAAGATATGGAGAAGATCATCATGTGAAACAATACCACACACACTCACTCACTTGCTCTCTATAGCTTGGGAAAGAAAGAACTAGACCAAAGTACATTTCCAGCTTTTCATAATTCCTCATTGAACTCTATGGTATTAATATTATTGAGACAAAAGTTTGGGGAAAGGACTATGTGAAGACATTTAACATCTGCACATGTACTCTACACATTGGCCACATTGGTTTGATTTCAACTGATCTTGGAAATTAGGCAGTTCTGGATCTGTCTAGCAGAGTCCTGGGAGACCATCTGGGAATCCCAGGAAACTGGCAAACAAGCCAAGGTATCATAATACAGAAGAGAATATAGAAAGCAGATGGCATTAAAGGTTCCACCTGGCTCTGCTGTCACTGCTGAGCTGACAGAAAAGTAGGAGGGAGTACACTGCTTAATGTATAAGGTAGGCGGTGGGGCTTGCAGAGGTACCTAGTGAACAGAAACCTGCTATAGTTAATTGGGGAGCCCATGAAGTGTGGCTGATTCCCCAAGTGGTTACTACTGGGTGTGGTGGTGCTTTTATGTCATCCTTCACTTTTACCATGGGAGGATAAAAATGGGGAAAAAGGAAGGCATGCTGGAATAGTTCTTTGTTGGGATATTCGGTGCATGTATGATTAACCAAAAAGCTTACTAGAACTTAGTTCCTGAGGTTTTAATCTGTCAGAAAAGGAATGTAATACTGTGGATTATAATCTTGAATCCTGTGTCGTGTACCTTTCAGATATAAATCCCAGAAGAACCTTGGTATTTGTTATACATTGTGACTAAATAATAGAAAATTGAATAAAAAATGATACTTAAATCACTATAATACCTCAGAAGAAAACTACGAAATTTCATATTTGATGAACATGCAGATCTAAGATTCACTCAGAGGGCAGTTGGCCATCTCTCTTTCACTTGGTCTTTTTTGCCTATGTGATCAATTTATGCATTTCAAATGTAAACCAAGACAAATAAAAGACCTGTAGTACTGCTAAAATAAGAATTCAGATGTTTGAGCTAGTATCCCTTGTGCTCTCTCAGGTTATACCTAATTCTTTTCAGGCTATAAGACATTCTTTTTTCTCTTAAGATAAAAATGTGGATAAGATTCTTGATGCATTACCTCGAATTTTAATGGGATTCCAAGTTTTATGACTAAGCTTTCAAGTTGGGTGAGCATTCATTTATTTTTAGTGACCAACATTTAATGTTTTAGATATTCTACATTCAAGAATTTTGTTTCCAGATAAGTCAGTATACCTGCCCTGTTTCTTAAAACATGCCTGCTTCTGCTAGAACAGTTGTCGTCTGCATTGTGAAATAATAGTGTTCTATGGGAAGCTTTTTAAGCGAAACCACTGTAATTAAGTTTGCTTAATGTCAGACATGAGTCCATGCTGCAACAGAAGTGCTCTAAATGTCAAAACAAATCAATTTTGCGAATGTCAGACCAACATTAATGAAAGCTCAGCTCTTTCACTAAGGATACTCTCCTAATTCATAATAAATACTACAGCATTTTACATTGTGGCCATTTGTAACAGAAAAGATACATGAAGTTGCTACTGTTGTTATAGATGTGGTTTTACAATTTAGGTATATCCTTTAGAAGCGTCTGTATTATAATGACAGAAGTTTCAAATCCCAGAATAGTCTCGATGGGAAGGGACCTCAGAAGGTCAGCTAGCCTACTCAAAGGAGGGCCTACTTCAAAGTTGGATCAGGTTGCTCAGAACTTGTTCAGATAAACTTTCACTGTCACCAATGATGGAGATTCCACAGTCTTCCTGGGCAAGCTGTTTCACTATTGAGTTAAAAAACCCACCCCAAAAAACCCACAAACAAAGAAAAAAGGAAAACACAAAAAACAAACCCCCCAAAACCAACAAAACAAACAAAACTCTCCCAAAAAATGCCAAAACAACACCTCTGAGAAGAGTTTGAAGAGTTTGGTTCAGTCTTGTTTATAGCCCACCTTTAGGTAGCAGAAGAGTGCAGTTAGGTCCCTAGATAGCCACCTTTTCTTGAGGCAAAACAGAACTTACTCAGCCCCTCCTTTTATTTCATGTGCTCTTATCTTAATAGGCCTCCATTTGATTCTCTCCAGTTTTCTGATCTCCATCTTGCATTGAAAGACTCCAAACTGGACATAATGAACATAATATTCCACATGTACCTTCATATATATGTAAGTCAGGACCCTGAGTTTTAAGAAAGCAAACTTCCAGCTCTTCAGGGAGTTAGTCGATAGGACCCCCTGGGAAACTGCCCTCAGGGACAAGGGAGCAGAACAGAGCTGGCAGATCTTTAAGGACACTTTCCATAGAGCGCAAGAGCTCTCGATCCCCAGGTGTAAGAAATCAGGAAAGGAAGGCAAGAGACCAGCATAGCTGAGTGGGAGACCTGATGAAACTAAAGGGCAAGAAGGAAATGTACAGGCACTGGAAGCAGGGACAGGTATCCTGGGAAGAGTACAGGGACACTTCCCAGTTGTGTAGGGATGGTGTTGGGAAGGACAAGGTGTGGCTGGAGCTGAACTTGGCAAAGGATGCAAAGAATAGTAAGAAAGGCTTCAATACATATGTCAGCCAGAAAAGGAAGGTCAAAGAAAGCGTGCCTCCCTTGATGAGCAAGACTAGCAGACTGGTGAAAACGGATGGTGAGAAGGCTGAGGTACTCAACAACTTCTTTGCCTCAGTCTTCACTGGCAGTGTATCCTCACACACCTCTCGAGGGGATGGACTGAAAGATGGGGAGCGAAGTACCTCCCACAGTAAGAGAGAATCTGGTTCAAGACCACCTGAGGAAACTGAAGATGCACAAGTGTGGGAACTTATGAGATGCATCCCGGAGTCCTGAGGGAATTGACTGATATAGTCGCCAAGCCACTCTCCACAATATTTGACAAGCCCTGGCAGTCAGATGAAGTCCCTGGAGACTGGAAAAAGGGAAACATTGCACCCATTTTTAAAAAAAGGTAGCAAGGAGGACCCTGGGAACTACCGACCCGTCAGTCTCACATCTGCGCCTGGGAAGATCATGGAACAGATCCTCCTAGAAGCTATGCTAAGGCACATGGAGGACAGGGAGGTGACTGGAGACAGCAAGCATGGTTTCAGCAAGGACAAGTCCTCCCTGACCAGCCTAGTGGCCTTCTGTGATGGAGTGACTAAATCAATGGACAAGGGAAGAGCCACAGATGTCATCTACCTGGACTTCTGTAAGGTCTTTGACATGGTCCCCCACCAACATCCTTCTCTCTAAATTGGAGAGGTATGGATTTGATGGGTGGACTGTTGGGTGGATGAGGAATTGGTTGGATGGTCGCACCAGAGGGTAGTGGTCAATGTCTCAATGTCCAGATGGAGACTGGTGACAAGTAGTGTCCCTCAGGGGTCCATATTAGGAGCAGCAGTGTTTAATATCTTCATCAATGACATAGTGGGATTGAGGACACCCTCAGCAAGTTTGCAGATGATACCAAGCTGAGTGCTGTGGTTGACATGCCTGAGGGATGGGATGTCATCCAGAGGGACCTGGACAAGCTCGAGGAATGGGCCCGTTGAACCTCATGAGGTCCAACAAGGCCAAGTGCAGGGTCCTGTGCCTGGGTTGGGGCAAGTCCCTGTATCGGCATAGGCTGGGGATGAAGGGATTGAGACAAGCTGGACATGAACCAGCAATATGTGCTCACAGCCCAGAAAGCCAACCACATCCTGGGCTGCATCCAAAGAAACATGGCCATCAGGTCTAGGGAGGGGATTCTGCTCCTCTAATCTTTTCTGATGAGACCCCACCTGGACTCCTGCATCCAGCTCAGGAGCCCTCAGCACAGGAAAGACATGGACCTGTTGAGGAGGGTCCAGAGGAGGGCCACCAAGATGATCAGAGGGATGGAACACCTCTCCACTGAGGACAGGCTGAGAGAGCTGGGGTTGTTCAGCCTGGAGAAGAGAAGTCTCAGTGAGACCCTAATGCAGCCTTCCAGTACTTAAAGGGGGCTTATAAGAAAGATGAGGACAGCTTTTTTAGCAGGGCCTGAAGCGACAGGACAAGGGGTAATGGTTTTAAACTAAAAGAGGGCAGATTTAGACTAGATGTAAGGAAGAAATTTTTCACCATGAAGGAGGTGAAACACTGGCACAGTTTGCCCAGAGAGGTGGTACATGCCCCTTCCCTCCTCAAGGTCAGGTTAGATGGGGCTCTGAGCAACCTGATCTAGCTGAAGATGTCCCGGCTCACTGCAGGGGGGTTGGACTAGTTGACCTTGAAAGGTCTCTTCCAACCCAAAAATTCTGTGATTCTGCAGCTCTAAAATAGCAGTTGTGGTATTAAGCTCCACTTGGTTTAATGAGCTGGATGCGATATATATATATCACCAGAGTGGTGAGAATATCTGTTGCTCGTCTTTTGAAAAAGTTGTATTTGATGAACGTTCAGATAGTGGAGAAATATCAGACCACCAACAAAACACAAATTCTGCAACATGGAAGAAAAAGAAGTCTTGATTGTTGCTGTTTATTCACTCAGCTCTATTAGAGTGAAGTACACAAAACAAATGCATGCTATATGGTTGGGCAGCGAATAGCCATGTTACTTATAAATGAAAGTTGATTATACTCCTTCCAGCACAGTAGACAGTTGCACTTAGGCACTGTCTATGCGCATTCCCCCTTGGCCCGTTGTCTGATGCTGCATGAAAGTTAATTACTTAGAGAAAGTGTTATGTGGATACAGATGATATTTATAGCATTTGGAGTCCTCAGTAAAATTATTTGGGGTGTATTTCACCTAAACACTTACTAAATTTTCTTCAAAACAATGGCAAGAATATGTCTTGACAGGTATAAGTATGCTGTTAGGTGATTACTTTTCCTTCCTATCTATATTGTCAATGGCTCACTAATCTTATAGTTTCCATATAAAAATTGACAATTTTTTAGAAAAGTTTGTAGAAGAAGGCCACGTGATGGTTTCCTAGAAATCATGAGCAACCTTATGTGCTGTATTCCCAGATCATGTAGCTACAACATGACTCTGAGACTGGGGAGTAACACTCCACTTGCTGAGCTTGTGTTTGTCCTAGCATGTTGGGAAAGGGCTGATAAGCATTCACCTCCTGCCTCTGTTCCTTGCCACTTTCTTTGGAAAAATTCTCTGCATGAAACCTGGAGGGGCATCATGTAGGGCCAGGGCTCATTACAGTGTCTTAAGGACAGGTGTCTTCTCAAGGGCATCTAATTATCAGGTAGCTGGTTTACATGGGATCTTCTCTGCTGTGTCTTATTTCATGCAAGTTGTTACTGGTATTAAAGAAAATATAATGCAAAGACTCGATAAATACAAGTAAAATTTTTTAGGGAATGTCTCTTTCATACCAATCTGCAAACAAAAGAGGGAACTGCAGGAAGTAGGGCTCTTGTAGTTTTGATTAACACTAGTTTGGCTGTTAGTTTGGCTGAAATGATATTGTGAACCATTATATGCTTAGTTGACTGAAATTATTTCCAAGGATTATGATGCATAAATGCACAACAAAACTGAACATGACAACAACAGCTGAAAAGAAATTGAATGGGACCCTGTTTGTTCTTTCAAGTTTAAAACAACTATAATAGTATATGCATTGGATTTTTCTTACCAGGTCAGTGCAGTTCTTGTTTCAGTTTTTGCCAAATATTTGAATACATAGAAGCTTTAGACCTGAAGAAAATTACAAGTCTTAGTGGAAGAGTGTGTTTCAGTTAAGAGAGAACAACGCAAATAGTACAGCTTTTCAAAACAAAGGTGACTAAGAAAAGAAAACAGCTTTAAGATCTCTTACAATGAACAGGGACTTTTCCATAAATCAGTACAGAAATGTAATTTTAGTGGGGTCTGAAAGTCATCTGTCTGGACATCTGAGCTAGAAAAGTCAGTGGGGGTATAAATTATACAAATTAAAATTACTAGTGCTGTCCTCTTTCATCGAGGAAAGTTGTAAGTTCTTATCCTTTGAAATGAATGAGTTGAGGTGTGAGTGGACTGTCTCATCTTTTGAAGCAGGTAAGGCACCTAAGGAAGTGAAATAAAATTAACACTTATGTTTGTTTTTAAGATCTGTCTATTTTGCCATAAATTATTCTGTGGTATATATCCTATAACATCCCGTAATATTAATCTATTAAATTATTACTGTACAAATAGATTTTCCAAAATTAGCAAGAATAAATCTCAAAGGAAGGATGTACTTAAAGCAGATGTCAATAATCAACAATACCTGTAGCCTTCAAGGTCAAGAATTATCTTTTTTTCAAGGATCTTCTTAATTTTGCTGGTTTATTTCAAGATAAGTGTGTCCTGAAGATAGAAGGAATCATAAGTTTCAGTAGTGAAAGAAAACTAATCTAAACTTTTATGCTGAGACTGGCTTTGCCACTTTTCTTCAGGAAGTGCTCTTTGTTCTTCCTGACACCCTGTTTCAGCTAGTAGGACTTTCTTCACATAGAGCTATTCATTATCCTAGGTTTTTGTTAGGCAGATCAGCTTTTTACTTTGTAATGACTACGTGGTTTTCTTAATGTTCTTTGCTCTTTGTTTTAAAAGTATGTTGAAAAACTACTCAGTCTTAAAACATGTTCCCATTCTATCTTTTTAATTTTTCTCTGTATGTTTGGATATCTGTAGATTTAGAAAATGCCTTTGTGCAGCCTGTTGTGCTGTTTGCTCAGCTGGTAAGATATGACTTGAGAGGAATTTTCCAGGATGGAATCAGAATGTACATGTTTAATCAAAAGGAATTTTGTTTCATCAGGGATAAATAATAATAGATTATTTATATCAAACCCATGGTTTACTTCAGGATTGAAATGCATGTGTCAGTACTTCAACTATGTTCCAGATATTTAAATAGTGTATTGCAAAGTCAACAAAGATCAGAGTTGTGCTTTTAAGATTATTCATTTTGTTGATTTCAGAATCTGAAACATTCACCTTTACAAGTCTCATTTAATTTCTAATTCAGTATACAGTGTGGCTTCTTTAAGCCACTTCATTTGATGCAGGGCTCAAAGCAGACAGGGAAGTTGAACTTCTTTAAAACATTGTTTTGAAAAATATTTGTTTGCCTATAATCATCTTCCTTGAAAGGACGTATTTCAGTGTTCTGAGCACAGAACAGGTGTGCCACTCATAGTGCTTTACCTCTTCTGGTTAGGCGTATGAGTTGTAGGACAATATAATGCATGTGCTGCTTGGAATTGGTGTTACTTCTAGGAGTGTTTGTAACACATCTATCCACACTGTTTCAGTGATCCTAGAATACATAGATGAGTAACTTGGTCAGGAAACACTAGAAATTTAAAATTTATATATTACTCCTACCTAATCAGTAGTATGTAAGGCAGCAACTCTAACATTATTGGATTAACTTCTTTTTCTTATTCAGTGACAGAGCCACATGTGGCATCTGGTAAGTTTTAGTGGTCCCCAACAATCCGCAAGTCAGAAGGTTTTAATTTGTTATTCTAATCCATATCTGGTTCTGTACTGATGGTATCTAGAGCATCAGGCCTCACTGTTGGTATTCAGTCCATGCAGTATGATGTCATACCCTTGCAAAATCACACTACTGTGGGGGCTGAAGTGATTACAGCAGAGGGGTCTCTGCTCTCTCTTTGATATAATTGTCTCTGTGTGGGCAGAAAGGTCTCCCCACCTGGAACAGACTTGCTGGCTGAATTTCACTGGTCTTAAAATAAATGCTTTTATATTAAGCAAAACTTTGCTTATTCTATTTTGATTAAATGATAACCATTGGCATCTACACTACTTGTTTTTTGGTTTTGTTTGTGGCGTGGGTGTTTTTTTCTTTTCTTCCCCTCCCCCCCCCAAAAAAAAAACCTTAAGCTAATTTTACACCCTTACAGTTAGACAAAAATTAAGGAATTTCCTTGAACTTCATTGGTGACAGCTTAAAAAAAATTGTGTGACACCATGGAGCGTAGCCTTTTCTGAGTTAAAAAGAAATGTAACCATACAGTGCTGGCTCTAGGATATGTTAGATGTCATGTGTGCTCCTCACAGAATCTTGTTTCTGTATAAAATATGTCTAGAGTTCTCCTGGTTGACTAATTTCTTGATCATTCAACAGGTGCATAGTGATGCAAATTGGCAGCTTTCTGCAGTCTTGTAATATTTTTAGAAGCTATGGTCTGCTTTATTTTTGTTAAAATACATGTTTAGATGCACTTTAAATAAGAGTATCTGTGCTTTTAAATATATAAAGCATTTACTGTGTATTAACAAGTATAATTTTTTAAATGTACACTTGTATTTTAATTAGTAACTGATAAAATAACTTTTTAACTTTTACTTAATTGCTGGTATAAAGAGGAAATAAAAGCAGAAATTACTGAAATATGTCCTACAGGTAGTTTATAGGACCAGAAGGGAAGTGTGCATGGGTCTTTTTGGTGTTCATTTATTTTTATTTTGATTTTGAATGTAATATATTTATCTGTTTTATAAATACCGAAATGCTGGCACACATATTTAAAAATATTTGCAGTGCTTTGAAAAACAGAGACTGCAGATGGCTGGATTTGTGAGTTTTAAGTATTTTGGATATGAATTGCAGTACATATTATTGAAAAGAATTTCAAAATCACTACAGTGTGTAGAAGACAACGATCAAACAGAGAGCAAAATATAACATAGTGAATGTAATTTACTTTCCGTAATACCAGTTAATGATGAGGAGGGCCAGAAAGCACAGAACACTGTATGAAGACTTCGGTACTGGAAGTATAGCAGAATGCTTTAGATGCAGTAAGCTCTTAACAGCAAGAGAGTTTTACTCATGATTTTGTATGTTGTAAGTATTTAGGATTTATTCCAAACCAGCTCAGATCTCCAAACACCATTCTTACTGTTCAGATTGATCAGATGGAACATTTCTATCTGCACATTTGTTTAATCTCTTTATTTTTCATCAATCAAATACGAAATAAGTAGACAGAAGAAGGTAACTGTCTTAGTTGTGATAGGTGTCTGGAGGGAGAGAGAGAGAGGGAATTAGAAAAATTTTCTTCCTCCCTTACCCCCAGATTTATCTTGTGTGGGATATGCCATTTATATGCTTTTCATCAAAGGAGGTGAAACAGCAAGCTGTGCTTTGTCTGCAAATTAAGCAAGATTCTCTTATAAATATGGTAGGGACACCAGAACTGAGTCTTTGTTACAGACCACGCTCTGCTACTTACTGTACTCATTTGAGCATAAAATGTTGCCACATGACGGTGTGCCCTATTTGTGCTCTTCCATGTGCCACACAGCTTTTTGCTGAGCCAAAACATACACCACCTTGCTGAAACGTCACCTTGACATTTCCCAACGTGCTTTGTTTCAGGTCACTGTGCAGCTATTCTCTTTTTCTTCATGAAAAGTTATCCCTCCTTTGCTGCCCGCAGCACCTACACGCTGCTGTGTCTGAACTGTTAATCTGCTGTTGCTTGTTACAGGATCCACTTTCCAGTATGTCTCTGCAAAGGTGCCGTGCTTTCAAGGAGCAGTCTTCTCAGTCTGCTCCAGCAGCGGCATGCCCAGGACGTTGTTTTCAGGCTTACAGTTACTTTGCAGTTTTAACTTCAGTTACGGCACTTCTGTCTCTGTCAATGAACCATAACATTTGGATTTCTTTGGTACTGCCTCGTAACTGTTTTGTTGTCTCTCTGTGCTACAAAACCCATCAGAAAAAGTACAGCAAAACTGTATGCAGCCTTAGGACTACCTGGTAAACAGCGCGGCCAGTCCAACCTCATTTCAGTCTCTGTTTCTCTTAGAGAAAATGTAGGAAATAAAAGGTGAGCAAGAAGAATTGCTTTGTGGGTGGCAGCACGTTGGGCCTCTGCATTTCCTTGGTGCTGTCAGTCTCCTTATATATATTTGCAGACACTTTCCATTTGTTTATCCTGGGAGAGACACCTTGGAAAGATGAAGATCAAAACTAAGTTGCTGTCCTGCCACATGAATTACTCTGGTGGAAACAGGACCTGCTTTTTGGTTGCATGTTCTTAAAACAATGTTGGATTACAAAGAGACTCCAAGGGAATAAGGTCTGTACCAACATGCAAATGAATCATAGGATCATAAAATGGTTTGGGTTGGAAGGGACCTTTCAAGGTCATCTAGTCCAACCCTCCTGCAATGAGCAGGGACATCTTCAACTAGATCAAGTTGCTCAGAGCCCCATCTAACCTGACCTTGAATGTTTCCAGGGATGGGGCATCTACCACCTCTCTGGGCAAACCGTGCCTGTTTCACCACCCTCATTGGGAAAAATTTCTTCCTTAGATCTAGTCTGAATCTACTCTCTTTTAGTTTAAAAACTTCACCCCTCATCCTATTGTAACAGGCCCTACTAAAATGTCTGTCCCCATCTTTCTTAGAAGCCCCCTTTAAGTACTGGAAGGCTGCAATAAGGCCTCTCTGGAGCCTTCTCTTCTCCAGGCTGAACAACCCCAACTCTCTCAGCCTGTCTTCATAGGAGAGGTGTTCCATCCCTCTGATCATCTTGGTGGCCCTCCTGTGGACCTGCTCCAACAGGTAGATGTCTTTCCTGTGCTGAGGGCTCCTGAGCTGGATGCCGGAGTCCAGGTGGAGTCTCATCAGAGCAAAGTAGAGGGGCAGAATCCCCTCCCTCGACCTGATGGCCATGTTTCTATGGATGCAGCCCAGGATATGGTTGGCTTTCTGGGCTGTGAGCACATATTGCTGGTTCACGTCCAGCTTGTCTCAGTCCCTTCATCCCCAGCCTATGCCGATACAGGGACTTGCCCCAACCCAGGCACAGGACCCTGCACTTGGCCTTGTCGGACCTCATGAGGTTTACATGGTCCCATTCCTCGAGCTTGTCCAGGTTCTGCTGGTTGGCATCCCATCCCTCAGACATGTCAACCTCACCACTCAGCTTGGTATCATCTGCAAACTTGCTGAGGGTGCACTCAATCCCACTGTCTATGTCATTGGTGAAGATATTAAACAATAGTGGTCCCAATATGGACCCCTGAGGCATACCACTTGTCACCGATCTCCATCTGGACATTGAGCTGTTGACCACTACCCTCTGGAGGCAACCATCCAACCAATTCCTCATTCACCCAACAGTCTACCCATCAAATCCATACCTCTCGAAATTAAAGAGAAGGATGTTGGTGGAGGACCGTGTCAAAGACCTTACAGAAGTCCAGATAGAATGGAATTCCTATGAAATTTAAAGTAAATAAAGAAGTTTTACTGGCAAGACCTGGTGGGGATTCCCTCAAATTATAAATGTGGTCATTTTAGGACTTATTTTACCATTTCTGTATTTTATGTTTCACTGGTTATACATTACTATTTTCCGAAGTTGGTCTTTTGATATAATGAAAGGTGTAACTTAAAAATTGCTGTCTGTGTGAGGACAATTTCTGCCTTCTATTTAGAGCCTTATCATAATGTGAGGCTTTGACTGAAAACTTTCTATACTGCCTGGTTAGCTTTCCTTTTTAAGGCTGCAAATTGCTAAGTAAAGCTATTTTTCTTCTATAGTGGACTTTGATTTCAGCTTCCTGCACAGACAGCACCTCTGATTAATTACATAAGAGCATAATGTGGGTAAGTTTGTGTTGAAATACAGGCCAGCTACCACTGGCTTGTGGTAGCTAATGGACATGTTTTTGGTTAGCAGTGTAGCATAGCTGTGCTTTTGGCACTGAAGTGGTGACAGGAAGGATACAGCTTGTGCTTTTTCTTTGAGGAATATTGGAAGAGCAAGGACGGGGGTCCAGGCTGTCTGTTGGCTAGGAAGTTTATTCCACATCAGCCTACAACAATACTTCTCAACCTGTTGTAGCTAAAGTTATTTTAAACCTTATTGAGAAAGCTCACATACTATGTATGTTAAGTCTGTATTGCCACATTTCACTTGGCAATGAATTAAAATTTTTATATATGGTCAGATTTTCATAATGATCTGTGATATGTTTCATGAAAGCATGTTTTTAATCTCTAAATGGATATTAAAGCAAATAACATTGAATACTTATTTGTGGCAGTGGTGTTTTATGCTGTGTGGTTACCCACCTGCCTGTGTATGATTTCCCACCTTCTAGGTGCGAATTGTTTTGTAGGGCTCATCTTTCACCAGCCTGTAGTAGCCCCTGAACCACAGGTTGAAGACTGTTGGCCTAGAATGTACAAATTCTGTCAAACATAATCTTCATGGCAGTAGCTTTCTATAAGGAATCACAGATTAACATGATTTATAAGAGTAACTTGATCCTGTGAAGTTAGCTATTTTATACTTAAAAGAAAAAAAATTGTTAATTTCTAAACCTACATGTATCCGGAAATAATCTGATCCCAGCATTCTGAACAAGATCCTTCTCTGGAGATAGACAATATATAAAAAAAGAAGAATAGGATGTTGGTTTATGTTATGAAACTGTCAAAAAATAGGAAATTACTCAGGGGGGGAAAAACAACAAACCAGACCCCAAACACTTCAGACTCAGTACCTGTATTCAAAAATTTTTAATTGCTGACTGACTTACTTTGCAAAGGAGAGAGTAACAGTATATGAAACCAGATTTTTCTTTGGTATGTTTTTTATGAACTGTAGTTCTGTAAAGGATAGCTCACAAACTGTAGCTTTCTGGAGTTACATTAGGGAGAATTATGTTGAATATCACTATATTTCAATATGTTGAAATATCAATAACTGCTACTAGAAAAGCAGTGCATGATTTACAATTATTCTAATATTTTTTTTTTAATTTGCAAATAGACGATTATCTGGGGATATAAAAGGCAAACTTTGCCTTTCCCTTTGTAGTCAAATTTGCTGGTTTTGCCCAGAAGGAGTCTGCAAGTGGACAGACAAATGAGGCTGATCAGTAAGGTTTGTGCAGAAATTTGAGAGGGCATACACAGGAATGGCTCCATCTGTCTAGTTAGAAATGTGAGGCAGAGGAGCTAGTGCCATGCTAAAGCATGAGGATCAGAATTATGGAGCTTGTTTTTGTTGTGTTGTGTCCTGTTGAGATTGCTAATTAAGATGGTTAGGCACTGTTATTATAAAGGGCTTGTCTAAAAACGGCGAACTAGAGAAATCTCACGTGTAGGTCTTAATGTGGATGATGTCTCAGCCCTCTTGAGAAAAGGGCTAAGCATGGGGAGAGAAATAACACAAAACTACCAATTGTGTTGTTATAATTGTATGTTGTCAATCAGTGTAGAGGAAGAGAACTCCTCAGGTGATCTGGAGTTCATTTAGGCCTGTTGGGCTTGGCGAAAGGACAGCTGCAATCACTTAATATCAATCACCTAATAAACATGTGCCAAAAAACCTAACATTTTATTTTTATTTCTGTACTGAGCTAGATTTTAGGTTGTGTATACTTGATACAACACAACCAAATGTTTCAAAGTCTTATTCCCAAAGTATAGGAGCATTACCAAAGAATTCTCCTTAGCTAGAAGATGATGCGTATTCAGGTACCTCAGACTCTCACAAAATATGATTTTGTTGGCAGGCCCTCAAATGCTGCCTAAGCCAGCAGAATTGAAAAACACAACTTAGTTTCCTACAGCTTCAGGACATGTGACTGCAGATATGTAATAAATTGTATTACCTCAAATGTCTGTTTTTATTGACAATTTCAGTTGTGTGGCCCGATTTTCCCCTTGAGTGTCTCCACTGGGTATACTTACAGAAATTATACTGCTTTGTTTCTTTACAACAGACTTTCCTTACTTTTTATACTCAAGCCTTCTACATTTCATTGTAGATCGGCAGTTTAAACATGAAAAGGAAGTTTGCTGAAGGGCTTATACCTCATTGCATTATTGTAAGCAGAAGATACAGGACATGTGCTTAAACAAACACTACATATTCTAATCCTGATTTTCCTGAATAAACCAAGAGCTGTAGCTGTGAAATGTATTGTTGGGTTTTTTCAAAGCCTAGATCATATCAGACAATTAATTTTATATTTCATGACATTGGGCCCTTTTTTCTTTTTCCAGGTGATAAAAATTAGTTCAATTCCTTTCGTGCTTCGATATTCCAGACAATGCATTCTTTAATGTGCCAGCTACATAAGTGAATTCTTGTGTCACTTTTTCCATATCTCAGTACAAAAACAGGGGAGAAACAACCGTATTTGTAATGCTGAGAAGTCATGGTTATTTTATTATCCTCCACCCTTTCTGTAATGGAAGGTAGGCAGTGAGGCTACAACAGAAAACAATGCCTATGTAGATATATACAGATGGGTTGTGTGGTTGGTTTTATGTATGAGAATGTGGAGGCTGAGTGAAATGGATGAAATTGAGCTGATATTGTCTTTTGTTAATTTGTGGTTGATATGCTTTTCAATAACTTAACTGAAGTGATTTAACTGTTTACAGACAAACCCTGCCGAACTAAACAAAACAAATCCTTGGCATAAATTTGTACAAAGAAGTACTTTATCTTTTTTTTTTTTGAAGTAATAGCTTTGGGTTTATATCAGTATGATATTAATTGTGAAGATAAATTCTGTGATCTGCAAAACTAATGGAACTTCTATTAGTAGATTCGTTCCATTTCACCTCTATCCTGCACTGCAGCAACTCCAAATTCACCCATGTGTCTTGTGTCTTTTCCCCAGTGAAAACATCACAATGTTGGGACTTTTCTGGAGCTAAGCATGTACTTTGACAGACTGACTGCTAGCTGTAGCTTGACTCATTAGCCAGATACTACTAAGAGTATAAAACAGTTGTGTTTTTCCTACCTTTCCTTAAATAAACTTAATATAATAACACTTAAATAAACTTTAAAAAAGCAATAAACTGCAGCTTTCTTTTGCATGCTTCTGTGTGCAGCAGTAGTAGTATATTATACTTGTATATTTGAAAGTTAATTTACAGATTTTCACTTTACTGATGCTTATGTCATGACTTTTTTCTTTTTCTCTTTCTTTTTCCTTTTTCTTTTTCAGTCAGAGAAACTTATTAATACACCTTTAATCTTACAGTGGTCTTTATAGTGCAAATCTGACTGGAAGCTGACTTAGTCTGTTAAAGCTAATGTAAGGGTATGGGGTTTGTCAGAATATGTAGTTGATGGCTCTTCAGCAGAAGAGGCGAAGACAAGATATAAGTCATAAATTAGATACCCAGCTACATAAATCCTAAGGAAAAGGAGATAACAGAGAAAATAGCAAAGATCCTTTCTCCCTGGTCACTGATCAATGGGCCACTGAAGGAACCACTTAGAGCTTTGAAGGAGTTCAGTCAGAACTTTGTAATTGAGAAGAAAAGGAAACACGATTATTATTTGATCTCATGGGAAAAAGTAAATTTTTAATGGCATTTTTGAAGGGGGTTGTGGGATGGTGTAAAACTGCAAGGGACATTCTGATTGTGTGAATGTGTAAAACTTACGTGATGTTTAGAAGCAGGGCCAAAGCCAGGGACAGGTAGAGACTGCATTGGATCAGAGAGGAGCAAGCATGGGAGAGCAGAGAGGGGGTGGGATAAACAGTGCCAGCTGCATGTAAGAAACTGGTCAGTATGCTTGTGCCTGATTACTCTAAGTTTGTCCTGCCTTCTTACTACCTATTCCTACCTATTTTCTGTGTGGTGATGTTCTGTGTTCTGTATCTGGTGAAGATGTTATTCACTAGCAAACTTCAAGCTAGGTCAGCTGGCGCGTTAGGAGGATGGGAGGGCAGCGTCTGCAAGGACCCAAGACCTGAACGGGTGACTGGGTAAGGCATGTAGGATGCAGGCAAGGATACTTGATGAACTTTGCCCATGCTAATATTCAGTGGATGCATGAATATCAGTGTGCTTGTAAGGTGAAAGTGTGTGTCCTGCTAAGTAGGCTTTGGTTCAAGTATTCACATTCATCTTGCATTTAGACATATTTGGAAGAATTAATTTCTATCCAGGTATTTATATTCTTGAATACAAATAATAATTTCCTTGAGGATTTAGCGCTTACAAATGTTTTTTGGGCTTTGTAAAAGACAAAAGATACATATGTAGTTGACCAAAACTGATGATAAAATTTTGTCAGCTTTACCAAATGCAAGACGAAAGACATTTATAACTTACAAGATTTTGTATTTCTAAATACAAAACATGAATACTTCTATTGCTTTTAGAAACGTGAATTCTGAACATCAATGTGTGATGATTCTTAATGAACCTTTTAATCAGTTTTACATACATACTAACTTTTATTCTTATCTTACAGGCCTAGATTTAACCCTCTGCTGACTCTTTGCAAGGCAATTACTGTAGAATGTTCCCTGCAGGTATCTGTGGGTTTACTAGGCGGTATAACAGGTAGTAAATCCCTGGGTACACTGATGTTGCAAATACACACCGGAGGCTTGTTGATAACACTTTCTTAGTAGATGTTCATGTTTAGTTTTTGGTTTTGTTTTGTATTTTATTCCTAACTTCACATTTGGTATATGAACTGTAGTATTTGAGATTTATGAATAAAATTGCATCAGAGGCCACTGGTGTTTAGTCATTAGAAATCAATTCTGAGCAGCTAGGTTTACGTGGTGAAAGCCTGGGGACAGTGAAGTCTCCTCTCAGGGACTGACTGCAGCAGCCTGATGTCGCACCACATTGCTGAGAAAGGAGCAGTGCTGGTCCTAATCCCTGGTAGAGACTCTTAGACTGAGCTTTCTTCTTGAGAAATGATAATGAGAAGAGTTAGATGAGAGAAAATTGGGTATTGTGTTCCTAGCGGGGAAAAGGGAGTTTATGTAATATAAACAGTAATGGGAATTTTGCTGACAAGATTGATCTTTTATTTCAAAGTTGTTTGGGTTTTTTTCTGTTGCTGTTGTTATTAAATTGTTATTAAAGAGCCTAAAACTGCTATCACATCTGGCTTCACCATCCCATTCTGAGTGATCAGTAATTTGATGGTAACACCTGACTTTTTCCTTTTGTTTTTATGCATGTTATACCATTGAGTGGATCTTTTAAGCTTCAGACTTGCACATGAGAAAAGTAGGTAATTTTCTAATTTTTTGCAAATGCCTCCAAAAACAGGAAGAACCTGGCCCATACGTGAAACTATTACACTTAGGGTTTTTTTTTTTTCCAAAAGAGGATGGGAAGGAATAAAAAGGACTATTAGCCTTTCTTTCCCCTTCTTCATACCACCATCTGATACCATTTGCATGTGGTCATATGATGCCATAATTAATAGACCTGCTGTTTGTGCACAATCCACTGTATCTTGCTGGTGCTGCCTATGCGCTTATGGCTGTAGCTGCCTTTGTGAATATGGTACCTGGTTGGTTTGCACCAGGAGATGATTCATTATCATCCAAGTGAGAAGGTCACTCAGACTCTGTAAAGTGTTGCTTAAAATGCCATTTATGAGCGATAACGCTGTGAAGAGAGGATAGTATTGATAATCTTACATTCCTTCAGCTGCTGGAACTCCAAGTTGTGCAGTGTTGAACAGGCTTTTCATCAATGTGTAGTATGTCATGTCTGTGGAACAGTTACTTTATTTCAGTTGTTCAATCTCTTACAGGGTTTTTTTAGAAGAAAATGTGTTTTATAATTTCTATTGTCAAATGGAAAAGATTGTTCACATGAGAACTTCTTGCTGAAGTTTTATATAAAGGACATGCAAGTGGTATAATACTGGTAGCAAGTGGGAGCTGCCTTCAGGCTCCTGCTACCATCAAAAGCTGAGTTTATACTGCAGCCAAGAAATATTTGCAGCACTGGCCTCAACACCAAGCTGTGCATACTGAACAGCATGAGCCTGGGCTGACTCATATTAACTGTCGGGTGGATCACCAACTCCTTGGTGCGCAATGGTCTTACGGCCAGGGTCACCATACTGGTCAAAGACACAGTATGTGTCAGGGTGACCATGGCTTTCCTTTGAACCTAGAAGCAGTTGTCCTGGGAAAGTATGAAGGCATGATTCATGTAAAAAATAACAAAATGAGATTTCTTCACCACCACTCTGACTAAAACAAGATAATTAAAGCAGATTAATTGTAAGATACTCTTGTGATAACAGTAAGCAACGGTGCTCTCTTGAATGTTTTGCCAGACTCTCTATTTAGCTACCTGTTAAGAATGGAGAGAGTAATCTAAATTAGTAATGAACTAGACTTGAGATAGTGGCTGCTGATTTCATATCACAACTTCAGAATATAATGGTATACGTGTTGATGGGTAAAAGTATTAGTGCATACAATTAATTGTTGCCATATAGTTGGTGCTCCAGCGCTAAAGAGTAATGTTTGAACCAGCATAATTCTCAGTAATGTGAGTTCAATCTGATAGTCATCTGCTTTTTCTCTCATTCCTTAGCTTTTCTGGAGACCTAGCTGCAGTCTATGCTGTGAAGTGGAGGGTCACACCTTGTTAATTATTGCAGTTAATGGTGTCCTGGTTTCAGCCAGGATAGAGCTGGTTTTCTTCACAGAAGCTCGTGTGAGGCTGTGTTTTGGGTTTGGGATGGGAAAATGTTGATAATGTGCTGATGTTTTGAGCTGTTGGTAAGTAGCCAAGGACAGTCCAGCTTCTCGTGCTGGCCGGCCAGCGAGCAGGCTGGGGGTGCCCGGGGAGCTGGGAGGGGACACAGCCGGGACAGTTGACCCAGGCTGGCCAGAGGGATATTCCATACCATATGACGTCATGCTCGGTATATAAAGCTGGGTCAAAGAAGAAGGAAGATGTGGAGGAACGTTTGGAGTGATGGCGTCTGTCTTCCCAAGACACCAATACGCGTGCTGGAGTCCTGCTTCCCTGGAGATGGCTGAACACCTGCCTGCCCGTGGGGAGTGGTGAATGGATTCCTTGTTTTGCTTTGCTTGCGTGCGCGGCTTTTGCTTTACCTGTTAAACTGTCTTTATCCCAACCCACGAGTTTCCTCCCTTTTACTCTTCCGAGTAAAGAAGTGTAAACACCACCACCCCACCCCCCCCCCCCCCCCCCCCCGCCCCGAAAGCAGGTTTTAAAATCAGTGACACCAATGTCTAGGTCAAAGCCTGATTCTTACCATTAAAAAATAGGTCTGCAAAAAATAAGAGAGTAATAATGGAGCTTAAGCTTCCAGAAGTAGTTGGACTTTTCATGTGGGTATTTAGAGAAAACAGAAAGAAAGCATGTTACGAGTTTATGTGAAATGTTACAGTGTAGTCCATTTTTAACCTGTGGTTGTTTAAGCATCTTTGATGCTTACATTTAGCAAACAATTCTTAATAATGTTTCATTAGTTGAAAGGGTGGAAATTTCAAAAAGGCAGCACATATCTCCATAGTGAATCCACTATCATAAGACAAAAAAACATGTACCATGTTGTTGTAATTGAACCCAATTTTTAGCTTGATTTTTAGCTTGAACATGGAAAGTCTGTAAACAAAAAAGAAACTGTTCTTAGAAAAGAAATCATTAAGATCCAGTGCTGGTGGATTGCAAGTAAATGCAAGCTTGATATCATTACAATGCAGTGGAGGGGAATACAAGGGCTAGGCATTCAGCCAACCTCCAGTCTGACAGCACATTTAAAACCTAGGAACACTTGAGACTTCCAGTAAAAATAAAGATTATTTTCCTCTTGGCAATTTATGTTAATATATGCTGCCTCAGGTAATGCCATAATATTTTTAACTAGTCCTATTTTATGGACAGGAGGGGAAACAAAATTTAAAAACTGAAGACAAAACTTCGTTATTCTTGTCCCCGTCTATTCAAGTGTATATCAGATGTGAATTTAGTACTTGACATAAAAACCAGGCAAGGTCTGAAAAGTGGATTGTATTTCTTCTGTTGCAGTAAAAGACTGGTAGATGATTTTGCTCTGAACTGCGTGCCAGCAGAATTCTCTTATCCTCTTTGTCTTTTTTTCAGCTGATTTTGTTTTACTATGAAAAAGTTAACATTACATTTCATGTTGAGAATCAGTTGTGGCCATTCTCATCACGTACAAAAGTAATTTTCATAGTGGTTTGGCAGATTTTATACTCTGTTAATACTTAGCTGGGTATTCTTGAGGAAGCAAGTATATTCTTGTTCGGGATGGGAAAGATGTATGTGCAACAAGCTAAAGGTACAAAGCTGTAGCTTCAAATACATTCTCTGCTGCTCATCTAGGATTTGAAGAGTTGATTAGAAGTGGAAAATTATTTGGAGATGCATGTCAGACCTACACTCATGAGAGTGCAGAACTCTGCAGTCATGGTATTACTTCCCCATGCTGAGGTTAGAAGGCATGCTCTGCTGGTTGCTGCTAGTTGTGGGATGACTGACAGACTTCTAAAAAATCTGGAAACTGTAATAATGATTTTTTTTTTTTTTTTTTTTTGTTTAGAAAAAGAAATGGAGCAAATTTGCCTGCTGTGGGCTAATTTAGTTTTAATTTTTGTATTTTACAAATGAAAAATCATAATGTACAGCAGGATCTGGAATACAAACTACAGCAAAGAAGCACTTATTCATGTACATGCAAAAACTGACTTCTGGAAGAAATTACTGATGAGGTTTTTTTATGTATGTATGACATATGGATATGGCTGTTCCTAGGAACCTCACAGATTTTTGTCTCCAGGGCAAAATTTACCTCATAAAATTATGCAGTAGTAGTAGTAGTTGTTGTTGTCATAGGAATCTAGTGTTTCTTCTAATAAAACAGGAGTACACCTACTGAGAAATTTCTGCATGGAATCAGTGCATAGAAATGGTTGAAAGAAGAAATTTGTTCAGATCTCGCTTTTTTCAGCTTGTTGGCTGGATGGCACATGCATGATACTCTAGGTACAAAATGGGTAATTCCAGTGCAGATTTATTCCTATCTCCCCAGTCACTTTCCCTCTTTTCTTCCCCCCTCCCCTTTTCCCCTTCCTTTGATTGTATGGGCACTTGCTGTAATAGATGATAGCGAAGTCTACAGAGCAGTTGTCTAAACTCACAGGCACTGCAGGTGTGCATCTCAACAGATTTTTTTTTTTTGTTGCACAGCAGGTGAGTATAAACAGGATGCACAGAAAATAGTCTATAAGAGCTATACAAACACAGCAATTTGCAATATAAAATGAAGGCACGCTGAAATGCACTTGATTTTGCCAGTGGTCTTTGTTACGCTTTCATTACTTTGCCCTGAAGGACATCACATATTTTTAAGGCAGATAAACTGCAACAAGAAAATTATCGATTACAGAGTGGAATAAAGAGAAAGGTGATACTCTCTATGATAAAGATATAATGGTACCAAAGAAATAATACTGCTAAAGAATTCCAAGCTGATGCTCTGGGATCTAGGGTTGCACATGACAAGAAGGAAAGGTCACATTTGCCTGGGAAGAGCTCCTAAATGCATAGACAAGTATCAGCTTCTGTCATCTTTTCCTATTTGCAAGAAAATGCTAACAAGCTCATGCCTCCTTTTACTCTCAAATTACAGGAGCACCTGAGACCTAGGCTTGCAAGTGTATCTGATACTATACATCTCATAAACCTGTAGGAAGGCGATTTTTTTAAAATTACTGCGCTAAGAACTGCAAATCTGTAGTTGCATTGCCACATAATAGGCTCAGAAAAGCATGCAAAACAAACCTATCTGACCAGAGCAAGCAGAGTCATGCGTGATGAGTAGTTGAGTGTGTGGGATTTGGAGTTAGCGCAAATATCACCAGCAAGCCTCTGTCTAATGCAGAAAGTATTATCCACTTAAGGGTTTCAGCAGCTTTCTGAGTTATAGTACTCTTATGCCCAAAACTGTCTTCATCCTTTTTTCTAATTTCCAGAGAAAACAAAGTTCTCAATGACCCGAAAAACCTCAGCCTGTGTGCATCCCTGAAACTGGGGTAATCACTATTCTTCTAAACCGTATCTTAATTGTTTATCAGTGAGGATGTTGAGTTTGTTTCTTACAGTTTAACCTCAACTGGAATCTTTCCATGTTTAAAACTAATCTGTTTCTTCTGTTTATTTGTAGTGCAAAGCCAAGGAATTAATAGGAATAGGGATTGAGGAATTCTGAAATTCAGGTAACACCTATAAAGTAATTATAATTTTAGGTACCCAGTATCTTCAAAAGGTTCATGGGCATCTGATAGAAAAAATGGGCTTTGTCAGTAGTACTGGTTTAGTTCCCTGAGAACGGGACAACAGATGGGGACTGGGGAACTGGAGGGTAGTCAGGAGGTTGATAGGCTGCCTCTCACAGTGGTGAAGAAAGAACATACTGTTTTCCTATGTAGCTAATATATGTAGCAGTTGTTCTGCAAATTCTGTGAATGATTTTTCCAACACTCTAGCAGTATAGTTGTTTGCACACTCATGAAGAGCGGAAGGGTTAAACAGCTGGGAAAGAAATTCAGGTCACTGTTTCATGGGAGTATGACTTAAAGAACTGTCTCGTCTGTTATGTTTAAATCTAGTTAACAAAGATTACAGCTATCTTCAATTTTAAGGAATTAAGCTTAGTCTCGTGTATTTCAAGGAACTATTAACAATCCTAGTGTTAAAAGTCTACATAAGTCAGGAAAAAGAAGCTGGAACACAATTTTACTGAGGAGAGTAGACAGCATGGGAAATGGCTTTTTAAAAATCTCTAAGATATTTATCTGGATGTACACCTAGACACTTTACAAAGGTAAAAGAAAAGTAGAAAATTCTGTTTACATGTTAAAAGTCAATGTTAGAGTTAAAATAAGTGGAACAGAAGTCGGCTGAGGGAGCAGTTGGGCATAGTAGAAACCAGAAGCACGGTTGCTTCCACTTTAATGAGGTGGCTGGTCATACACAATGTCTAAGTATCTTGATTTAAAACCTTTAGGAGAGCCTCCAGGTGAACCAGGAGATCTGGTTTAAAGACATTCAGTGGCTAAGCCTTCACAGTTTAATGGAAGAAAAAAATCTCAGTATATGTCACCATTTCATTTGCTGGACAGTGTGTCTAAGTAAACTAATCATTAGTCTGCAAACACTCAATTACCTGGTAAGCAGTTGTACTTAGTAGCTTCTTCTAAGCTGTCACTAAGACTATTGATTGCTCTTACATGGATTGTGTCTTTCGTACATAAACAGCGAAACCAAAAGCAAAAAATAAACTTTGTATAAATAGAGGAAAAATATGTCACTTTCCTCTAAGATTATTTTTTTTTTTTAAACCAAGAAGTGATATATAGTGCAGAAAGGAAAAAAAACTGCTATGGATCTGAGCCAAAGGCCACTAAGATCAGTAAGAGTATTTCTGTTGACCTCTGCTGGCTTTCAGTGTAACTTAATTGGGCTAATAAATATTTTAAATTTTAGCCTTCTTGTAAGAGTAATCTTAACCTAACTGTTTACTAAACTTCTCATAAAAGCTGTAATTTAGTTTGTGTTGAAAACCAGCACTGGTCCTGTTTTAAAGAACAAAGAGTGTTAGCCAGTTCTGTCTCTCCCCATCCATGTGAACTCTTTTTTCCTTTGTGCTGAATATGTGAAGCAGCTTCTCAGGACTACCAGAAAAAATTGCATCATTGTCATGCTCTAGTATGAAGTTGAGAGTATGGGTTATTAAACTGAGAAGCTGGAATAGGAAGATGAGCAAAAAAACCAGAATAGGTCTGTTGAAGTTATCTCTCCAGCCTTTTTGCTGTTTCCCAGTACCTTGAAAGGATTTCAGACTAAACATAGCTTCATTGACCTTAAAGACCACAGGATGAATTCATTAAATCTTTTTGGCCAGTGTTGAAATTTACTGATACACATTTATGTCATAATTCTACCTTCCGAAAAATTAAGCTGAAACCAAAGTTTTACCTGTTCCTGACGAGGTGAAGAACCCTTAAAAAAAATAAATTAAAAAATCTGGAATCACAAGAAAGGTGTAATAAGGGCTCTTCAACACACAAAACTTTGAAAAGAGCTTTGATTCAACCCATTGTGATTCTTGTTACAATGGTATGTGTCATCGGGGTGCAGAATTAAGTGTATATATATATTAAAAAAAAAAAAAAAAACACCCACAAAAAAACAGCTAAATCATAGATGTCACTACCTTATAAACCTACACTGTAGGCTGGTTTAACGTGAGCATCTGAAAAGCGTATACCGTTACAATGTGCTGCTAAAACACTGCATTAGAGAGCAGTCAGTGTCAAAAGAGTCTTTCACAATGGTTCTGGTTTCAAAGTGATTGCTGATTCTCAGCTCAAGTAATGTCTTGCATCCAGGGGTCTTTCTGGAAGCACTCTCAAGTAGGGTGAGTTAGGGTATCAGAATCCATTGGCTCTTGAGCAGAATGCTGTACTTTCTCATCATCACAGAGATGTGGCTTTCGTTTTGATTCTGTAACAGCCTCTGATTTTGTGGGACTATTTCTTGCACAATACAAATAGATTGCTACTGAGAAGTGCTTGGTTTCAGTCTGGCTTTTCTTTCATTGAAGTCAATAAGAAATTGTCACTAGCTTTACACAGAATAAATTTATATCTGTTTCATGTTTAGCTCTCCTGAGCATATGCTTCATACTTAAAGGCTAGGCTGCTTTGTACTAGGTGTATGTAACTGTGCCATTCAACCAGTACCTCTGGCTTATTTTAAATTCGGTTTCTCAGAGTCATGTTGAATTGCTGTCAAATATAATTCGTCAGAGTGACACCCTTGGCACAATGGGTAGTTCTAGTCAAAATACTTTTATATTAGCTGAAGAGAATGCAATTACCTGCAAGTCATTTTGCATAAAAGATAAAAGTAAAGTGTCTCTGACATGCTTGATGGAGGTTAGCAACCCTTTCAGATCTAATCAAATGTTGTGGATATTTTAATTCTTGATGCAATTTCCTTTGCTTCTAATCAGAGGGGAAACAGATGTTTAAATGCAGGTAATATGATTAAATTGGCTGCGTGTAAAATTGTTACATGTTGGAAGGCTCACACTGTATATGCTTGGTGAAAGTATGTATGTGTGTCTAACCTGTGTGCCAGCTGCAATGAAGATTTGGGGTTCCTCAGGGGACTATGACTCAGTTAAGGCCTTTTCAAATTGGTGAGAAGAGTGAAATCGGATTAATAGTGGCTACAGTTCACTGATACTTTAGGCTAGTCTTTAAATATTTATCCATTTAGAGATGCATCTATTTATAACAATATACAGAGGAAGGATGACCTACTGATTAGCTTGTTATCGGGCCTTTGAAAGCCAGTTTCCTGTTCTGCCTCCATGCAGTCTATAGCAAATTGTTTAAACCACGTTTTCAAACTGTAAAATACGGTTATTAGTACTGCCACATTTTAGATCACTTTTGCAGGGATATATTTGTTACTGTGAGATGCTCAAGTCATGAGGCAGAAGAGGTCATGTAAATGGCTAAAATACATAAGACCAGATCATCCTGATTAAAGGGCAGAAATAAACTACACAACAGATTTGATCTCAATCAGTCTCTGATTATTCCCTTAAAATAGGGAAGGAGTATATCCCTTCAGCTTATTTTGTGGAACATACTGCTCCTATGAATTTTGTTTAGCCTGTGACTATAGCTGGAAAATGTAGCAAAGCTATTAATTTTACATTCTCCCTACTCCCCTTTCTCTCTGCTCCCTACCACTCACTTCTTCCCATCAGTGAGACTGCTGTCTTCCTATGATTTAAGCTGGTCTGATGGGGATTAATTTTCTCTTTACACATTTGCATGATCAAACGAAGTCTGAAGCAGTCCAGTTGTAACTTGTATGTGGAACTTAGTGTGTCAGGTTATTATTAAATAAAAAGGCAATTCAAATATATTCAAATGTAAAGGAAAGGAAAGCACCTGAAGCCATGAATAAAAACAATGAGGTTATAAAATTTGTTCCAGAGATTAACCTAGACTCCATTCGTCAAACCACAGTCAATAAACAATCCCTGATTAAATAGGTATGTGTTAATTCTTGTGGCAGATAGTTCATTTGCTGGGTGGAGTTAAAGACACCATCTCCCACTTTGTAAAACTGCTTAACTACCCTAACAGCAACCAGTAGAAGCAGCACTAGTTCCAAACTTGAGCACTGATAGCAGGAGTAGTGTGTGCTCTGAACTGTGTGCACATGGTCACTGTGGTTGAAATCAGCTGTGAGATGGGACACACATATATAGTTCACTACTGAACTTATATCAAGGTATATAAATACATATATATATATGTAAAAACAGATGTGTTTTTCCCTGTTTCTCCTTTTTTTTTCTTTTCCCTTGGTATGGGTAGGGAGTAGGAGTTGGGGGAGGGCAGATTACTACTGATAATTCTGTGAATATCTTTTATTTACAAAGCTGTTGTTATCAGTGGACTAAAGCTGTCATTCATAACACAGCTAGTCACACAGCAGTCACTCAAAATGTTTGCTCACACATTAACTCATGGGGCAACAGTTGGGAGATGAACTCTCACTGCACACTCTGAAGCAAAGTGTTGGACTCACGTAGGCTAGGTTGGATCTAGAAGCCACCAGTGACTTCTGTGGTAGGTGTTCATAAAGTCCTTAAGTCAGTCCTTGTGATTCTCAGATTTTGTCATTCATTCAGAGAACAGACTTCCCATGTGGACTTCTATCCAGACAAAAACCACTTAAATTAAAAAGTCAGTGTTTAAAAATGGGTTTTAGTAAAGGAATTACTTGCAGAGAGAAGTCGCTAACAAAAATGTTTGTAGCCAATTTGCTGGTAGATAAAATGAAAGGCTTGTTCCATAATATGTAATGAATTAATTTTCAGACCCCTGTGTTAACATTAGCTTAATTATACTTCTTTACTCAATATGAGTAATAACTAGGTCTATTTTAAGAACCAAATGAGTTTCAACTTGATGTAAGCCAGCTACTCTGGTTTGTCATGTTTACTGAATTGGAACTAAAGCAAGCTGAACTAAATTTTTCCATTTCCAGTTTAGGAGTTTTATTGGAAGAAAACAGAATCAAGAGTTGTGTTTGTACACTATTTGTGAAACTGGGAAGGAAGGTATTTTGTTCTCACTTTTTATTTAATTTTAGGATTTAGAATATCAGTAAACTGTGGAAAACTAATTTATTCTTTCTCCCTGATGGACTTTAAGTCCCCTAATTTAGATGCTGTAACAGGTTGTGCTCTCTCTGTTGGTCCCTTAGGACTGAGAGAAAGGGTTGAAATCAGATCTGCACCTCACCACAATAGTTAATCTAACATTCAGCTGTCTCTCTCTGTGTATGTGGTATTGCACACAATCCAAGCTACAAAATGGTAGTGTATTTCTTGTAGCATATATTTATGTTTTTGTATCTCCACATGCACAAAATACATCTGTACTCTTTCATTGTGGTATACATTAGATTTAATGCAAAGCAAGATAGATTCAATATGAAATATTTTCATCTGATGACCCTAAAATGACTTGTAGTAAACTGGTTAATGCATGATAGTCTGAGAGGTAAATTCCGTTCTCTTCAAGGAGATGAATAAGTCTCTGTGATTTGTTAATAATGAAGAGTAATTTTAGTAGTGAACCACTGTTTGACAACTGGACAGTGATAGTACTGTTAATACTGGTACCTTGTATCTGCCACTTTTTTTTTTTTCCCATTTGTGGTTTTTTGTTTGTTTTGTTTTGTTTTAAACCTGCATGCATCACAAAACAAACATTAAGGTCTGCTGGAAAAGGCTTTGTGGCTAGAAAGTTCATTTTTCTCCATCTTCATCGTACCTCTCAGAACGACCTCAAAATAAACTGAATTTAACACAAACCCACTAAATTAGTAATTGAACTGGAAAGCTTCCTGTATTAAGAACCATAATCTTTGCAGTTCTGGAAACACGTAAATAACGGAAATACACAATTGCTCGGTGTGGTTAGTAATGAAAATACAGTGCACAGTCTTGTAATTTATACTGAGGTCAAATTCATTCCAAGTCATTGAAGACTTGAGACACTGTTCATTTTGCACTTGGAAAAGCAGATGAAGTCTGCTAACCTTTTTTTCTAGGATGGTTGTGAGGCTGCCTGACACAATATCCTTCTTCATGTGCTGCAACAGTATTGTGTTCCCAGAGATGTAAAAAAAGAATGGGTAGCAAATTGTGAAAGAACGTGTCTGAGTGGACCACAGCACTAATTTTACAAAGTTCCTGGATGTTGGCTTCAGGCATTGTTTTGGCTTCATCATCTTCACTATCAAAAGAAAAGTAGGAATTGCTGGTATGGGATACAAAGACAGAACTGCTGCTAGGCTGCATTCACACTTGTCTGCTATCGTTTGTGATTTAGTGAGACAGTGATTAATACATTTACAGAACACCAACTGCATTTAGTACACCCACAGGCTGGGTCTGAATATATCACATTCTGTATGAGACAGTTTGCTAGATCTTAGAAATCATGACTGCTAGAAAAGCAGTGAGTGATACTTATGCAAAGGTATTGATGGAATTTACTGTGACCTGATTAAGCTGTAATAGGTGGGAAATCATTTGAAGTTATCTATGTTAAACAATAAGTTCTTATAAGAATTACAATGCATCTTCTCTTTCCCTCTGCAATTAGGAGGCACTGTGTATCTGTTTTACAGGATTAGAAAGATAAAAGAGAAAACCAGATACCTGTATAGATGGGCAACAACTTTTTTCATATATATCTGTTGTAATTAATTTATTTTTATGAGCATAAGAAACAAGTGTTTTCTGTGCCTTTTCACTAAAGGCTTTTATTTTCTTCAGCCTTTCATTAACAATGCTTTCTCCTTCTTATTGTCACTTGGTGGAGTGTGTGCATAGTATGTACATTGTTGTGGGTATTTATAAACCAGACTGATGTTTGTTTCCTGTAGATCATATGGAGGAGGAAAAAAAAAATTCAGATCATTTAAAGCCACTCTGATGCAAAAAAAAAAAACCCATGAATTTCACCAGTTCTGTCTCTGGACAGGAAACAGATGCATGCATTCATTATTCTTCTACTTCTCTCCATTCCCATCTTTATCTCTTAAAGTCAGTGTGAACATTAAAGCTTTGTAACGCATGATACGGGTCACATAATTTGGACAGCCTAGAACCCACAGAGAATGGGGAGGTTTAAATAAGGATGTACATGAAGAGCGGCTTTATGCCATGTTATAAAGCTAAGACAAATGAACAGATATAAATTAAAATAGGGAGTTATCATCATAATATGTTTGGTATTTCTAGTTTGCTAGTTCTGGTTCTTAATTTGAAAATAAAAAATAGTCTTCTGTATTTGAAGAATAAGAAATTTTAGGAAAAGAACGGAGATAGTACCTTTGAGGTCGGTAAATACAGTGGATGGATACAAGGATAGATTTTTCAATCACAATAATCTTTGTTTTGCATCTTTGGTGCACATCTATCCTCAACCTATTACTTCACACTACTTCGTGATTAAAGCAGTGAAAGCTTGCACTTACTTCAGTGGGAGCTGGATCAGGACCGCAGTTAATGACTACCAGCACTTGATATATTGTAGTTTGACCTTAATGTATTAATATAGATATGCAGATATGCACATAAAGCTATTAGTGCTAGTTTTAGTTTAATTGTGCTGTGGTACCTCAGGGGCACTGTACAAATTTGCTAAAGAATCAAGAATTATTTTATTCAGGAGCTAAGTCAAGAATTAATGTTTAATGAGAAATTTAACCTTGTTCTTCTATGTTATGGAACAGCTCTTAAGAGAACTTGCAGTACAGCAGGAAAACCAGGGAAAATTTTATATTTCTCATTCTTTTGAAGAGCTAGGGAACGCTTCAGTATGTGGATTACAGCTCTATGTCTGGTAATTGATATGTCCCCATTAAAAATAAAACATTTAAAAAATTCTTATTCATGAAGCATGAATGAAAATTAATTTTCCTCTTAAAATGGGCGACATGATATTTCTGATGTACATAAAAAAACCCCACATCTTGAAACACAAGCTTTGAAATTCACTGCTAATAGTAAAACATACATTTATTATATATCCACACACTAAAGGAACACTGGATTCGGATGACTAAATTTAAAAGTCATTTTGGCACTGGCTAGCTTGAAAGCTGCATTTTGCCTTGCATGCAAATGGTGTCCTCATAGTTGTGTCACAATGAGTTTTCTTATCTCTGCAGCTATTTGAAAGTCCTAAGCATATATACTCAGTTATACTGGTAGAATGGCAACATTTCCCTTCACTCTGGAAGAGCAAATGTGGCAATGGCATTTTATTCTTATGCCGACAAAAATTAAATTAAGTGTTCGTGCATTAGACAGCAACACAAAGTGAAGACATTGAGGGGGTGTCTGCAGTCATTCAGTGTGTGGAGTGTGTTTCTGAATTAAAATACTGTTCTGGTTTAATGATGCTGGATTTGCTGTGTTTCTGCACTGTATATACCACTTTCTATGTGACACCGTGAAAGCAGAAGAGGAAATACTAGCCTGGGGTCAAGTTGTTAAATAAGCATTGAGGTATCTGTATAGACACCATGGTTGAAGAAAGTATGTCTGCATGTTCTGATTCCTGATGAAGACAACCTGAACACATACTCATTCTATCTTCGATGCTAAAGTGGTAAAAGTGAAAAAGGAAGCTTCACTGTATGACTTGAGAATTATTTAAACTGGGATTCACATTTTTGCACGCAACCTTTATTCATTTATGTTTAAATTTTAAAGCCCATACTCGATTTTTAGGTTTTTTGATACTGAGTTAAAATTGCCAAAGTCAAATAACCTTTAAGGAACAGGTTGCATAGGGTTAGCATACTGTCTTGTCTATGCGTGACAGTACGATAATTTAACAAAGAATGGGTAGATTAATCTAGTTCTGATGAAGTCCTCTATGTGAAATCCTAACTTTACTGAAGAGATGACATATCATTCTGTCAGGTTTCATGCTTTGATTCTCTCTTTTCACAGTGTGTTACATTCTAAGCATTTCTTGTTATTTCTGGAACCATGAGCTGAAAATCTGCAGTTCTGTTATGTTTTCAGATCAGGTTGGAGAAGAGACATTGGTCTCTTGGGTATCTACAGATATCGATTGCAAAAGCAACTTTGGTGGTTTTAGCATGAAATAGCCAATTCAAATTTGTCACTGCCTCAGCTTGTCTTCCATCCGGTAGAGCACGAAGTAGAAGCTATGCTTGTACCCCTGCACCTCAGTGCTAATCTGGAGTCTTTCTTCACCTGCTAATGGAGAAAAATTTAAAAGTGCAACATGCCAATGCTAGCACTGAGCTGGAGAGAAATTTTAAGAGAGATGATGTTGCTAGGAATAATAATGTTTGTAATTATTCTGGAAAGATGTACCAAAATTTACCTGACTTTGCCCTGAAGTCAACTCACCCCGAACTGATGAAGGTTATTATCTGTACACTTAGGTTTATGTGACAGGTGCGTGTATTCCCATACTTTAGAGAAATATGAGACAATTCTAACTGAAATATTTGAAAAGTAAATACAAGTTTTTCACTGCTAATGATGGTTATAAGTTCCCAAACCAGTATTTGGATCAGTATTTGTATTTTGCTCCTCAGATACTATGGACTACTACAATTTGTGTGAATTTTACTTCAATTATAAGAAACCTGTAAGTCCTGTTTCCTTTCCTGTGTATCTGTTGGAGGTTGTGGCTTTGGATACATACCAAAATTTCAACTCAGTAACTGCCTGTTTGTCAGAATGATCTCTTAAAAGTCTCACAACTCAGGTTCTGCCTCAGTTGTGTGTTAGCATAGAAAGTCCCTGAGTGTTCAGTACTTCTGACATCTCCGAATCTATCTTGTTTCTACAAATCAAGTAGAAAAAAATGCATTACAGCCTTCCAGTTCAGTCACTGTTTAGTAATAAGTGAAATCATTCAAAAAATTCAAAGCAATTTCCCATGAAGAACAACATTCTTAAATGAATGTCGTTACTGACTTGTCAGTTGCTTTTGCTGTAGCCATCAATCTTAAGGGTGTTTCAGAGTGTCCCAGAGAAAGGGAGAACAGAATTCATTCCTTTTATTTTCACTGGTGGGTTATTGTAAATAGAAATAGCAACATTTGTACAAGATAGGTGAAGAGAAGCTAAATAGCTGGGCTAAGAAGACCTAAACTGTGGGCTAGGCACAGTACCTACATGTTGAAAATTTGGGGCTCAGTTTCAATTTAAGAACACATGAATCAAAGCATGTCTCAGTTTACAGTGCAGATGAGTAACAGAGGAGATCTGGAACGCAACCATACAACTGAAGTGATCAATAATGGCAATTAGCAACAAGTGTTTTATGGCAATTTGAAATGTTGCTTCACTTTCTGGAAGTGAAATGAAATTGATGTTTTGCCTTTTACTTCTTGCCTAGTTTTATCTTCCTTGTAAATGGTTCACAGCAAGGGAGAATTGTCTCTAAGCTAACTTGTCCTCCCAATAATTTTATTGCCTTATTTATTTTAGTGCTTCAACTGCTTTTATAGACTGTCTCTTCTATTCTCTTTGGTCCTCCTTATTCATGCAGAGATATCTGCAATGCTTCTTTTTGGTCCCCACATACAATCTTATTGTTAAAATTTTTCGTGTTCACTATGCCTGCAGTTAAATGTGCCCTTCCTGACACTTGTGCCTTGGTTCAAATCTCTACGAGAATTGTCACGTCAGGATTAGCCACATGCTGCAGAATAACAGATAATAAACAGAAAAGGATGGTGACTGGGTCTAATTCATGCCATCAAGAAGCAGCATAGTTAAGGACTTTACAGCACAAATGTCCTGCAATATTTCAAACTTGACACTTGGGACTATGAACAGTTTAGCTGGTCTCAATGCGGAGAGCAGTTAAGGGAACAGTCTTTCAGACAGACACAAGGCATGCCAGGCAGGTCTCTTGGCTCAAAGGCAGATCAGGAAAGGAGGCTGCAGGAAACAGAAAGGAGGCTCTTGATCACACAGTTAATTGGTGGCATAGATTTTATTGTTTGTTATGTTGTAAACCCAAGTGCTTATTAGGCTTTTATAGAAGACTCTCATAGTACGTTTCTGGTAGTATATAGGTCTAATGGGGAGGCTAGATGCAGGAGAGCTGCTGGTTTTCAGTGCAGCAGTTAAGAACTGTAACTTACAGAATTGCCTTTTGGTTTTGCAAATTCAGTGAATGGAGTCTTGGGTATGGCTCTGAGATTTGTTGCATTTGGTGTGGTTATAAGAGAATAGCTGTCTGCTGGATATACCTGCAATTTGATCCAGAAATAGTTTATAGTGTTCAAAAAATGTGTAGAGGTGGCACTTCAGGATATGGTTTAGTGGGCTTGGTGGTGTTAGGTTGGTGATTGGACTTGATGGTCTTAAAGGTCTTTTCCAACCGTAATGATTCTGTGATTTCATGCCATGTCAGCTGCAGCTGACAAAGACATAGAGTACCAAGGTGAATTGCTGATATCTCATGGACCCAGGTTTTGTTGATGGGGATATTTTTTCAGATTTGGGAGCACCAGGGATCGCTGTGAAATATAGACCCTTTTCAGAGAACTGCCCACTACATCATTGGTAGTTGCACGGGTATTTACAAGTCTCTCTGCTTCTGCATACTGAAGACATCTATCCTCATTGTGTAAGATGATCTAAAATTAGCTCTGTGTGTGTGAAAGAAAAAAAGAATAGGATATACTTTGGACTTTTCTAATGTAACTATACTTTTCTTGGAGCTCTTAAGGAAAAATATCGAAGCATGGAGGTAGGAAAGCTGCAGTATTCAGAGAGACAGTATGAATTTTGTTTTACTTCTGTTTTGTAAAACTTCAAAATATTTTTATATCTATATAAAATAATCTAACAGACAGTTACAGTCATATGGAAAGTCGTGGGATATGGATATAACCCACTGACAGTTACATTTTCTGGATTGCTTGACTGTTCATTGTATTTACCCATACTTGGCTGCTTCTTACATTTGGGGGGGGGGGGGAGGGCAGGATTCTTTTCAGAAAACAAGAAACTGAAGATGAAAAAATGACTAAAAAACCTCCAACAATTTTAGCTTGGTTAAGTCAGTTATAACTAATATAAAACAGATGAAGAGGAATACATGTTTGAAAAGTTAATGGACTGTGGAAGTTTACATCTTTGTTGCTTTCCCTTTTGGTGAAGGCACATTTATACAAGACCAAGTCTTGTACAAATAGTAGGTTTAATAGGAAGGTAGGTTTATTTGATTTGGCAAGTGTACTGTATTCTTTCCTGACATTTGTTCTGTTTCATTTTGTTTTTACTAATGAGACATCAACAGTGTATGAGGTCAAGAAGATTGCAGGGATTTGTGATGATGGCAAAAACAGAAAGGTCTCTAGTAAGTCCTTGAAATGCTTTCCTTGATGGTGTTGGTTGATGTTCCTCAAAACTCTGTGGGTATTAGTATATTATCAAACTTAAGTGTTATTCAAAAAGCTTTTATAAGAATTAGGACTTCAGTGCTAACGTTTAAAGCTTGAGAACTTTTTTGTGGTAATTTAGTATCAATATAGTGCAGTCTTTGACAGGTTCCTCCTCAAATTATATTATCAGCAGACATCTACAGTTATTTTTTCTCTAGATTTTTTTCTCTTTTTGTTTCACTAAATTAATGTGTTTTCTCTATTTTTCCCTTATACATTTTCAAAATATAAGTAAAATTTTAATTACAATTAGTTTTTATGACCACTCTTTCATCTGTGACTGGGGCTCACTATTCTCCCTTCTGTACTAATGTTTCACCTAAGCTTTAAATATTTCTTGTTAGGGAGATTAGAGAAAAGGTTGCCATGTTGATTATAGACCAAGTTTTGCCTGAAGCTGCCTACTGTACTTTATCGTGTTTACCACACCTACTTACATCATCTTAAATGGGGGAGCACTATCAGGATAGAAAAGTTCAGACTGAGACAGCAGGAGGGAAGGGCAGTTGTGCTGATTAGCATCAGTTTAAGCTGATTGGATGCTTATGATGAAATATATATATATTGCAATAAGTTAACTTCAGGATATTACATATCTTTAAGTATCAGCTTTTTTTTTTTTGAAGGATCCCAAAACTGTCACATAAAGGTGTTATTTTATCTGCTTTCTGTAATAAAATGCACTAAAGCAGAGGAAAAATACCACCATGTAATTTGTTAAACCAATTAGTAATATATAATAATAGATAACACTTCAGGAGTTAATTATGATTTTCGTGTCCAATTAAAAGTTTAATGTCTTTGTTCTGAAGAAACTTTAATCCAAACACTAATGTCAGCATTCACTAGCTTACTGTAAGGTGAAACGATGGCTACTTGAAAGAGAACTGTAGAACATGCACCTATATAATAAGAAATTGCATAGTGTGGACAGACCTCTTAGTATCCCGTTTAGACCCAGGCACATCATCTAAACCTCAACTTTATTTGATGTCACATTAAGTATGACAGGTAAAGGGACCACAGCCAGTAAATATAAAGATCCATCTCAGAACAGTTTTATAAAAAAGAGTATATATTGTCAGTTGAGCTGTATGAAGCATCCCAGGAAAGAAAGATGAGAAAGGTCTTTTTGAGGAGGGAGACGAGTCAACAGGGTATTGGATAGTGGATGAGTGTTTCACATACTGTTAATAAATTATTATTTCTTTATAATATAGAAAAATAGGGGCTGCTTATAATTTTTTTTTAATTACAAAAATATATAAATAAAGCCCCCCTTAAAATAGGGGCTTTCGCTGTTGCAGTATTTCCTTCATTAAAGAATGAGAATTATTTTGTAAATGGCTTCTTTATACTAATTTCTGGAAAACAAATTTAATAAATGTACTAGAGGTGCCCACGCTGTTGGTTTAACTTGGTGAAACTGAAATCGTTAACTCTGGGATGCGACGGCTTACCTGTGAACATCCTTGCACTTGTTAAATTTTCTGATGCGACTTCAATTCAGCTGGCCTTCTGTCTCGGACAGAACCTCTCACTAGCAGTGTTTGCTGGGAGTGCCACATGTGAAAGATGGTCTCCTCAGGGAAATAAACATGTTGTAGGGAATAAATGAAAGGCATGGGAGTATCTCCTGTTGCGATATAATATGTAGGAAATAAAGCCAGCATGTACATTAAAACCTATACCCTATATGTGTGTAGGCTGATAAATTGCTTTTTCTTGACTTTTCCTTTTTTGTTTTGGAGCTAGGGACGCCTACTTAATACGTTGTATCAACTTGTTACTGAGGCACAGGCATTTGGGATACCCCATGTTTTAGTGTTCATGCTGATGCAGAGAGGAGAATAAACAGCGCAATTTCAGGAGGACTGTCAGCAGGTCACAATCCTTATTATCATCAGCTTATGGCACCAGCAATCAATAAGCTTCTCTATGGCTTCGTACGAGAACGGCCGGTGAGGTTGTCCATCCTGAGGACCATAATGGAAAGCAGAAGCCAAGACAGTCTGAAAGGAACACTGTGGGGTGACATAGACTTGCGTGCCAGCCAGCACTCTCCCTAGGCTTTAAAATAAAACTTGCCACAAATATTAGGCCAGGTGAAGACCTCTGGGGACCTCCTGTGTGCTGATGAAGCTGCTGCTTCAGCGGTTGTGAAGCAGCTGCAGATCTATATAAGGAAAGAGCAGCCAGTAAATGTGCATACTTACAGGGCGACTACGATCTTCCAGATGGCTTTTCACTTGTTAAGGAGAATGAGTTAGAATTTTTCTCAGTGAAGAAGGTGCAACACATGTTTTCTGAAGTTTTGAAGATTAAATTATATTAAAATTGATGCCATATTAAAATTTATTTTGCCTAACTTTAAGTGTAGCTGAATGATGGCAGTCCCCCCTGAAGTCAACTTGAGTTTGTGACATCAGGACAGCATCAGTATTGCAAAACCTTCTTGTCTCATTTTCTAATAATTTTGATATCTACATTTTAATTTGTTTGCTTATAATACTCTTTAAGCTGATGGACTTGTCTGCTTGCTACACAAAGGAACTGTTTTCTATGTACATAGCAGTGAATTGATCATTTGCAAAGGTAAGACAAAGAGCTGTCATAGAAATTAGAAGTGAAGTTGCAGGTTAAAATAAAACTTAAAAAATCCAGTTAGAAATATACTTGTCCTGAATAGTCTTGAAGATAATTGTCATAGTCAGGATAGTAAGGAATAAGGAGAAGCAAGATTTCACGTTACTCTAGGTGCAGTTTAAATGAAATGCTGTATTATTAAACGATCAGTTGATAAAATTTACTTAGCTGTATGGTTGTGATTTTACTGAAAGCGTTTCTTTTTTGAAAGCATACACTGTTTTATCATGCACTTTTATGAAGATAGCACTATCTAACAAAAGATGTAGTTGGTTCTGTTTCCTTGTAAACCTGAGTCTTTCCTTTCCCCTTATCGACACCAGTTAACAGCTACCAGGTTGCTTTATTTTGTGAAAAACAAGGTAATGAGATCCCTCTCCAGGGTATCAGTGATGAGGTGAAAAATAGTAGTGAGGTTTCTTCTCTTCACACCTTATGCACCTTTAGTGTAGGATCACTCAGGTTGCTTTCTGCACCATGAGTTGCTAATCAATAATATTTTAAATGTCATTTTAGTTTACTGAGCCTTGACATCTAATCAATACTATTTTTGATTTACCTAATCAGGTTTGCATATTGTAACTTGAATAATATATGGATTGGCATTTAAAGACTGAACACTTCTCCATTTTCTCCTTTGAGGATTATGTGTGTGCATAGTACAGACAATAGGACTGCAGTCTTTCAGCGCCATTCACTGCGAAAAATAGTATTGCAAATACTGTTTTGTCTAAAGAGGGCTAGGTTACCTAAGGTAACAGGTTTTTTTTTTTTCAATTATTAATATTTTATGGAATCCTAACAACAAATAAATATACTTTCTCATTAAAAGTATTTAACAGTGTAATAGTAACAGTGTGGAAAACTGGGGGGTTTTTAGTGGGATCATAGCGCTGAAATCAGTGTTAGGAATCTCATTGAACTGAAAGAAAGCAAACCTTACCGAGGAACTTAGTTTTCAACACATGCTGCCAAAGCAACACTTTTTCATTTTTTTATCTAAGTCATTACACTATATTAAAACTTCATGTTTGTTTTTCTTTTCCATATACCATTCTAATGACGTGCTTTATCTAATGTTTTAATGAATTAATGACAATTCGTTTTGTTGTTACAAAGAACTTGTAAGGAACTATAAAGGAAATGGTTGCAGTTAACATTGTACAGAACTGAAAATGAAGCTATATTTTTATGACATAGAACAAATTTGAAATTTTCTTGAAAATAAATCTTTTTTTTTTTAACACTGAGCACAGATATATGCTGGTAAATTTATTTAAAATGTCTTTATTTTTTAAACAACCGGTATTTGCTTAGTCAGTAAACGCTATCCTGTATGTTAAAATGTGGAGGGCAACCAGTTGCTTTTCTTTCAAATTACAGGCACAAAACTATTTTCCTTTCATGGTAAACTAAAGAAAATACCATACCTTTTCCAACAGGAAGAATTCTGTAAGCTTTAACAGTCTTTAGCAATTTGGGTTACCTTAGTTTGTAACCTATGATGGGTGAATTACATAATTTATTCATTAGGGACTCAAGCCACTTGCCTACTCAGATTAATCACTTAATTTCTTACGGCCTGTTGGCATTAGCATTAATGTGAGCATCATGTGAGCAAGAGGTGCTCCATCAGGCTCTCATTATTGCAGTTTCCTCCTTGCAAAATGAGTGCAGTGTGTTGTTCCTCTGCATCAGGAAGCACTTATAGAAATGTATCTGACTATGACATCCCCAGAAAATACAGTCTTTGAATTCATGAGTAAATACCTTTTGTAGGTGCATGTGTGTTTTGACCACAATGAAGTGACAGCCACCGTTTTTTTCAGCTCTCCATTTAAGTGACTGTTACTTGCTTGTTTCCAGTGAACTGAAATGTTGTGTTATTTTTACTAAGCTCCACCCTAAGTGCCCTCCAACCTGTGTTAGTCTATTTTTTATGATTATGTTCTCATGGAAGAAAAGAGTCTATGGATGCTGCAAGAAAGTTTACCATGACTACTAGTCTTCACAAGTAATAAACAGACTTCCCGCCCCCCCCCCCTTCCAGTTATATTGGAAATTATTTTTACTGAAGTATAAATATGGCAGGTAGCAAAATCAGAAAGTTAATTGAAACATTGCCAGAGAACAGGCAGATTTAGTACCTCAAATAAATATGTCTATAGTATTTACCAAAATAGGGACTGGGCTTAATCAGCGACATGCGGTTTTCATGGTGTTTTAATAACTAGCATATTTCTGGCACCGTTTTGCTAAGAGACCATTCCCAGCTGCCAGTCTGAACAAAGTCCTGCTAACTTCATGGGAGAGGGGGAGAGTTCAGCTTTATGGATATGAACCAGGCTGTTTCACAGGCCTTTGCCCATTTTGTGTATTAAGATAAAGTCTCGGTGCCTTTCAAAAACTGTGGTGGTGTTTTGCTAACAGTGTGCTGCTATCATCCTTACTTTAGTTGTGAATGAAAACCGCTTGCAGGTGTATGGGAATAAACTAGGGGTTTTGTTTGTTTTTTAATTGTATTAGGAAAGAACTGCTTGAACTTGATTTTTTTTTTTTTTTTTAATTGTAAAAGGCTTGTCTGTTGGTTGGGGGTTGCTGTTCTGTTCGGATTCTCTGATCAACTTCCTTGGCTGTACTGGCCAAAACCAGGGCAGGGCTAAACTCAGCCATGAGCTTCCTGAGGAGGTGGTGCTTCATTAGTGGAAGAAAAAGTCAAGGTTCGTTTTCTTCGTTCTGTGAACAAGCAGCGTGGCACAGCTTGTGTCTGTACGGGTGTTGTCCTTCTCCTCCGAGGACAGGGTGGTGGTTTACTCACCTGCCTACTGGAAACAGCTGCTGCCGAGCACTCTCAAAGGAAATGTGCGCAGTCAGGGTCAAGGAGGGTCCTAGTGGGCAGGGATTAAAAACATGCTGAGGAGGGTGCTCTTGTGTAGTATTGCCCAGCCAAGGGCCCTGGCCCTGTTTAGTTCTCTGGGACAAATGTAACCAGATAGTACATTTCAAAAGGAGAATTTTCTGATAACTAGATCAACTCAGTTTCCATTCTTTTTGCATAGAAATATACAGTGTTCACATCACAGAGAGAGAAGGAGGAACAGAAAGAGAAAACTAATTCCCTGGCTCTCTTCTGTAATAAGATGGTATTGCACCTAGGAATCAATATTAATGCTTTCTCTCTACAAACTACAAATTAACAGCATGAGGAGCACTTACTCTCTCATGTGTTACTAACATTAATTTAGTTATACAATGAAAAATATTCTTGGAGAACAGTTCTTTTGTTTTTGGATAACACACCCTCATCACGTTTTCAGGTCTTACTCCCCTTCTGTTTAAACTCGGACTCCTGAGATTCCTTTCTTTTATCATTAAGAACTTTTCATAGGGAAGGATTTTCTAGGATGCGTGTTAAAATGCAAAAGAAATAAAATTACTGGATTGTTCAGAAACTGTGAGGTGTTTTGGGTTTGTTTTGTTTTGTTTTTTAATAAGGAGGCCAGATTTTTTTTTTTTTTTTTTTTTAGGATATAATACTTCTTGGTAACTTCTAAAGGCTGAAAGTTTTATGTGAGTGTTTTTGTACGTGAAAATATGTAGATTCAGACAGTGTAAAACAGGGATAAAGAGAATATTTTCAAACTTATATCATGTATATTTGTTGGCTACTGAAAGTCTTTGTATTACAGTTTTAGTGACTACGACCAAGAACTGTAAACAAAATATATGTTTTTATATTTTTAAGAAGACACTTCCGTACTTGCCGAGGGAATGTCTTTGCTAGTAAGATATACTGATACCACTTTCTAATACAAGTTTAAATATGAACTATTTTAAAAGAAATGAGGTTGATAGGCAAATACTCATTGCATTTAACATTAGCCTCATTTGTCCTTGAGCATGTGCTGCAGGTGTTTATTGCTGTTCCTTTCTAGTTGAGATGAGTATTGATTTTAGATATAAAATTAAGTATAATTTTCTGTAGCATGCAGCTAGATAGTGTGGTAATGACAATTAATCATGAGCTTGCTTTGCTGTTATTCATAACTGGCAGTTTCAGCATAAATTATTTCACTACCATATTGAAATAAAAGCATAAGAGTGACCAAATATTTGGTTGTCCCAAGTAATTTAATCCTGCAACAACAAAAGATATTTAATAAACAGTAATGTCACACTTGTATAGCATCCCTTCTTTTTTCAAGTTCATCTTGTGTTGTAAGGGCATGTGGAATGAAGTAAAAAATGCTCTTGATAGACCTCCTCAAGAAAATGTACCTGTTGTGTTACCTGTCGTGGTACCTGAATTGTCTGTGTAGCATTGTGGATTAAGTGTCATAATTCTGGAGGCATTTCATTGCTGGACGAAGAACAGCATGTGTTTTGGTATATAGGTATGATGAAATATGAGTAACCTCTTCGGGATATATGGCAAAAATTGAGATAGGATTTGTAGAGGGGTTATAAGCCAGTTGTTGGGGTTTTTTTTGTTTCTTCGCATGCAAGAATGTCAAGCTGCAGACGAGACAATGAAAGCAACTAGAAAGTCTGTAGGAGACAGCAGTCTAATATCTTTGTCAAGGTTGTATATTTCTCCAGGTATGACATTCCAGCCTTCTGACAGTAACTTCTAAATATGTCATTTGCACTTTTCATTAAAACAGTCCTACATTTTGAGGCAAGGTTAATGAAAAATACAAGTCCCAATAGAAGTTCTTGAGGTGCTCTAGTAGGAATTTTTCTTTAGCCTTAATTTTCACTACTAACCTGTCACTCTCTTCTTTTACTGGTTCCTTACTATTTTGAAATTCTTGCATTAATTCACATATTCTCCCATTTAAGTAATAATGTCTCATGCCATATTGTATCACATGAATCACTGAAATCTAGATAGGTGAGACCAACTGTATTTTTTCTACTTAAAAAATAAATTGTCTTATCAAAGAAAGCTTTCATAACAATAAAACAATCTACTTTTGATGTTTTAGTATACTATTTAGTTAAGAATTCTGGAATGGAAATAGGTGAGCCTTAATAATTTTGGTATTCTTTTGATCCTGAAAATGGCAGTTCCTGCTAATTCCTGTTATTCATGTTGCCTTGTTGTCAGCTTCATTAATTGCATTCAAACAGTCAAGGTGCAGTCTAGTTTTGGGAACACATAGATGGTTTTTAATTTCTACTCTGCTGTCATTATTGATAAGCCTCAAGTTTTTTCTCAGATTCTTTGTGGATGAAGAATGTTTGTTTTTATTTTAGTTCCAAAATTTATCTCTGGCTTTGATAATGCTTACATTAAACCTATGGTTTCTGATGCCAGAAATGCATTTTTTCAGATGACTTATGCAATTAAGCTTTAACTCATTTAAAGCCTTTCTCCACAAGTGCATAGCTGTTGCTCGAGATGTAAGGATGTTTGACTTCCAGATTGGGTCTATGTTCCTGGCAGTGCTAGGCCCTTCAAACTCTCAAGACAGCGGTTGATTTGTTTTCCGTAATCAGGTCTTATTTAGTGTCCTCATGAAAACAAGTTATGAAATAATTTCCTATCGATTCAGTGACGTCCAGGTAAATCAAATGTTAGCTGATGTTTTTGGAGGCAACGGGGCTTCATCCTAATTGTTGCCATTTGTGCAGTGACATACTTCAGGAAATTACATTACCTGGGAAAGGTTAGTATTCACTCACTAGAAACTTCTCAAATGTTTGTGATGATTTTTAGCGTAACTATGAAAGCCTGCAGTTGAGTCTGAAGCTGTCCTAGTGAGCGAGTTAGTGCTGGGCCCAGCGCTCATACCCTACCTGCTGTGGCGAGACCGGGCTGTGCAGCTGTGCCAGCCTCCAGAAGAGGTGGCTGCGTCTGTGTGGGGCTGTGCTACCTCCCTCCCCCCCCCTTTTTTTTGGTCTTCTTAAGTTATTTTGACTCGCTTGGACTCTTCTGTACATATGACCTGTTCTTATTTTTATAATCGTTATGTTTGTTCTTCCTTGCCTTAAGGTATTTCTTATGCAATAACAGTGCTGTAGCAACATTACCATTTCACCATGGCTTTTATTGTTTTTACTGCTTTTTTTTCCTCTTCTTTTTTTCCCCCTTCTATGTGTCCTACACTAGTAATTCAAGCCCTTACATTATATTGTCTAAGCTGCTGGTATAAACAATCCTTTAGTTATTTCTCTTCACAATATCTTTTTTCTTAGAGACAGTCACTTCAACAATTTCTCTAAGTGTACCAGTGACCTAAATCCTTTTTTCAGTATTAGTACTTTCTTCCTCAGTGCTGGCAATTAATCCAGTTCTAGATCCATTACTTTTCCCATTAAGCTTGTTAAACTGCCTTTCTTCTTCTGGTGATTAAAACTAGATATTCAGATCATTTCAGACTCTGGTAAAATTTTTGTCTTTATTTGTTGATTTCATGTTCTTATCACTCATACCTGGCTCAGTCTCCAGTGGAATCTGTGTCTAGAAAAGGCCTCTTTCGGTGATTGCTTTCTGTTTGTCAACTAATTTTGATATTTCACTTCTTTGTTTCTTATATTGTGTGCTTCATTTTTCTAGAAAGTTCTAGAATTCCACCAAAGGGTTTTTTTCTGTTTGTTTGGTTTTATTTTAGCTCCTTCTGTAGGTAAGCGTATTGATCTTTGATTTCTGTATTTTGCTAGGAAAAGTGGTGGAATTTTCTGTGCTCTTTTAAGAATCCATTTCCTTATGACTCAGAACTGATTGTATCATTTGTTTTAACAGAATATATGTACATATATATGTGTGTGTGTGTATATCATTTAGGCAAATAGAGATTTAGGCTGTGCTTAAAAGTGTTTAGACCACAGTCAGTTTAAAATTTTTAAAACAAAGCTTTACCAAATTCTTTCTATGAAGACGCTCTTTGTGCTAATGGTTAATTCTTATTTATTATTAATCATTAATACTGCACACGGAAATAATCTTTAGAAGTCATAACATACATCAGCTGTGAGTATAGAATAGTACAGAGCTAATGGCTACAGTGCTTGATGGTGTTAGTCAAGGTGAGCAGGCCTAAGAGGTTTTTGAATAGTCTCAACTCAAGCCAGCTTCTCATATGTCTTCTTTCCTCCTTATGCCTGAGGTTCTTGCGCTGCTTGTCATCTCCCCCCTCCAAAGCAGATCTCAGCTGCTCCTTGTGCTGCTTATCTTGGTTTTGGTTTTGCCAGTCCTTCCTCATAAGTGTTAGGCAGCATTGTTTTTTGCCTGTTTGCACCCTTGTGCTTAGGTGCTTCTTAGTTCTTTGTCTTGCAGATTCTGTCATGTGGCTGGCTCACATGCTTATCTCTGATTTTCCCTTTTTTGGTCGCATTAGTCCCTTACATAAAATGCTTGTACATTTTGTGACTATACTATCACAGTGTTACAAATTAATAATAATCTCTTGTTGGTTGTACCATTTTACTGTGCTTACATTCCAGTTTAAGAGACTCTTCTATTAATTTTTCCCTGCTTAATACACTTATACAGGAATCCTAGAATTCTTAATTTTTTTTAATTATTATTATTTTTAAACTTTCCTAGTAGAGCGCATGCCCTTCTGTTGCCTGGAGTTACTGTGTAGACTCTCTCATTGCTACTTTTTAAACAGGACTTGCTTTTTCTGGAGCTGCTGTGAATCTGAGGATACCTCCCTTTGAGGTGTAAATGATCATATGGAATGCTCTTTTACAGTTTCTTGGATATCTTCCTTGTCTTGCACTGGACTCTTTTTTTCCCCACCTTTCTGGGACAATTCTTTCCTCTCTTCTCATCAATTTCCAGATCCCCGTCTGAAATACCCTCATGATAAGACTGAGGTAATCATATCCAGTGGGTAGGATAATCAGGTTCAATTCCATTCCTAAATAATCATCAGCTATACACTGAAGGAGAATATATATAGGAGACATAGGCAGCTTCTGCTCCAACTTTTGTCATTTGCTCCATTTTTAGGACCACTTTTTCTCTCCCTCGGTAATCTTTAATGGTTGGACTTGATGATCTTAAAGGTCCTTTCCAACCTAGTGATTCTGTGAGTGATTCTGTGATTCTTTCTCTGTTCTTACAAGTCTTTTAAAAACAAAAAAAAATCAATCCAGATATTCCAGCAATCTTCCTGCGCACTCCTGCTTTCTCCTGATCTTATTGTTGAGCTGTCTAACACTCTCTACTGCACCATTTCAGCACTATTTAAGATGAGAAACAGATAGTATTGCCCACATAAAAGAAGTATCTTGAAGGAGACTTAAAAGGTAATGGATGTAGAAATCCATTACAGGGTGTTTGCTTTAGTAAATCTTTGACACTGAAGGTTTGAAAGATGGCAGTAGGTGCTTCATACAGAGTGTTAATGCTGGAAAGGTATCGACCATACCTTCATGGGCTGTGCAGAGAGAGCAGCTTATATTCTGGCCTGTTCAATTCTCAGCGACGGAGACAGACCCCTAGATGAGATTTGAGCTCTAATGTTGATTTAATAGGTGACTTGCTTTTGAGATGGTAGAAACGAAAGCTCTAGTAAAGTATTAGTACATGTAGCTGTCAATAACTCTTTTTGTCCTTGCTGACTTTTTTCATAGTTTCACATGTGGTATAGAACTGAGACCAGAAGCATTTGAAATATTTTGTGATATTACTCACACGGTGACACCTCTGCTTTCTAGTCAAATCCCCTGATATGAACCCATATTTAAACATTAAACTTCTGAAACATCTGCTGCTTAGACTAAGTTCACCCCATAGCTAATGCTGAGCATGCTAGCAGCCCCTCCTATGGTAGGCACCCGTATGCTTCAGTGTAGGCATGTGCTTACATGCTTTAGTGCATATGGAAGCATTTGCTCAAAATCACAGCGACAGTCACATGAACGCACGTGATCAAAACTCAAGAGACCTGACTTCCACTTGTGCTTGGTAACCACTAGACTTTGTCTGATACATACAGGATAAAAACTCTCCACATGGAAGTCACTGGAAGTTTTTCCATCCAGTTTCATGGAATCAAGAATTCAGCCGTTTCATTAAACCTGAAAGGAGGTTGTAGTGAGGTGGGTGTTGGTCTCTTCTCCCAAGTAACTAGTGATAGGACAAGACGAAATGGCCTCAAGTTGCACCAGGGGAGGTTTAGATTAGATATTAGGAAAAAATTCTTTACTGAAAGAGTGGTCAGGCATTGGAACAGGCTGCCCAGGGAGGTGGTGGAGTCACCATCACTGGAAGTGTTCAAAAAACGTGTAGACGTGGCACTTTGGGACATGGTTTAGTGGGCGTGGTGTTGTTGGGTTGACAGTTGGACTGGATGATTTTAGAGGTCTTTTCCCACCTTAATGATTCTATGATTCTATAGAACAAGAAAAAGGAATACATTTATGGTTTTATTATTATCCCTAATTGTTGGGATCACTCTGCATGGCTCGACCTTAAGGAGAAGGAGCTGTGGCATTGAGAAGCTGGTAAACAGCTGGATATCTGCACGGCTTGGCCTTGAGGAGAAGGAGCTGTGGTAAACTAAGAGGAAGTGAAGGAACTCATGGACACCTGCAGGCAGCGAATCCTGACTGTGTGAGGGGCGCATGGACAGCGTGTGGTATTTTGTATATTGCCAATTGCAATGATGTGTGTAACAAGCTGTAACCAATCATGAGTGTGTGCGCAGTGACTAAGCGAAAATTATGATATATATTGGAGTCAGACAAGACAATAAACGGCTTCAGAATATAACTCTCATAGAGTTGTGAAGTCCATCCTTCTCCCACACCTAATAAGGAAATAAGGACAAAGAAGAGACTACGTTGTCTGATCTATGTGTTCATTTTATTTATATTAATAGCAATGAAATTTGGAGGTCATGTAGTCCAACTTTTTTCTTAAAGCACTTGGTTGACAGCAGATGGTGTGAAGGCTTTGTCTCTCAAGACTTGCTCTTGAAAACTTTTAAGGATGGAAACTACACAGCCTCTGTGGAGAGGTTATGGCCTCTTAATAGCAATGGCAGCACTGCATTACGGGCCACATGGTTAGAGGTGAATCTTACTAAAGGTAAATAAAGTTTTATGGACAGAAATGTGTAATTGGAATTTGCTACCACAAATAGTATCATTTGCTTCTGATGTTGGCTTATTAGCAATTTTGGAATACATAACATTGCTTTGCTTGGTAAGTTTGCAAGATGATAAGCATTGCTTTCCTTGTAAGAGCTAAGATGGGAGGTATTTTTTCTTCAAAAGTCTGGTCTTTTTTTTGCAGAACAAAAAAAAATCTATTGTGTGTCCTGTACTAATTAATCTCTGTTACCTCATGAATAATGTTAAACAACCCTGGAATGCGAGTTCTCTGTAATTAAGCTGTCTTCTCCAGAGTTTTCTCTACTTACTTTAAGATTAAGAACTCCAGGAGTAAAAATATTTTCAAATATGTATTACTTCAAAGCAAATGGAGAGGGACTAGTTATAGTCTATGATTTCATACATCCTCTCAGGACATCAGTTGTTTTGTATATTTTATTGAACTAGCTAAGATAATCATGTTTTGTGCCATACTCTCTAAAGGGCAACTGTAGCTCACCCTGAAATTGGAGATCTGCATTCTTCAACACGGCAGGAGGTTGGACAGGCGGAGTGCAGGGCTGGCTGTAGGGCTGAGCGTATTATTCAGTTGAATGATCAAGGGAAGGTCAATCTGGGAAAGCAAGCTTGCTATGCCGTTACCTTTTTTTTTTTTTTTTTGGTCCCGCCCCCCTTCATTAAGTTCTTCTGTTCAAGCATTGCACTACCGCTTCTGAATCCCTTCTAGACAGTCTGGTGATTACTCCACCTTCTAGAGCCATCCCCTGAAGAGGACAAATTCTCTTCTAGTGATTTCATTAGGACTGATCTCAACTGATGCATGCTAATGGAAAGTTTTCATGTTTTAGCTTCCTGCTCACAAATCTAATTTGAAAATATCTCAGCATAGTTGAGTGGGATTTAGCAGTCTTAATGTCATGTTAGATGTCCTGTGCTATTTACCCATGGCTAGAAGACTGCTTCAGAAGGTGTACTGTAGAATCCAGTTTTATAACTGACTGTCCCCTTTGGATGTCATTAGATACCTATATTTAGCCAGTCTCAACCACAACATTTCCTGGCTTCGAATGTCTGTCTAGAAGACCACCATGGTGCTTGACCACTAAGGTCCATTTGCCCTTTCAACCAAAACTCTGTAACTGCTCATGTACTGACAGCTTTTCTCTATTATGATACTTGTCAGAATTTATTATCTATGTTGGGCTTATTTTATGCCACTGAGCTGGCACAAACTTGCAGGCCCAGAAGAATTTGGGCCCTTACAGTTCACAACCGGTCTAATATCATTGAATTAATTATATATCCCATCGAGCAAAAAGTTGGATCTTGTATTTCCAAGAAATAGTATATTGGAGTGCGAAAAACTCCTGGGCAAATTTGGGATCTTAAGAAAATGCACCAACTGACATAAATAACAAAAAACCCCTACAATGGCTTAATGTATTGTGTTTCACTGAATGTGAATACTGTAGCTGAGAGGAAACAAGCTCTGCAACCAGAAGCAGAAAAGGTGACAGAATGAATTAACAATGACTACTAGCCAGAGGCCAATTATCCCAGTGGGATATTGAAAGCAAATCTAGCCTCTTGCTCTGTGACTGCAGGAGGATTGTTTAGGGTGAGACCAGTGGAAATGACCCAGAAAAAGTTAGCAAACAGCAATGAAGACATTTCCTACTTCTCAAGAAGGGAATGTGAAAACAGAACAGATAGGATTGTGAACCATTGAATATTTTTAAAAGGTAAACTCAAGAAAACCGATTTTGGTTTTGTGTTATGGAAGAGTTACAGGCCTAAGTGCAAAAAGTCAGATCATTAATGACACATCCCAGATGCTAACCAAGAATCAGCAGCCTAGTTCTGGGGCAGCTAACACTTTATCTGTAATTGGCTTACACTGCACAACACTGGTAGTGCTGTTTTTTCTTGTTGTTTTCAGTAAAATCTAGCTGTTACTGTTTGCAGTTCCTCTGGGGTGACTAGAGATCTCTGATACTTACCAGTTCTGTTAGAAGGTGGCAAACAGGGAGCAATAAAAATTAGATAAGTGTGGAGCCATTTCTGCAACTCCTGCTAATACCTTGACCCAAACACTTGTTCAAGGACTTTGGAGTATATTTGAGGACTTAACTGCCAAAAGCAAGAAGGTTTCTTGACTTCGGAGAGTAGTTTAAAGTGAACAGTGCATTTAAGAAAGCTAACAAAGCTTCTCTGTAAATGAAGTTCAAACATAACTCTATTTTACTTGTAGAATTTACAGTACACCGACTGGTGCTCTTCTTCATATGCCTTTTTTTAACTCACTAGACACAGAATCACAGAATCATTAAGGTTGGAAAAGACCTTTAAGATCATCAAGTCCAACCATCAATGCAACACTACCACGCCCACTAGACCATGTCCTGAAGTGCCACTTCATGGTCTTCCATGTATGGCATACTCTTCCAGTGTCATACATATATAGACACTAAAGCTGAAAAAGATAATATCAGATAATATCAAACAGGTAAGTTTATTTGCAGTTTTGACATGGTATATATGAATTCTGTTCATGGTTTGACATTAGTTAGGATTCTGCATATGTGACATTGTATTTTCTGATAGGTTGCTTAGAGGAATAATGCAAAAAAATATTTCTTAGTGGTCTAATGTATCTTTACTGAACTTTTTATAGTTTGACTTATGTTAATTAGGTTCATTATGAGATTAGTTAGGTGGCAATAATTATGAAAAGTTAAAACACTTTATGACAGTGTGTCAATACTTCGCGTATTTGAGAACGCTTGGTAAGTTATTAGGGTATATAAATGAAATATTCTCTAAAACAGATTTAATTCTAAATTTGTGCAAGATCAGGACCAGATTCTTTTTTTTAGTATTTTTCATGTGTTCTGAACAGTTTTTTTCAGAATCAATACTTCGTTATTTCTTTATGGCAGTAGTTCATCATTGTTCTAAAATCAAAAGCTTTTCAAATTAGCTCATTCTCCTAAATTTAGCATGAGATATGAAATCATTAATTACTCCCAAACTAGTTACAAGCTTTGAAAATACCATTGCTGTGCATTTAATTATTCCACTTAGAGCTCCAATTCTGAACAGCCCTTAAAAATAAAAAACATACATTACTGTAGTACTGACTTTATAAATTTGGCAGGGTAAACATCTTAACATTTTCATGTCCCGCTGCAAGGGACAGTCCAATTCCTAAGCTGTTGTCTGTTTCTTTCAGTATCATGCAAAGAAAAACAGTATTATCTGAACATATTGAAAAGTTTGTTGTTCTGTTTCAGTGAAAGCTGCCGAATTGTCAGGCTTCCGATATCTTCAGTTCAGACTCGCAAGACTGACAGAAAACTAAGCTTTTGGTTAGTCTTCAACTAGTAAGTAGTTTCTCATATTTTCATTGTTTTCATTCACCTCCAATAAACTGTTTAGGTTGTCTTAGTTAAATAAGTTTTTAAAGTTACTTCCCCATTATTTTAACTTTCTTTTCTATAAAAGCATTTTTCTCTAATGTTTGGTACTCCTTTAAAGACTATAACACATTTAAGTCAGCATTTATAAGTGCTTTAGCAAAAAAAGAGCATTTTCTTAGCATGCTTGTTCAGCATCTATCAGAGTGCTGTTTGGTGAACTGTGTAACTCCCAGAGTGCGAAGTGTAAGTAGGAATAAGAATTCAGTGGATGGTCTGTAACAAATACATTGTTCCGTTAGACTAATAGAGTAGGTGAAGAATGGTATCCAAGCAGCTAAGGTATATTATTATCCACCTATTTAATTTTCAGATTGATCATTTTTCTTAATATTTTACATAATACGTAAGTTCATACCAATCTTGTCTTTAGGTTTTTTTAATTCCTTTAGAAAAATTGTAAGCCACTCATTCAAAGCTCTTGTGGTCTTACTATACCCATTGTCTGTCATAATATTTTTTGTCACTCTTATTCTTTTGCTTTGTTTCTAAACCTAAAGAAGAAAACTGGGTTGATAGGAAAGCAAGAAGTTTAAGATTTGAAGTAGGGAAATTATAAGGGAAAAAAACCCACAAAGCTGCAAAATGTGGGGAAGATAGCTGTAACATTTCAATGGTACTTGCAGATTCTGCTCAGAAAACAGACTTAACCTTTGAAAAATGATGCTGGTGGAAATTGGAGATCTGATGCAAGGTCTAGGTCACTTCTCATCAAAACATAGTGATTTTACTTCCCCCTCCACCCCAGAATATACAAATGTAATTTTAATTTTCAGAAAAGAAAAAAACAAAACACCAAACAACAACAACAAAACCAAACCAAAACCAAATCAAAACCTAGTTATTTGACAATTACCTCAGTCTGAGTTACAATATTTGAACTGGTCTCAAAAATATGTATTTGGGTCTGTTCCCAAAATGTTCTTCTGTTCTTAAACAATAGCAGTCCATGAAAACTAGCAATGCTTATTTATTTATTTGTTGTTTGGTGAAATAGAAATTACAATTTTAGTAGTGGAAAACTTTTCTAATGACTCAGGCCAATAATATAATCCAAATTTACCGCTTAGCAATATCAAAAATATATATACCTCTGTAGGCAACAAGTGCCAAGTTTGTTTATTTTAGAATTTGATAGCTCAGCTTGATCGTGTCATTCACTTCTGTTTAACTTATAAAATAACAGACTGAGAATTATGTCTGCATTTTTAATGCTGTTCTATTAATTTAAACCTAACAAAAATAGATCTTGATTGAACTGATTGAATTTGTGGGAAAGGTGGTGAAATTCAAATGTTTACTTCAGTGAGCTCTCATAGATGAAGGCAATATCTAACCTAAATTGGAAAGCAAAATTAAGCTTAAATTCAGTGAAAAATAAAACAGGAATCAAGTATTAGAAATTAAAGAAAGAAAAATAATTTTTTTTATCAGATGAACTATCTAACCCAAGGTGAGAGTAGCTGTAGAAATTTGCTAATTTGGGATGTTTGGGATTTTATATCACTCTAACCATTTAAATGTAGTCTGAATGTATGTGGAAATTAAAATATTTTTTCTAGTTTTGTAACAACTTAATGAAATTTACAAGTGTAGAAATTACTACATGAAAGTGCACATCGTGTCATTCAAAAGGTTAGGTGAAATGGTTATATGTGCCCTGTCTTCAGACATGTACAGGAAGGCAACGTGTTCAGTCATACGCTTGCTCATAGCCTGAGAATGTTAACATAAATCATGAGAGTGGTTTTTTGTTGGTAATACATCTAAATAACTGCAGTGTGCATCGTGTCAGGTATGTACTATTGAGTTAGAGGGAAAGGATATTTTAAGCATACAGGATACAGGTGTTTTTTCAATGTCATTGAATGTCATGAATTTTTTTCAACACTTAACTCTTGCATAATTTTGGTTTGCTTCTGTATTTTCTTCTATCATGTTAACATAAAAGCAGAAGAGCTCTTATAGGGAGCGAAGCCACGTTTTTATCTGGTGTCCTAAAAAAGCAAGAGCGTGATTGATGTCAGTGAGCCACAGCTAAAGACATTGCTGCTTGAGTGGTGTGACCATGTGCATAATATCGAATAGGTGAAAGTCTAACAGAGAGAGGTGGAATAAAGGCATTCATTTACAAAGGACTCATCAGATGACACACTCACAAATTCATGATCTTTTTGAGGACTATTACAATGGTGTACACTTTCAAATCCTTTGAAGAGCTTTAGCTGTGCAGCTTCCTTTTATGTCAGCAGGAGACATGTTTTGCTGTGATAAGACTTAGCTGAGTTTTTCACATACTTTGTTACTAAGCAGATCAGACCTTGATCACTTTTATTATGGCATACTATGCATTCTGAAAGTATGTTTAAGTGAGTAGTAGATTCATTAAGTAATGAAGCAAATTATAAGTAATCAGTGTAATTTTTCATATTGTCTCAGCAGTTTCATTTTCATTTATGGTTTTATGTAATATAATTGCCTGAACATTCACAGTTTTTCAGTATGTCATGGCTACTACTATTTTATCCTTGGTTCATATTTCCCTTTTTTTTAATTAGAAGAAAAGCAGAAAGTTTTATTTCGGGAACTTGGATTACTAGTTACGAAGGGAACAAAAGTACTTCCATCTTAGTTGTTGTTAAAATTTCTGTTGACTTGATTAGTTTTAGGATTGATTTCTATGGACTTGGTACTGTCCAGTGAACTGAGAGTGGGTTGTTACATGCTCAATAAATACCCATCACATATGCTTTTAGGAAAGAAAAAAAAAATCCATCTCTCACAAATATTTGCTGTTTCAGTAAAAGAGCTCTTGAACATAAGTAAAATATTATACTGACAAAAAGTAGCATGTTGTAGTAAAATATGAGCGAATAAACCATCAGTTGTACTACAGCAGGACTTGAAGCTCCTGATCTTAAAGGAAAAATAGCTGTTGGCCAGCATTCAGTCATTTTAGTTTGAAGGCAAACTAGGCCATGGAAGAAATGAAGACATGTTTCTATGGTGTTGGTTTCTAATAACATCAGAAGAGTTGTTATGGTTGTAAGAAATACTGTATCATCTTGGCTTGAAGGATCTCCACTCACCAGGAAGGATGAGTTGGTCTGGACACAGCTATATTGGCTTCATGATGTAGGAAGACTTCTCTGTGGCAAGAAATGCATCGCCTTTTGATTCAGGATAGTTTTAACATTCTCTAAGATATATTGTCATGAACTGGGATGTAGCCCAGCTGCTCTGCTGCATCCTGAAGAAATGTAAACAGTCTAAAATGCAAGATGCATTTAAAAAATACATGTGTGAATTTTGAATCAGTGGAAGCACTTGTAACATGGGTTTTCAATTAAATTTGTCACAGGAGTGTAATAGAGAGCTAGATTAGGAACTAGCACCTTGTTGTATATGAAAACAAATGAGGTGAAGAGGCATATGTCTAGAAATGAATTATGTATCTTTAAGAATGTAGGAGCTTCACAGAAACATGGTGTGCTAAGACTTAATTGACTAATTTGGGATTAAAGGTTAGGAAAGCATAAGTATATATCATTTAAATGTAACAGTGATAGAAGACTATTAATTCCTACACAGGCTTGAAAATGAGTTGGCTTTAAAGTGGTGCAGGCAGAGGAGATTGTCTGTTTTGTTTCTTCCTGATGATACACTGGAAGATCCAGGCACAGTCCAAATGTGATCAGCTGATTTTACAAAATATATTCAGCAAATGAATTTATGAAGAAAAGTGGCTACTAGAAATGTATTTCAACTTTGAAGAAATACACCCATCTAACCTCTTTTGCAGTCTGCTAAAAAAAAAAAAAGTAGTCTTAACAGAACACAGTTTCAGACCCAATGTTCTTCTTTTTGGTTATCATCTTTTCTGCAGAAATGGTAGATAGCATCTCTTATGCTTGTGGTCTATTAAGTTTTACCACTTTCCCAAGAATCATACTAAGAAATAATTAAGTACAATTTTGGATTTTGCCCCATAACCATTTATAAAAAGACTGAAAAAGATGCTATTTTCTATCATTTATTAACCCATAGATATAAAAAATTGACACGGTGAAATTTTCTTTCATTTCTTTGAATCATTTGTAAATAATTAAAAAAATGAAAACACCATGAAACTTCCTATTCAGGTAGTGCAAACTTCAAATTTGACCAATAAGGACAAGCTGTTTAGAGTAAGGTTTGGCTTGTTTGTTTAGTGTTGTTTGCTTTTTTAATTAAGCAGGAAAATAAAAGCTCTCTATTTAGGAAGACACCTTCATGCTTTGAGTTTAACTTTTCCTGCAGAAATCTAATGTAAAAGGAATGTTTGAATGGTAAATTATAATGATAAATACTGCAGTCTGCTCCTACTGTTGGCATGTCATTCCTTTTTCGTTTGGAATGACTTGTGTGTTTAGAATTAAACATCTTGATTCAGGTTATACAATTGTAAATAGATGTAAAAGGAAAGGGATTTGAGGTAGACATGCTATTAGAACTGGATAAGATTTTGGTTGTAATACAAAGACAAACTGGTGGGTGATTAATATTCAGCAAGGCCAATGAAAATTTAATTCAACTAATTTAGGTAACAGAGCATCTCATTTTCTTTGCATTCCCAGTGCAAATGCTATTTTCATCTCCATGGTGGTTCATATCAGCTAATTTCTGCACAACTACAGTTGCTGACAGTGGGAGAAACACTGTCTTGGTCTTACAAGAACTCTTTGAAGCCTACAGAGCAGCATTGGCACAGACTGTTAGTAATATTTGAAATTACTTTTCTGAAAGTAACTTATCTCATCCTAACACACCTTATATTTTTGTCTGCTGTAATTTTCTTTCTTGTGGCCCTTTCTGGAAACACAAAGAAAGCCATAGTGAATAAGTATAGAGTGTAGAATTCATTAAAAGCTGTTTAAATACTGTGTAGAGGATGTACCGGGAAAAAAACACAGAATGAATATTGATTTGTAATGTGTGTTGGGAGTGGGAGAACAATGAATTTCAGAAGTTGCTTGCCTTTGATTATTTAAAATATTTCTTCTGTTTTTACTGACAAAAAAAATCTGTCTAGAACTGTGTATTCCTACAGGACTGTGAAGAATCCTCTATATTTTTAAACAATTGTTAGAAATGGATTAGCAGGAATCTGTGTGCTTATTAAAGGATGATAACTATAGTGTCTTTTCTGCAAGAGGGCAGCAGGCAGATTTTTTTTTTTTCCCTGTGAAATTAAAAATGTAATGCTTCTGTTAGAATGCATATTCAAGAGAAGAGGAATGTGAGGGCTTTTTCTGCGCTTTTTGTGGTGTGTGGTGTTTTAGGTTTTTTTGTATGAGTGCGTACAAATCTCAGGTAAGCGTTTCTGATATCTGGTTAAAATAAGTCTGTCCTTTTTGTGTGCCCCAGAAGTCCACACAAGGACTGTGCAAATTTCAACAATCAGAGAAATTACAGCAGTTAAAAAATACAGAACTGCAAAATGGGTCAATAAGGTACAAAATCTGTTACTGTAGTTGTTTTAAGTTTCTAAGGAATGTCTATCCCTTCTGCTCCCACTTTACCCTCATAAACTGGGAAACAAGTTTTTTGAAAATTTCACAGAAAGATGAGATTCAGTTTATTGCCCCAGAGTATAAGCCAGTATATTTTTCATTTCGTCCTCACTCTTTCATGTTCTCTCTGGCCTTGTGAGTCTATGTGTTCTGGGCAGAATTTAATAGAAATTCAGGCAAAGAGTGGTCATGATTTTCTCTCCCAGCACAAGATGCAGCAGCTGATCCAGGGCCTGGTCTATTGGGACATCAGGAGGAGTTGGTCAAGAAGAGTGGAACTGAATCAGAGTTCTCTCATTTTAACTGACTGCTCAAATCATTGATCTACTATTTAATGTGAAGTATCCCATTACCACCATTGTATCTTAAAAATGTAAGGGTGGCTTCTAATTTTTCTGTGCAACTTGGTCTTATGAATGTGTTTAGTTAATTAATTAAACTGTGTTTTGATCTTATTTTAATATTTTCCTCCTTTTTTGTCAGAGTTGAACAGAAAGAGTGAGAGAGCGAGACTTTTCTGGATTTTTTTGCAATGTTTATTGCTTCTACAGGAGTATATGGCACAAGGAATCATTCTAAAATTCTGTAAATTTCTAAGGTTTGCCATTTTTGCATAACCAAATGATAAAGATGAGGACAGTGCAGATTAATGAGAGACAGCTGACTACTTGCAGATTTTGTTCATTATTAATTATGCACACTTTGATTAACTCATTAATTAAAAACAATTAAGTATCTCTTGGTGGACTCCTAAACTGTACCTAGTTACGAATAATTGATGAAAATATTTTTGAGAGACTGTTTCAGAATACTTAGTGATATGCCTAACCTTGTCTAAATGTTGTGAAAGAAAATAATTACTATTTATTCATATACATATATATATAAAAAAGATGTTATGCTTTCATGAAGTAAATTGGCACCACCCAATGTTTAAATACAGATTTGAAGAAAATAATCTGCCTTTGCTCTGTGGACAGTGCTTACAACATGTCTAGTGTACTTACTTTTCTGATTTTGAATATGAAGCACTCTGGTTCTCAGAAAGTGAGGTTTCAGTTATGGGACAGAGAACAAATGGACAGAAGTACCAGGATTATTTAATTTATGTTGATATGCTTTTTATTTATAAATGTATGCCACATGCAAAATACTTTTAAACAGGATCATATTTACTAAGAGAGAGACTCAATCCAGGTTGCATGTACAAGCCCTTGTGTGTTAAGATTTCCTAACCAGAGTCCTCCTGGACAACTCATTGGATATCTGCTTTTCTTCAGAGTCTAGATTTTTTTTTTTCTCTGCAGAGATTGCCTTTTGAAGGCATACAGCTTTAAGGCTGTGACCTGATTTCAATCATAGTATATATTCATTATCCTTCTCTACTTAGTTTCTTGCGAATGCATGTTAGAACTGCTTTTTTCCCCTTGTTCTTAGTAGTATGCTTTAAGAGATACCCCATGGTGATATGTTGACCCTGAGCAGTAGGACTTGAGATAGTTACAAATGTGAATACTTGGCTCTTTGATATTATTTATCATATATTATTTTTAAAAGATTACGGTGTAAAGTCAGTGGTCCTTTTAGTTTTCTTCTGTAAATCGTGTAAGGCAAACAGTTCACCTTGCTTGCATGGCCTTGCCCTGTATGAAATGCTTCTACATGCTCCCATTTTTGCCACTAGCCAAAATGCAAACATGAATTCTACAGACTGGGATCTGTACTACCTTAGTCTTGTTTGGACATTTATTCCAAAGCAAACCATAGTAAAGCTGTACTAAATCAAAGCGGTAGCCTTTTGTTTTCCATTTGGATGGATGTAGTCCACTTCATAAAGTGCTCTGTGCTGTGGAGTCATTTGGTAAATACCAACGCGCTCCAGCACTGACGCGCCCCTGTTTTGGCTCCCAGAAGCAGAACGTGATTTATATAAGCTGTCACAGTATTAACATTAGTAATGCTTTCTTCCTCAGCTCTCTGAGAATTAAGTTGCTTGCCTTTTGAATACAAAATGCAATAAAGTAGGAACTGTATTGAATGGCAGTATGAATTTTTAGGTAATAAAACCAATGTGTCAGCAAATAACGGTTGGAGAGCAGATTCCCCCAAAACCATTTTAGTGGTTTTATTCATGTTTTTTCCTAGCCAGCATTATGCCCTTATAATTTAGTTTTCCTTTGGTTATGTATATGTTCATTATCAAGACGTAGTTTAACCTATCTTTGTATTCTTTCCAAAAAGATAAGACTCTGTTTTTGTCCCTCTCAGTCAGAGTTCATTCCCTGTTTTTGTCTGAAATATGCCAAGACAGTAGCAGTGGAAATAGTTCAGGACTTTTGTCAACATCATACTCCTGTAAATCAAACAGTCCACACTGATGAAAATAGAACTTTTATATATAAGGAAGAAAGGTAAACTGCTCACCACGCAACCTTCATTTTTTACCATATCCTCACTGAAACTATAACCTGCCTCCATGTAACTTCAGTGGTGAATTCAGAGCTATTAGCTTGTGGACATTGTAACCAAAAAAAGCTCACAAACAGATTCCTGCTTATTTTGGTTTCCTCAGTTTTAGTCTACTCAGTTTGAGTATTTTTTTTGAGACCCTGCATTTCTAAAATATTTGGGAATCTCTTTGCCGATCTTGGGTTGACTACAGGCATATGAAGGAATTCAGAATAGCAAATTAATTTATGGAAACACTGATACTCGGATGTTTTCTCTGGAGAATATCCCTTGTCTCTAGAATAAAGTTTGTTTTCTAATGTTATTTTCTGCTATAGGAGTTTACTTTCAGAGAGTGCCCTATCATATTGATATTTTCTTATGTATAGCTCTTCTCACCAAAAGTGGTTATTGTTATTCCCTACAGTGCTCACTACCACAGAACTTACTGGTAGCAGGATTTTTACTTCTCATTAAATGTTTTCCTGCTTTTCAGATTTTACTTTGAAACAAACTTTTCCAGTGTGCTAACTGAAGTATTTGTGTCAGTGGTTTATAAACAGAAAAAAAAAAGATTCCGGTAGAAGGGGAAAGCCTTGGCTTATCGTTCCTGTGGCTTGCCATGAATACTCTATGGAAAATTTCCAATCAACTTGTGAACAGGAACAGTGCCCACATAGCAGATGGCTATGAGTGTAAGCATACAGAAGACCATGTCCATGCATTAAATGTGTTTACTGAGGGCAGATTTCCCAGGCTAAAATATCATGTACCTGCATTGTGCCAATGATTGAGAGGATATGCTACTATTGGTCATCTTATAAAGAAGTCTGACTTAGAGAAATAGTAATATTTTTCTTACATGCATAAAAAGTCTTCCATGAAGAGAAAACAAACTTTTTGTTTTGTTGCATATGGGTTTAATAAGGATTTTTAAAATTTCTTTTTAAAATTCATAGTAAGAATTTTAATGAAAACCATAAAGAAGCAAAAATGTTATCATCTAACAGAAGATGAATTATTGCATAAAATTAATATAGCTGTTTGTGCCCAATTTTCAGACTTAATAAATGAAAGTGAGATTCATTGGTTCCTCAGATATTCTGTTGAAAGACTGTTTTATAACCAGATCCTGTGACACTTATCTGTATTGTTAGAATACTGCAGAGGGACTTGCTCACATGAATACATTTGCAGAATGTTACCATTGGTTTGCTTCATTGGAGTGTGTTCCCCTCTTGTTTTTTATGAGAGAAACTTTTATCATTCTCACTTATTTCACAACATGTTGTGTCTGTTGACAAAATCAGCAAGCAATTGCAGGGTAATCTGTTCTAGATTCTTGATCTTGAATCACATTTTTCTTACCAGCTATAAATAAATGTATAATTTGAAATAAATATAGATATTAAATCTACTTAGCAATCCTGGTCAAGTGAAATAATCAATAGGTGGTCTTAAAAACCATAAGTAAAAGAAAAACGATGGAAACTGACCACAGTGTTTGAGTGAGTACCAAAATTTATTTTTTTAATATGAGTAGAACTAGTGTCCCTGTACTTTAAACTACATGAGAAGTATAGCTAGGCTGATTAACTGAAATTTATTGTCAGATTATTACTGAGGTCAAAGCTATAATATTTGAAACGCAGCATTATTGAAAGCGTTAGTAAAAGATTTTTACTGTTAACACCACCATAATAGAAAGAAATAATACTTTACAACATGATTTTTTCTATTCAGCTCTTCTGTATTTTAGAACTTTCTCAATGTGAGCTGTTGCAATTTTTAAACATATATTTAAATATCTCTATTGTTGTTATTCAAAAGATTAGATATTGAAGGCTGTAAACTGCTGTGTGATGGATTGAAGACTGGAGGAAAAAAATTGAAAATATGATGCTCATTTATTCCTTTGGGAAGAGGAGGCACTGTCAGCTATTTTCTTATATATTCAATATTACCAGTCTTCACTGTACTTTATTCCGGTGAGAATGTCATCGTTTGGGAAAACGGAAACCTCATTGCTTCTTCAGGACTTGTATTTGCAAAACAGTCAAGTAGCAATACTGAGATGCCAAAAAAGCTTGGTTCCTGCCAGGAGAAGATTACTTTATTGTGTAAATGAAGGTAATTTGTGGGAGGCATTTTTTGAAAGCCCCATTCAAACGACAGACTGTTTTTATTTTAGATTACAGAAACATCTGCAAATATTCCACTTTGCAGAATATTTGATTAAAACTGTTGTGTTTCTTGGGTCTGTTACAGAGGGTCGGCAGAGACTGGCTGACTTCAGAAGGCAGGTCCCTAGGCATATGGTACTACCATCTGAGTAAAGATGGTAAAATCTTGTACCTAGGCAAATTAGAGTAATTTAGGTAATGCATTATTTGCTCTGAGACAGGGCTTTCAATAACCTTGTTTGAACTTCAGTATTGAAAAATATGCTTGTTGTGTGAATTTTGGAGAATAGTGTATACTATCTCAAGAGGTAGGAGGGATATGATTTCAGGTACATAGCAACTCCATTTTAGGCAGGATATAGAACCAAGGATTTCTGACTTAATTTTCAAATTTCTTTCCTTCTCCTGCTTGCGGCATATATACATTGTGAATGGATTCTGTCCTCCTCTCCTCTACAGAAAATGCTTGATCTAAAAGGGTCTTGCAAGTGATTCTGTGTTCAGTTGCTGCAAGGCAAGCAACATGTTCCGTATTTTTACATTTTATGGTTTTGAACCTAACAAAACAATTCAAGGCTCTTCTTTTTTTTTTTAATATATTTAATATGCTAATCATTAACATCCGATTACGTTATGCAATGTGTAGTCTGGACTACAAAAGAATTGTTTAGCTTTGAGTAAAACTTTACCAGTTTAGCAAGCTATGTATATTTTTGCTTGGTTTTAATAAACTAGCCATATCTGCTTGTTTACTTTGTTGTATTTACTCACAAGTCTTTGTCTAAACAGTGAATTAAAATATCTCTATTTAAGATGTTAACTGCATTCCACATTAATTTAATAAATTGAACAATGCTTAGTGCAAGTACTATAGCCTAAAGTAATTTGAATAATTGAATAATACGACTTTGTGTAGAGAAAACCATTTGTAGCAGCAGTTCCTTTTCCAAAGGAAAGCAGAGTGCAAACTCCAAATGTTATGTTGATAAATGTTTTGTAAAACCTGCTGATCCCATTGCATATGTGTGGATAAGGCATCTAGACACTGACATTCTCTTAACGTTATTTATAGCTACAGCAAAAAGCAAACGATAAGTGCACTCAAGTGCACAGAATGTTAAGTGTTTAAGATGGCAGCTTAAAAAGAGATCATCGCACTCAGAGGAGAAATAGCCTTTAGGGTATTCACAGCAGGAAGAACCCCAGAGACCAGATGAAAGCAGGTGTTGAAATGACAGCATAATTCTTCTTTCTATTGAAGATGTTGAGAGTTTAGTTGAAGGGATTGCAGTTTCAATCTACTAGTTTTTCTGTTTCCTTTCTCTGACTTCTGCTGCAATTAGAAAGTATTATAATAAAATATTTAGTTGGGAGAAGATGCAAATTAGATCATCTGCCATACTGACCTTGTAGATATGAAGAAAACTTCACAGGAAATTACCCAACAAAAGGGAAAAAAACCCCACAATTATAAACTGGGGGGTGTGTGTGTGGAATTTGAACCAAACAGAAACCTAGAACATCTGCCAAAATGACACACTTAAACTAGACCATGATGCTTTGATTAAAGGTTAGTAAAATGTATGCAATATGTGGAAAAGGAAGACATTTGTATACCGTATACAGTGATAAAGAATGACTATCACATTTATTTGCCTGAACAAAAACAAGCTGAGTGATACCAAGCTGTGGTTGACACGCCTGAGGGATGGGATGCTGTCCAGAGGGACCTGGACAAGCTCAAGAAGTGGGCCCATATGAATCTCATGAGGTTCAACAAGGCCAAGTGCAGGGTCCTGTGCCTGGGTTGGGGTGACCCCCAGTATCAGTGCAGGCTGCGGGATGAAGGGATTGAGAGCAGCCCTGCTGAGAGGACTTGGGGGCACTGGTGGATGAAAAGCTGGACATGAGCCGGCAGTGCACACTCGCAGCGCACAAGGCCAACCATCTCCTGGGCTGCATCCAAAGCAGCGTGGCCAGCAGGTCAAGGGAGGTGATTCTGCCCCTCTACTCCACTCTGGTGAGACCCCACCTAGAGTCCTGCGTCCAGCTCTGGACCCCTCAGCACAGGAAAGATATGGACCTGTTGGAGAGGGAGGGCCCCCTCCACCCCCAGGGGAGGGCCACAAAAAGTGATCAGAGGGATGGAACACCTCTCCTCTGAGGACAGGATGAGGGAGTTGGGCTTGTTCAGCCTGGAGAAGGAGGGGTCCAGGGACACCTTACTGCAGCCTTCCAGTACTTAAAGGGGACTTAGGAGAAAGATGGGGACAGAATTTTAGCAAGGTATGTAGTGATAGGACAAGGGGTCATAGTTTTAAACTAAAAGAGGGCAGATTTAGACTGAATAGAAGGAAGAAATTTTTCCCAATGAGGGTGGTGAAGCACTGGCACAGGTTGCCCAGAGAGGTGGTAGCTGCCCCATCCCTGGAAACATTCAAGGTCAGGCTGGACGGGGCTCTCAGCAACCTGATCTAGTTGCAGATGCCTCCGCTTCATTGCAGCGAGGTTGGACTAGATGACCTTTAAATATCCCTTCCAACCCAAAAATTCCATGATTCTGTTCTGTGACAAAAATAGTATCTCATACTCTATCAGCTTCTTTAACCTCTTCGCTTTAATAGTGATATGGCTTAGAAGTTCAGTTTTATTTAATCCACCGTTTCATTTGCTGTGATGTGTCACACTGAGAAAATAAATATATCAGCCCATAGTATATTCTAGCTACTGTTTTGACTCATAATACTTACATCAAGGCTAATTTGGGAGAATAAAAATAAGAAAACCTTCCAGTACAGTTCTTTTCTAAATATGTGTGTATTTAAAGTTAACCTTTTTTAAGTGAATTGTTCTGTGTGCACATTTTAACATAGTAATTGAACTATCAGTATTTACAGTAGTGTGCCAACAGAAATTCTCCCAGGCATTAATTTCAGAGATACTTTAAAATCATCGTATCCTCCTTCTCATATTGGGTTTATTTTCAAAAATACGTCTTCAGATAATATTACTTATGTATTTTTTTTACTAAGTTTACAATTAGTAGGGAACAACACATACTAAAAGCTATTTTTCATGTTTTGAGAAAGGTCCATGTTCCTTGTAATGAAAAGAAATACTTAAGGCTAAAGCTTTTACTTTTCTTCTTCTGCTGACTAATAACCTGACCTTGCTGCTGCATCATCTTTCCAGGGTTGCTTGTGTGAACATGTGTGTGATACTACCTTGAGGCTGTGGTAATGAAAGAGTGAAGTTATTGGCCAGTGAATGAATGGTTCTTCCAAAACGGTGTAATAATCACTTTTTGGAAGTGGCCAAGAACCCCGCCTTTTTGTGTGTTTGCTGTAAGTTGGAATTTTTGTTATTGTTGGCATCTCAGAGATTTCCTTCATCGATCTTTTCAACACTGGCAATATCCCATTTCTGTCTGTTTTCAGCCACACTACAAATGCCATAAACTTTGTTGAAAAAGAAATTGCATTTCCTAAGATTTCTGTCAGTGCTTCCCTACATTGTACATTATAATAGCAAACGGAGAATCATCATCCACACTGCAGGGACCAGGCAACTCAGCAGCAGGAGGAGGCTATAATTTACTGTAAAGCAAAGAACAAAATTACCTAACCGTTGCCAGGCTTGTATCTTACAAGTACAGCGAGAAGAGAGGAACGTGGTTTGGTTGTTTTTACTTGTGTATAATGCAGAAAAAAGGAAGCTGTCAGAATAGACTGGTAGTGTTAACTTAATGGTTGGACCTGGTTTTAAGGGTCTCTTCCAAATGAAATGATTCTCGAATTCAAATAGATTGCTACAAATATAAATAATCTTGTACCACAGCTTAATAAAATCAATAAAACTGTGATGTGAAGTTAAGCTTTGGCTTTTCCTGCTTACAGAGGTTATCAGATCTGAGTTTTCTCTTTAGTATACACCCAGAGAACAAGGTGGGCCAGTAAAGAAATCATCATCCAAGCTAGTGGAGGAAGAGTTATCTCTACTTCCCGTGTGGCTGCTATGAATGGCTGACAAGCCAGCATGCAGAACTGTAAGTTTCTTGGGTGCTGTTTATTGTTTTTATTGTTATTATTGTTATTGTTATTATTGTATTAATACATTAATATTATTATATTAATATTATTATTGTATATCTCACTGCTGAAACATTGGTGGCCATGCATATGCAGATGGTCTTGATTAATGAAGCCAGTAATTTCTGAACTGCTGATGCCAGGGCTTTGCCCTTGAGGAACCAGCAGTCTCCAGAAGTGACTTTGATCATGCTCGGTTTGATTGTAGCTTAAAAGTATAGACATTGTATTACAGGGTTTCTGTGATATAAATAGGCAGAAACATTATTGCTGAAGGCATAAGAAATATTGACTGGTTTTGTTTACTACTGTCAGGTAGAAGTGTCAGGCCTGACCTAGCCAAAATCCTTAGAAAAGCAACCAGTAACAGTTGGCAGATCCAAAGAAGAGAGGAGGGGAATTTGCATTTGAGCCTGTAAAAGAGGAAGGGCAAGAGGAAGAAAGAGTGGGAGACCTCTTACTGTTTTTAAAGATAGAGAGTAGGAAAATATATTAGTGGTAATTTACTGGAAACAATGAAAAATTGAAAGGAAATGGATGCAAAAATTGCATTGTTCATTAACATTGACCATGAACGGGGCGGGGGGGGTAGAAATAAAAGAATGGTCATAACAGTAAGAGAAAGGGAAAGACACAGCACCTCTAGTATGTAGCAACATAGCATATAGCAACAGTAAAAGACAGGTGAGCTTCAGGCAAATGAAAGAAGTAGAGGACAGGACAAAATTATTCATACTTCAATGAGGAAAGGGACAAATTTATGTAACTGAGGGGTTTTTGTTTGTGTGGGGTTTTTTGTTTTTTTAAAGATGAATGTTAGCAGAGCATAGCCAGAAAACAGACATATGAGTCATATTTGAGAAGTAGGATATGGGATAAAAAACAGGCTGCTTCCTGTATTCAGGTTGTTTCAGACAGTAGAAAAGGATAGCTCCACATTACTGCTATATATATGTGTGTGTGTGTGTGTTTATGTGTACATATATATGCATATATATACATGTCTGTGTATATGCATGTGTGTGGAGAGTTGGCTATGGGTCCAAATTAGCTGCGAATGTTTGGTTTATATATATATATATTTGGTTTTTTAATTGTACACATTTATTTGTTTGCTATGGTCATATTTCTTTCACTTACGTTGCTTCCCTCTTCTGTGTCCTTGATTATGTTTTTGGCATAATAAGGGGGGAAATAAAACTTTGTAGTTTAAGGTGAAGTTTAATTAGTTTGTTGAAGATACTATGTGGTATGACGCTAAAACAAATAAAGGTGTATCTTGGAAGACCAAAGAGCTCTTTCTGATCTTAGATGTTTCTTAAATCCCGTAAGATGCTACTCCTTCCCACAGCCTGCTTTCCAGCATTAAACTGGCAGAAATGTAGGCATGATATTCTCACCGCTATCTTTAAGAATGTAAACCAACACCCCTCAGAACATACACATGTGAAACTCCTGTGAGTTTGTTGTTCTAAGATTTATAATCTAGGCCTGATAGTGAATCTTTTACAAATAGATAATTACTCAAATGAATAACATGTCTAATGTCAACAACTGTGCAATAGCTGTATGCTTGATGGAGCTCTACTAAGTCAGAAAGTATCGCTGCTGATTTCAGTAGAGGTTAAACAAAGCCTTTCTATACTTGGTCCATATATTATTGTAGGTGGTGATATTTCCCAGCTTGCCAATTTTTAGGTCTTCAGCTAGAAAGTTGCACTGAAAGAGTTCCTTTTGTTTTGCATGCTAAAGAGAGTCAGAAAGGGAGCAATGATATTCACTGAACAGGGGATGCTTCAACAAAAAATTGTATTAGCAAAGGTTTTGAGACTAGTAGAAAACTTATGTTTTTATTCTGCCTCTTGGCTCTCTATTGTGAGTTGATATAAAGAAATGATTCAGCCATGCAGATGTGTGCAGCTTTCAAATATTATCTCACTTGTTGTACTTGGGTTTTCTGTAGAATACATCAATGCCGCTCACCTTCTCTGAAGCATCCATTGGAAACATGCCATCTTAAAATAGCTACTTTCATTAAAATATTCTCCTCCAACAAATAAACACCTGGACACTGCTATGCCTTTTCAGAACAACTTTGTGTTGTCTGCCCTGTCTGCATAAGGTCATAGCCTTCTTTTACCTTTGATATCTTCTTAACTGGCCTACCAGTGATATTCCTTATTCTTGTTTTTTCATGAGTTGCTTCTGCCTCTGTTTTTGAAGAATTGAGTGGGGACTGATAACCTTTTAATATAGATTTAAAAACAACCTATACAATTATATTGTTGGAACATAATTCTGTGGCTTTTGTTTCCTGTAGAATGACTTTCAAATCTTGCATATAAGATACTACTTTTTATTGGTGATTGGAAGCATTTATAAGGGAATATATTATCTCCATAAGATGCTGGTAAGTGTTGTGCACAATTAAATGACCTTTCCCTCCTGTATAGTAGTCAGGATGATTTCTGGCAATCTTTTGTTTCTCCTTAGGGGCTTCTCACCAGCTAGATACAGTCCTGCATTAATGCATTCTCATCAGAGTGTGTTTATGTATAGCAGTGTTGGAAGTAATAAGCACTAGGTCTTGTCTAGCATATGAGTCAGTAAATACATAAACAGGTACAGATTTATGACTCTGTGCTTCAGAGGATCACAGTGCTTGATATACAGTGCAGTCAACTTTATCTGAATGTCACAGAGGATAGTGAAGATATCTGGAATACCAAGGTCATTTTTGATTAAATTAATAGGTTGGGATTTCTTTTGTACCAGAGTTTCAAATAACTTTAGTTCTCATAATCAGGATTATTGGATATGGAATGGGTGTCCTTGAAATATGTAAATTATCCTGTGAAATACAGATATTAAGAGGAGGCTGATGTCGTCTTACCAGTGTGAATATTTTAGTGGATAGTGTTTTTATTGGAGACATACTGACTCTTTAGCAAGTAACATAAATTCCAAAGTGTTTGTTCATGTTACTAGTGTTAGTATAGCCTTCTTCGGTGGAGTCAATGGAAGAACTCTCATTGCTATCAGTGGATTAAATATTTCAGTCTGCAAAACTGTCAGCCATCAGTGCTCACAAGGTAACTACCTTTTATCTCACCTTTACTATTCTCCACCTGACAGCTTTGCCGAGCATATTTGGGCTACACTTTTTTTTTTTTAATAGTGCTTTGTTTTGTGTAAAGGAAATTTGCCATGACTGTAAAAGCTACAATAGCAGACCAATGCTTCTTTTTTCTTTTTAAATGGGGGTGATGAGCTTAGATAGTATTCTAAGAGCCTTCTCCTACGTATCTACCTTTTTTTAAATGTAAAAGGATCAAGATAACTTCTTCTCAGTTACGCCTCACTTCTAGAACTAGAAGAAAAAAGTGACTTACACCATTTCTCATCAGAAAGAATGCCTGTTGTATTCTGTTGCATGCATGGAGCTAAGGCATTGGAAGAGAGACCCTTAATAACCATGCAGTTTTTTTAGCATTCCATTTACCAAATGTGAAACTTAAATAACAACTGTGGCTATATAATAAATTAAAAAGTGAAGATTCATCCTGGGACAGCGTGTGCTACATTCTGCACAATTCTATTAATCACAGAAGAAAAGCCTGATGTCTGCTAAATCAATCCTCGTGCTTCTGTATTTTGCTCAATACTTAGTGTTTGTCATCAGTCTTCAGCTGTTCACGTGCCAGGTGAGCCTTTACAAGCTATTTTAGTTATGGACTCTTACAATTTAATGTGTGGATGTGATGGGGTAGTCTGAGCTTGGTTTGTGAATTTTAACAAAAAGAAATCTTACTGAAGGAAAGATTAATTCTAGTTTTCATTTAAATGTTCAGTAAACTTTGGATTGTATAGTTAATTACATTTCAAGACTGTAGAACACAGACAAGGAAGCTCTTGTGAATACCACTAGCATAGATGATCATCTGCTCTGGACATGATGCTTAGATGTCCTGGAGAAAATTCTCTAATACTTGGTGATTTGTAAATTAATTTAACTTCCAGTGTCTTTTTTTATTTTTGGAGCAAATAATTCAAGTCAATCTAAGCAAATATATTACCTTATCATTAGTTTTCTGTTCACTGGATGTTCTTTCTTAACACAAGGGAAAACTTCCTTACTGTGAGAGTGACCAAGCACTAGCACAGGTTGCGCAGAGAGACTGTAGATTCTCCATGCTAGGAAATATTCAAAAGCTGACTGGACATGGTGCTGAGCAGGTGACCCAGATGACGAGGTTCCTTCAAACCTCAACTATTCTGTGATTCAGTGATATAGGAACTGTACACAAAAGGGAATTATTTTTACTATTTTGATTACTTTGATTTGTCTGTGGGAAATGTTTATGTTGTAATCATCTCTATAGAAGAAATTTCCTGGTTCAGCTTTTTCGGTTGCTATTAGAACTGTCTTTCACTATCAAGATTTTTATATAAGCAAGCTGTATAAACAATAGGTATTTGGCTAGAAATTAGTAGAAATAACAAAGTATGTATGGTGGCAGAGTTTGAATTGTCTAACAGCAAAATCTTTTCCCAGGGAATTTTTTACCATATCTTGTCTTGTTTTCTTCATCCTAAATAGTAAACAGTTGACTTAGTGGAGAATGTCCTTTTCCAGCATCCTGCTTGTTTGCAAACCTCACATCTTCAGCAGCTTTGTTTTTAGTAACCCTCCCACTTTTAAGCTGTAATGCTGGATGGATTTTACTGGGGGGATTTGTAGTCGCTGTTATTTCTGCAGGAACAGGGATAGTGTATCGTAGATGCGAATGGGACTGTAACTCCTGGTTATGAGGGTGTGGCAGAATGCCAATAACATATCCCTATATACGCTAGGCAGTTTGGGTTACAAGAAACTACATTTTTAATCTTTGACTTATCTCAGTTTATCTATGCATAATACTCAGGAGCAGGATAATTTGCACATGCACAGAGGAAATACATAAAAAGAAGCATGTATTTGTGTAAATTGGTTAGCAATATATGGGTGGTTCCACCTAGGTGTTGCAGCATCAGAATAAGCTCTCATCTGTGAGGGCATGAAAGGCAATGCAGGAACAAGTATTGTCTTGCCACTTTGCCAGGGAGACTGAGAACTGATGCTGTATCTGAAGTAACGAGCTGCAGCAGAAGTACTGCGAGCGCTTAGATTCTTGCCATTCTCATTTTGACTGAAAAGATTTCTTGATTTGGAACAGGGTGCTAATAAGAGCTGGAAGGTCAAAAAATACTTGATTAAGTTGAAAGGCTCAACAGTGAATAGTTGTAATGCATACCACAAATCATGATTTCACAGACAGATTTGTATTTAACTAAACTATAACAAATGAGGCACTTGACCTACATAAGGCTGTAGGTTCTGCTATGGGTGATTACGGCAGTAGCATCTGGTACTTCCTGCCTTGTTTGAAATATCACCCAGCCAGTCATCTGCAGTAAGAATATACCACTAGAATAAAAGTTACTTGGGGGCAGAAGCAATCCCACAGTTGACAAAGCTGAATATTAGGATCTGTAGTTGTTACTTTGGACCACTTACGATGATGACGTTCATTGTTCCTGAGAACAGCTGTGACCATGAAGTTGTTGATTTGACAAAGGCAGAAGATTGAGTCATTGCACAGAACAGATATTAGCATTTTTACCTAGCAACCAAAGACTGAATAACTATCTATGGCATGGATCAGATTAAGATTTTCTGAAATTTTGGGTTAGAAAAATTGCAACATCTGACTCTGGTCTCTCTCCACTTTTTCTTCTGCTAGCTCCCTTGACTCTTTTGCCTCCTCTTCCCTATTTTGCTAATACACTTTGTTTCTATCACTTATATGTATCCGACTTAATTGTTTACCATTAGGATTCTTCAAAGTTGTTTTCTTGGGTATGTTGGCATTATATTGTATATAAATTGTTTTTGTGTTTTCATGATTTTGATGGATTCCTATTTTTATTATGTTTATAATGCATAGCTAAAGTTAGTAGCTTTCATAAATGGATGTTGATATAGGAAAGAGCAAGCAATTTAACTGCCTGCAAATTTTCAAGATAAGTCTGCATGTTGCAATAAAAACTGGTAAATACCAGTTGTGCAAGTAAAGACAAAATTAAGACTATATACTATCACACCTAAAAAAACCAATGTAAATCAAACAGGAGTTACATACATTAGTACCAGCATTAAAGTATGATCAAATCAGTTCCAGTAGACCAGATAATAAAATTTTAAGGGCTTGATTACATATAGATTTTTGCTGATTAAATATCTCTGATTAACTTCATGCATTATTATTCCAAAAGAAGCGTACCTTTTTCTTTTAATCTTAGCTAATTTTGATGGCACTGGACATTCTGCTTTTACGACATCTGCGTATAGAATGCTCCAGTGGGAGCTAATAAACTAGATTGTAAATAGAGAAGAACTCAGAGTTAGCTTTCTGTTGATTGTAGTCACAATTAACTGGTTCATTCAGCTAAGAAAAATCTGTAAGTTGGAAGAGGTGTTACATATTAATAGTTTACCTCAGTGCATTACTCAGCATTTGAAGTCAGTCACAACTTTAAATAAAGCATATTTGGCATTTCAGTGATGTAACAGAAATATTCAGCCAAATCTGTGGTTTTTTTTTTTTTTTTTATTATTATTATAGACTTTACTGAGCCTTTCTGGAAAGTTTAATTGGTACGTACATGACAATTACAGCACAGAATCTGGACTAAAACTGGTAGTACTATGCTTATCTTAGGATTTAAAAATGTAGAATACTCTTGTGTATGAACACGTTTGTGTCATAGTAATTAAGGCAAAACACGTTTGTGTCATAGTAATTAAGGCAAAGCAAATATATGCATATATATGCCAAAGTAAAAGACCAAACCATCAAAAAAGTAAATTTTTTATGAGTTATGACCAAATGTCTTTTTTACCTTGAGTTGGGAGAGATTGAGAACAGAAGTTTCTTCTATACACTGTTCATTACTTTATCTAACTGTCCTATTCACCTCTTTCCAAAGGGAAAAAAATATTTTTTTTTAGTGTCTCTTCAAACAAGCATTTTCCTTTTTGGTAAGGGCACAACATTGTTTTTTATTTTAATTTCCATTTCCTACACGTATCAGTTGCAGAACAAGCAAGGCATTAAGAAACTACTCCCAAACTCACTGAAGTCACTATCCTGGGATCATGTTTCATTTTTTTTGTTTCAGTTACTCCAGTTATGTGATGTACTCCTTCACTTCATACTTTTAAAGGCTTTTGATTAAATTCCATTAAGACTTAATGCACATATGTGTGATGAAAAGGAAACAAATAAAATTCAGTATTTGTCAGTTAAATCTTGTGTACACAATGAGCAAAATAATATTATTTAATGATAAGAATGTTTACCGTGGAATTAAGCTTACTAAATTTATGCCAGCTAATTCTTTATAAAAAGTGTGGTAAATAAGTTTAGGGAAGGATTATCTACTTCACATTTGTTTTGTGAGTTTGTTTTGTGGGGTTTTTTCCCCCCTCAATTTTTTTTCCATCCTCAGTGAAGAATCCTGTTTGGCATAGCTATTTCAAAATCTGTAAAATTTCAGTGGGGTGTATCCTTCTCTGAGATGCACAGCATGGATTTCTACTAACCTTTGTCTACTTGCACGCTATTGATACTCATATATTTAAGTGCCTGTGTTCATATAGTCAAGTGCTGGTGATGCCATGTTTCAGCGATGGGAACACTCTAAAAACCTAAGGTGCAAGTGAAAGTTTTTCTTTAAGTAAAACAGATTATTGCATTGGAATTATATTATTCTCAGAAGTTCTTACTGTCAATGGAAACTAATGTTAAGATCTTTTCACTCTTTCTTTCCTTCAGTTGATTCTCTCCACTTTGTTTTTCTTGATAGCTGGATTGTTTCTCTCTGACAGCAAACAAATAGTACTTGATTAAGTCAAAGAATGCTAAACAAAGGCTTGGCTTAATTTAAATCTTTGAATTTCTAAGATTAATTACTCTCTATTCCTTCAAAATAAGACCACATTCCCTCAAAAGTTCCTGTTGGAAGGTTTGCTTCATTTGTAAGCTGCTTGGATCATCCTGAGTGTGATGCACATTGAGTTTCAGCTGAGAACAGTGAATTTCCAGATAAAACGTCCAGAAGCACATTTCAGGATTTGAGACTTTTAAATGTTTTGGCTAAAAACCTCTTGACTAATTGTGCACTCTGTAATGATCCAAGATTATTTTAACAAATGTGGAAGTAACGTGCAGGGAAAAATAAAATTGAATGACACCCCAACAGTAATGACAAATAAAAGCTTTAATTATTACACCATTTTAATGAATAGTGCGTGCAGTGCTAACTGTAGTTCTGAAAGCCTCCTACTGGTTATTGTCACTGGATGAGGCAGAAGGCAGGATTCTCACAGGGTGATGAACCATTAGTTTATATGTCGATAATGTAGTTAAAGATTGTTTGTAAGGTGGTGAATCCAGATCCTTTCCCCCTTCATTTGACATCAGCTTGATATTCAGATTCCCCAAGATGACACACAGGTAATCATGAGTGAACTGCTTTTTCTGTGTGTTCATGTTTGATTTGTTACAGTTGGACAGTCATATTTATGAATACATTTTAAAAGTTGCACTGTGACGGAGTATTTGCAGTTGCCTGGATGGTGTGGGGAGGTTTTGTTTGTTTGTTTTTAAACCTATGTTTAATAATAGTGGATTTGAGCATCCTGAGAGGTTAGTGATGTGATGTTTACTTTCTTTTCTTCCTATTGGGAAAGCCGGTGATAATGAGTGGGCTCCGAGTATAGAGGTGATAGAGATGTATTGTGTGAGTGTTGGCAACTTTGTAATGCTTTAAAATATTTTTTTTCTGGAAATTAAGAATGGTGAACAGTTTCCTGTCTTTCCACTGTAAATGATATGCATTCTCATTCTTCATTCTTCACAGAAGAAAAGGTATCTCTTCCCAGGCTCTGTTACTTTCAAAAACTTGAAAATAACTTTTATGTGGAACTCCAACAGTACATAAACAGCCAGTGTCTTGGGAGTTTGTTGAGTACTTCATTGAGGCTCACATTGCAACATTACCTCTGCTATCTGATCTGTCTGCTGCTAACCCAGAGCATTGCATGCTTCTCCAAGGCAACCTTCCACATAAGGTCTGTCATGAATGAGTGGTTTAGGCCACTTAAAGAATCACCGCTAAAGATATTAGAAAGCAAATGATTTTAACATGAATTTGTAAAAAGCACGACTTAACCAAATTCGATGGCAAGGTCCCCTCTATTACTTATTCAACATGGAAGAAGTATACAAAGAGAAACTAAACTACAATTAGGTTGGAATAATTTACATGTGGATCGGGAGGAATTATATACAGAGTCAGGGAAACCGAATCGGGTTAGTGTGACAATTTCCTAATAAAGCTTAGCAACGTAACGACTTAAAACTTTCTAAGATTCTCTAATTTATGCACACACACACACAGAGGGACGTAGATATAGAGATAGATTCATATAAAAAAATACAAAGAAAAGGTATATAGATATATAAGTATATCTATATACACAAAGGTACCTGTTAAAAATTCCCCTTGAGTCCAGTGAAGTATTCACATCGAGTGCTTCTGCATTTCTCAACAGGCGAGGGCTGAGCCTCAAGGAGTGGGGGTTTCAGCCCAGGTCCCGTTTCATCTTTGGCAACAGTCCTCTGAACTTACCACGAACTTAAGAGTTTATGAGCTCTGAGAGGCATCCCGCTCAGAGGGAGGTGCTGGTCGCAGCCCACGGCGGTCCAGGAGAGCTCAAAGGGCCTCACTTGGGACCGCTATTTATAAGATTGTGAGATGACTGACTTTAGGCATCAGTGAATTTCCATCCTGACCACAGTCCGGACAGGTAATTTCTCAAGTCTCCAGTAGTACCTGTACTGGTCATTCCAGGTTTGTCAGGAGATAATTAGTTAGTCCTGTTCTTGTTCCTCACCCTGGTCAGGCAACTGTATTCCTGATACAATCAGTGCCATTCTCTATCTCAGCTACGCAAGAGTGCTTGGTATGGTTCAGGGGCTCTCAGCAGCCAAACCCTTTGTTTGAAGGCCAAGACTTGCTAGTTTGTAGGGCAGCCCGGGGGCAGAGGTGGGAAGGGTGGGGGGAATGCACCACCACAAGGTCTTTACCTGGGATTCAGGGATATCAGACTTGAATATTGAGATTGACTGGGACCCTCTCTGTTCAATGGCTGTACCATCCATGGAGAGGGTAGGGATCATTTCATTCTATCTTTTGTAGTCTTTCAAACCTTTCCTGTTTTTATTGTGCCACCATTGTGTCTTACCTAGTTCTACTGTTCCAGATTCAAAGGTACGCACAGCTCTTCATTCTCCACTTGTGTTGCAGATGATTAATCTTTGCAGTTGCACTCTCAAACAGGTCTAGTCTCCTCCTAGTAATTTTGGGATCCAGTTCAAAACTTCCTTATTGTCTTTTAAAAAACCTGTGTTGACTTTTAAAAAACCTGTGTTGACTTTGTTGCAATTTGTCATCTTTTATTTAAGACAAATTCAGTATTAGCATAAGTAGGTATCTTTTTACTGACTCTTCAGTTTAGTGATAGTATAAGGTACAATATGTTCTGGATATTTTCATATAAAATTGAGGCTTCTATAAATATTACAATTTAAAATGAAACTTAACATTAGCTCCATTTGTTGTTTATGCTGAAATTGCTCTTTTTTCTTCTTTCCCATTCTTACTTTCAGTAAGTCAACTTATTTGGCTGAAAGTCTTCTCTGAAAACTCACGGTTACCATTTCTGGATTCCCTATAGACAGAATGATCTTTTTTTATTCTCATTTCATCAGCTCTGAAGCTCATTTCATTCTGGTAAGAGGTGATGTGTTCTTTTCTCTTTGATTTACTTTCACAGCAACACAGAATGACTGGGTTTCTAGGGCATGTCAGGAGATTGCATCAGGCAACCCTTTTTGCTCAGACAGGGTCAGTTAGAGGCAGGTTGCCCAGAACCATGACCAGTTGGGGTTTGCATATCTCCAAGGATGCAGACTGCACAGGCTCTCTGGGGAACCTGTTCCAGTGTTTGACTCCCCTCACAGCAAAAAAGTGCTTTCTTGTGTTTAAATGGAATTTCCTGTGTTTCCATTTGCGTGCATTGCCTCTTGTCCTGTCACTGGGAACCACTGGGAAGAGTCTGTCTGTGCATGTGTATAGTGAGATGGTGTTGATGAAAGCACAGAGGAAATTTACTGAAGGAGAAACCTTGAACTCTTCTTTGGGACAAAAAGGATTTTTCTTGACTAAATCTGTTCACCTTTATCTCTCTCTAAACCATTCATTCTCTGCCCCCCCCCCCCCCCTTCAGTCCCCCTATAGTAGACAGACTAATTGGTAAGATTTCTAATTAGATATGACAGAATTCTGGACACAAATTTATTTTAATTTTCAATCAATAGTAATATTTTATAACTGTTTGTAAATTAACCATTGAGGTGGTTAAAATGATGTCCCTGCTTCTTCAGCCTCACCATCTACTATAAAAGCTGTCCTTAAGGATCACTCTTCAAGAGTAGCTTTTTAATGTGATACATCTTTTCTTTTACCCTTCCTTCGATAGTGAAAGAATGAACAAGGTTAGTGATGTTGACATTTAAAGTATCATAATTGGCATCTGATTTAGTGTCCATTAACATGAATGAGTCCTGTTACTTGAAATTATTCACTCATTTACTCTGCAAACCTAGGTAAATTACTATATAATTAAACTGAGCATGTTCAGGTTTTCAGTGTCTATTCATAATCCTAATTTATATGGATTTCATGTACATCAGACACTAAAAATGATATCTGACTACTTCAGATGGCTCACATGTATTTATTTCCCAAGAAATGTATTTTCATGTATGCAATGATTCATGCACTTAACAAAAATTATTGGTACAAAATTTACCATTCTGGTTTCATAGGCATAATTTTATAACTTTTGTTTTACTTTCTTTCTGAACTCTACAGTGGAGTCTCGTTTTCGTAAAGTTTCTAAAAATACTTATATAATTGGCTATGATACTGATTTTTAGAGTGTTCTCCCCACTCTCGTACCTTCCATCAAAAACCCCCAAACTCTAACATGAGAGACAAAACCCACAAATAATGTGACGCCCATTGGCCTATTTTGGTGCATGCAGTTGGGGAATTCTTACGTTAATAAATTTTTTTGTGGTAATTCTGTCATGAGACCAGATGAGCAAAGGTGTGCAGCATGAATGTGACTTGTTACTCTTTCTGGTCAGCCTGATGCTGGGTGGGTTTGTCACCTAGATTAGACAGCAGAGAGCTGCCTCCATGCCCCAGCACGTGCACTCTTCTCCTCCTCGGGGTAGCCATGGTCAGTGGAGAAAGGGGGGTCTGAAGTGAGATGGGGGACCAGGTGTGGGGGATGCAGGAGGAGAGCTGGGAAGCAGAGTGGACTGTGGCGATGTGGAACACAAATTTTTGTAAAAAATTAAGCTTTATTAATTCATAAAATAACCTCTGTTTTCTTCTGAAGTAATTTGTGATGTAATATTCAGCATTAATTAAAACCTTGGGTGCCTGATTTAGTTTGAAATGGTTGTTATAAAAGTGTGAGTAGTCTTAGAAGGAGCAAAAACTATGTATTGAAGATAGATGGGGTTTGAGTAGATTAAAAAATTAGGTAAATTTAGTTTTTATTTATCCCTCTTGCATGAACTGTGTCTGCCAAGGATGCACATTTCCCTCTATTTTAAAAGAACTAAATTTCATAAATAATCTACAGTAAAAAGGCTTTTATTTCTATTCAGATTTTCAGACTACATATACATATCTAGCAAAAATATATTTGCCTATGAAAACTGGCAAAATGTTTCTTTGTGGCAAACAACGTTTCTCTGTGTAAACGGCTGTTGATTTCAAATTAAAATTTATGCTTATCTCCACAATGCAGACTATGAAAATCAATGTTGTTTTACAAAACTATGTACTAATATCTCTCTCATAACTTTTTCTGACTTGTCATTTACTAAAATTTAAAAACTTTATGTTACCATCCATTGCGACGTTTTAGAGCTTCATGGAAAGAAGAATGTAAGAAAAAAGCGAGGAACAGCAATAAGATGCTTTAATCTCTTTCAACACAATATTAGCAAATGAGAAGGAAAGACTGTTGCTATTTTAAATATTAAGAATGCATCTGAAATGGGTGGAAACAAACAGGTTGCCAACTGCAGCCTTTCTATACCTACCTTAACTTTTTCCCAACTATGATTTCCAGCTAACTCCGCTTCCAGTTTGCAGTTGACTTTGACGAAGTTCTCATATTTTAATGAAAAAACTCATAGTAATACCATAGACATGTTTCATCTTATTAGTCTGGGAAATTACAGTTGTAGCCATATATATGATTATATGGGATTTATTAAAGCCTGTCATTAGATTAAACAGATTCAACAACAGTGTGTATACGTATGCATGTAGGCATACCTGATGTTGTAAAGAATTTGCTTTTCTGCAGGAAGGAGAGCGTGGAAAAAAATAACTGACATCCACTTGTCTAATACTTACTGGATACATTCAGTGAAGTATACATCGCATCATCATTATTTTAAACCTTGAATGAATATTAAAGTGCATAGGCCTATTTGTTATGCTGCTGTATTTCCTACAGAACAAATTACAGTGATATGAGATGTTCAGTGTATTTCACATATTCACAATAAATCATGAGCGTACAAAAGAGCGCCGCTAATGTTTGTGAGTAAATGATGCTACTTTCTATATGCAACCATCATGAAGTCAATAGAAAACATAATGAATTTAATAGTGTGTGTAGTCTTTTCACTATATCATTGTATTACTGAAATTTCAGTAGCTGTATTGACGTGTGCCATAAATGATTTACTCTTTATGTATATTTGAAATACACAAAACCTTCCATGTAAGTAGCAAAATCAAACTTCACGTGCAAGATTCTAATGTCACTTAATAGCTTTAGAACAAGAAACTTAACACTCTTACCTATTGTTATACACTTTGTTTTCAGAATATATGAGTACAGTTAGGTCATTTAGGGTGCAACTAACAGAAAACAGAGGAAAGTATAAAGTAAAAACACAAAAAATAAACATATAAACATGAATTAATATCTTTACCTCCATTTTTTATTGTATGCTATACATAAATCGGAGCCTAAATTTGTACTTGAACACTGTTTCTATTCATATGGTAGAACTTCTAAGCCCAGGCTACCATTTGTGTTTTAAATACTTAAAATTTCAATTCCTTAGAATTAGAGTTGAGTCAATTTGCTTCCCTCGTGTAATATGTATCAAACACAAGAGGTCAAGTCAGAAATGAGGGAGGTTTAGCTGCAGTATCCTAACCATATGTCATCAGCCAACCCTATGTGACTGTATGAATAGACTTACTCCTGTTTGTTTTTTCAAAAGTGGGAGTGCATGGGCCCTTGTTTCATTTGGGAAAAGTTGTGAGGTTGTAAATGATAGAGTTCTGTGCTTTGACAGAGAAGGCCTGGAATAACTTTCTACAGTGGAGAACCTCAAAAACTCCCAATTTTACTTAGCAAAGTTTAAATAACGTTAGGAATATATGCGTTTGCCTGTTTCTCATAGCATAAAGGCTTTCCGTAGGCTGACCGGTGTGATGTACGAAAAGGTGAGAAGCAAGTGAGACTGGGGAAATACTTATTTTCGGTATTTACTTGACTTCTAGTTGATCATGTTAGTGTGTATTTTCTTTGAGTAATTTAATTATGCACTGCAAAAATATTTATCCAACCATACCACCTAATAACTTGAGAAAGCCCAGGTAGAAAATTTCAGGCTATTTACGGTATAGCTGATTCTACAAAGCTGAAGTGTTCTGTGGAATTATGTTGATTTCATCAATGTATTTCTACAGGGTATCATCTTAATGCCAGAAAATCCAGGCACTCAGTAACATAAATAAAATAAAAAGTAGACTGAGAAATCAGTAATTTCTCAAACGAAGAGAGTTTGCAGGCATCGTGCTTCTTGCTGCCTGAGCTGTTTGCACAGCTAATGAGTGAAAGTGCTTTGAAATAATACAATTTAGGATCAAATTAGTTCATGTTTTACAATACTGTTGCAGACACTCTTCTTGAAATTTCTCGTTTGTATCTGGTATTTTGTATCTGATATTTTCTAATATCTGGTATTTTCTACTCAAAAACCTTTAGGAAGATATTAGCGATTAATAAGGAGAACAGAGAGGAGGGGGAAGGGATTATCAGCTTTGTAATACCATTTCTGAACAAGATGGACCCAAAGTAGAATGTCTTTTTTTCCAAAGCTTAAGCTTTGGTATATAGCCAAGGACAATAATAATTGTAAGTATGTTTACAGTTCATCAGATGCTATTAGTTTAACCTGGAAAAAATGACTGTTCCTTGTGACTTGCCGTCTATATACACTATAAGGTTCCAAAAGCTCTATATCCTGTGTCTAGAACTTGCCATAAGCAAATGCTTAGGGAAGAAAGATACAAACAAGGCAGGTCTATATGAAGCTTTTTCTAATATTTTCTCAGCCGTTAACTGTTCTCAGATACCGGATGTGGTACCTATATACTTTGTAACCATCGATGGATCTCTCTTCCATGATCCTGTCCATTTTTCATTTTGAATCCATATAAATTTTATGTATCTGTAACATTTTTTTTAGGCCAAGTCCATGTAGCACCTAGTTTTATTTGTTTGGAGCCTTAGCCTTAAATTGTTAATGGGCAACTCAGAATGTGCTATTTAATTTGTGAAGCTGGGATTGATTTCTTTTACTTGCATTTTACATTTATCTGCATTCAGTTTTACTGCTAGTCACAGGGTTTTGTATAGTCTTTCTGCACTTCTCTGCAGTCAGTGCTTGTCCTGATTACCCTGCGTAACTAATTTAGTGTTGTCAGCAGACTTTCTCACTTTACTGTGCATTTTCTTTTCTTGCTTGTTCATTAATTTATGGGATTTGGTGATATAATTAAGATTTTTAACATCATAGAATGATACATTCTGGAAATGTTTCCTGAAACAGCTTTGTTAAAAGACCAAATGCTTCGTGCTCTTCTTAGGGTAAAATAAATCCCCAACAGACCTTGCATGCCCAAAGTCAGTACTAAAGTGACACACAATTACTTCCAATAACATATATCAAACCTTGAGTGAAGAAAAGTATTTCCACAATGAAAAAACCACTTTTTTCATGTTTTTCCTTGTTAAATCTATACTAACAGGAATTTAAACACTGTAGTTGCAAATACTTAAAATCTGTTGTTGTGTGCAGATGTAAAAAAGTTAGCATGTAAAAATTGCTTTTGTTATCACAACCATTGTTGCAACCATGGAAGACTGGTTAAACACACTGTGTTTTGTGATTCTTGTTACGTACTATGTGACATATAATTACTTTTCTGCTGTCAACCACTAATTTTATAATATGTGATATAATTTCTTTGCTACATCGTTTGTCTTCAAATGGCATTTTTTCCTTCACGTTCCACTTGTAAATATTGCACTGGAAAAAAGTTTTTAAAATTTGTATAACAGTGTGCCTGTTCTAGGGGAAAACAGTTTACATTTTACAGCTTCATGAAATTCCTTTCCTGGTTTTAAAATTGAATGATACATTAATGTTTATTATTTGGAAAAATGATTGTTAGCCATGTAACTTCCGTAGAATTTTGTGGTTGTCTGGCAAGCATGCAGTTAATATGGGATGGTGGATAAATTTTACTGGTTCTTGGTTTCCAGAGGAAGGGAAATAACTTTTGGCTTTGTTCCGTGCCATCTGCAGAGTCTCAGTGAACTTGCTATGTAGATGCTCACGTTCTTATATAACTAATTTTAAAGCATTTGCTTTGATCCTTCAGAGCTACATGTATGTTTGTATTGCTTTTTATCATCCCAAGGTGTTACATAAAACTACAAGCCACTTTATGCTTGTGAACTAATTTGGATATTATTTCTGCTGTTCATTGCAAAGTGAATACACATCTTAATACTGCAGTTCTGGCATTTCAGTCAACCTTCAAGATGTAAGCATGAGTCACTCAATATGGTATTTTCAAAATTCTAGATCCTAGGGTCATCTGACTCGTATTTAAAATAAAAGCTCTGGGTTTCTAACTGCCTGGAATATGAACAAATACTAGTTAAAAAACACAAAACAGAGTTCAAGGGAAAGAAGACACCTTTGTCTAAAATCTCACATTTTAAAATAAAGCTTGTGACTTGTGCTGTAATTTTTGAATGCTTGCAGTTTTCAGTATCGAATGCTGAATTGAGTCATGACTGCAGTTAAACAAAAACAATCGTAGCAGATTATTTGCAAGAAATATGATTTTTTTTGTTTGTTTGTTACAAAATAATGACAATTTCAAGAAATCAAAGTAACTGCTGATGAACTGCAAATGGATCATGTATGTCCTGCAAAGGTAACTTCTAAAATCATTTTGAATCTTTTCTGAAATACAGATTTCTCATTAATCAGCCAGGATCAATGAAGAGTGTTGGTCTAAAATGCTTTTTAACTCAGTTCTCTGATCTCTCTCTGACAATTTCTGCACAACACAACAGCTAATGCCAGTTAGCTGTTTCAAAAGCTGTTGAAATGAAGTTTTCCCTGGTGTTATTTCCCAGAGAAGTGTAAAACTACGAGCAATGACCAATCAGTAATGATGTCCTAGGTAAAACAGAATTTTGAATACCTTTTAACTGCCTACAAATAAATTATATTCAGTTAGTTTTTAAGTCTAGTGTCACTTTAAGTCATGATAAATACAAGCTGGTGCTAAAAGGGGATGTTCCCTGCTTTCAGCTGTTTTTCTACCTCCTTCCTGACCCGCACTACTGTCCCTGTAGAGCTGAATGAGGGAACTGCCATTCCTGAACACTGATCTTTAATATGGCAGTGGCTGGGGAAGGAGGCAGAGAGGAGGCTAGTTCAACAGCATTGTACACTTCACTTGGCTCAAAGAAATTGTGCTGTTCACAGGAACTGTGGTTTCCTAAAATCTGTGAATAGTCAGGTGACAGTAAGTGCCCTAATTCTTGTTACAGATGTCCATCAGCTCTGCTGTCTGAACCTTCTGTAATTATTTTTTCCTGAGATTTCTGAGACAAATTTGCCAAGTGCACAGTTAGCTCCTGTATATCTAATACGTGAAAAGAAATATGTATGGTGGAGAGACTGTGTGCTTGAGATCTTTATAATGCTCTGCATGCTAGTCTTCCCTAACGGACAGATTTTCATGATGCACTAACAATTTTTAAGATCCCAAATACTTTCAAGTATGTTTTCATTGTTGCTGTTAATCCCATTTATACTTTCATATATTTTTTTGGTGTTCAGAAGCTTTTGATTGCTTCTGTTGGCACAGTATCCTCTGTATCAGGGACAGTTAAGAAGTATAAAAGCAGAGATCTTGCTGGGCCAGTGGATACAGAGGAGTAGTCAGATTCCCCCTAAGGGTCTCACACCCAACTGGCAACTTTTAATAAAAACTTCATACAGGAAAGAGAGAAAAAAAAGGTAGTTTTCTTGGTGAAGTGAGTAGGTCTTCTCATGAGGCTGGAGAGGAACTGCTCTTTGACATGAGTAGGAAAGAGTTAAATTTTTCTATTGTTACCAGTAGGGCAGAACTCCCCATTTGTTTTCCCCACAAAAATAAAAGACTGAAACTGTGTATTCATGTCCCTGTGGTATTCATTATATTGGCAGTCAGGAACTACCAGCCGTCAGCAGGCATTCCAGTTTTCTTTTGTGTTGAAGAAAATATTAGCAGATAACATTGCAATAAACCCCAGGTTTTACTGTTGTCAGTTTAATAACCTTAAATATTAATCGGAGTCTGATTTTAGAAGCATTTTCGTAAAGATCGCTAATAGAGTAACATAATCCACTCACCTGTTGGTTCAAGAATTATGTAGATTAGTGATGTTGGGTCTCAAACTGTGCTTTGGTCTTGGCTACTTAAATTCAGATCCCCCAAACTGTCATAATTTGTTACACATACAAGTTCAGGTACACTCTGAAGCTCAAAAGTTGACGTTGTATGCATAAAAACTTGTTTAGATGCTTTGGGCATTTTATGAAGTTGATAATGATAGTGGTTTACAAATGCATGCTTTTTTTATTTCCATTGCAAATAAATATACTGTACCATCATCATCAACTGCTATACTTGATTATCCCCGTATCATCATTTCCTGGAGGCAACTGTAGAGCATTCCAGGTTCTTCTGTTTTGTTTCTATCCCTTCATGACCTTTTCTTATGCTTTTTAATGTATTTGTCTTCAACTCTAAGGAATCATCAAACTGCTGCCACTGACAGTAAACAAATTATAACTTGTTTCAGCTAACTACCCTAAGTTGAATGGGATCTCAGAATTATTGAGGTTGGAAGGGACCTCTGGCAATTGCCTAGTTCATCTTCTTCCCTTAAAATAGGTTCAGCTACAGCAGATTGATCAGGACTGTGTCCCGTCAGGTTTTGAATCTCTCTTGTGTTTCAGTTTGTGCCTACTGCCTCTTGTCCTGTCAGCAGGCACCACCGAGAAGAGTTCCATCTTCTTTACTCCCCCCGCATCAGGTATTTATTGCTATTATATACTTTGCTATCACAAGACAGAAATTCCATCTTTTTAGTTTATCAAGGTGTGAATGGAACTAATTACTTTCATAATCACTGTGAAATCAGTTTACAAAGTTCTTGGCTATCATTGCCACAGTATTTTAGCAAAACTTTCATGAGCAACGCAACTGCAGACCAGTCATTAGAGCAATGCAAAGCAGTTGTCACTTTAATATGCCTGGCATCAGACACCTGGATGTAAGAAGTTGTTTTGTTTTGAATTAGGAGTCTTTTTGTTGTTCTTATTTATTCTGACATATTTTAGTTAGTTTGATGAGTAACAAGTCTTAATTACTGTGGGCAAGCTAAATTTCATTTTCTGGCAATATTGCTATCCCTCCTGTATCTCATTAACTCCTGCAGATGAGTATGTATGTTCCTATTTTATTTATTTTTTTTTTATGGCTAGTTTTCTTCAAACATCCTACCTTTACAGGACTAGTCACCGCAGGATTGTGATATGTTTGGCTCCATGGACAATACCAGGCTTTGATGCATTCCTTTTAGTCTTTGGAAATTATTAGACTGTTTAGTGGGCCTCCTGCTAGTGCCTCTGTGAATACGCACAGAACTTAAGGAGTCACCTGCAAGAGAAAACAAGAGTCAGTTATTGTCTGTTGTAACTGCCTTACGTAGCACAGAAGAGCCTCTCCATTGTGATACTATTTTTTGAGTTGCGAATAGTTTGTTAAAGAACAAAAATTCATTTTATGCTTCTTAATTTATATTTTAAAGAAACATTTGTTTTTTCTTTTTTCTTACAAATAATTGTTCCAGTCAGATTGTAGATTATCCTAAGTGCTGTCATGATCCTTATCATTGTCCACATTATAATAATAAAACTCTTCTTTTGGTCAATCCAATACCGTGGTTTAAATTGATTTCCAGTACATTGACTGTTGGGTTGACAGAATTATGCCACTTTGTCGCATGGAGTAAAACAGTTAGCTGTGATTAAGGATCTACGTAGTATCTTTTGCCTTGTTTTTTTTTGAAGGTGAGCGGATTTTGCATGAATATTCTAATAGTGTTCTGGGGTCTGCTCTCAAACATTATTCTGAAAATATTAAAGAAAATGCTAAGACAAAGTAAATTAAATGAAGATGTGAAAGCAGAGATGAAGTGTGCAATCATTTCAGGTATAATTTCTTTGGTCTCCAGGGAGTCACCAATAACTAATTCAGCCCTCTCTTTCTACATTGAAATAATGCTGTTTAACCTCATAAATCTTTTAATTTATTTGCTGCTTAAAATTCTAGTTTCTTCATGTCCTTAGTATAATTTAAAAAATCATACTATGATAAAAGGTCAAAATGAGTGCCATCTTTACCTCACACGGTGTAAATATACATAAAAATGTAGGGCTTGAAAAAGCACAAACTGCAAATGGAACCAACCTAGCATTTTGTACAATTAACCCATAGGAATATGCTATTCCACTGTGAAAGCATATACGAGAGAGCAGGCTTGTGAAATGCGTAGCTATGAGCTCACACGTGATGCTACAGTGTATGTCCTCTCCTACCTGAAGTGTCTCCACCTCCTATGAGGACATGAAGCACGGCCTTATTTGAAGTCTAGGACGGAGACAGGGCACAGATGCAGGGTTTTAAGCAAAAGGCAGTCACCGGCTACGGAGCGCTGCCTCCGCTGCCTTAGTAACTCGCATGCCGGCTGCAATTCTGACAGGGACAAACTGCAGTCAGAGGCCATAAATGTGGCCAAGGATTGTACAGCAATGTGCTGACTGTTCATGTGTTCACTGATGATAATTTATTGGAGGAATCTCTGAATTTGATGGGTAGAAAAAGCCACAGTACCGCCTATGCTATTAACAAATATGGTTTCATTAACGATTCCTGACCAGTTAATACTGTTGGTGTAGTATGATACAGAGCTACATACCTATATATAAAACCTTTCTTCATTTAAGCATCTCAAGAACTTTCTATGGTAATAATGATGCTTTTGAAGATAAAATGGCTGTTGTTTCAATACTGTTTTCCAGCTTCTGCTATAAAAACAAGGTGCTGTTTTTATACAACAGAAGGCAGAGAGAAATGATGTAGTAACTTTCACTTCAGGTTTGTTATTTTTTTACGCTACCATAATATTTTAGTGCCCCGCATAGTATAATAATGACCATTGAAGGTGTGGTGTTAATGCTGATTTGAATCACCTTCTGAACTAGGCATGAGTGTGTAAATTGTCTTTAAAAAAAAAAGTAGCTTCTGTGACTTATTAAGAACCGGGCTTTACTTATTTCCCAAAAGAAATATTCCAAGAATATTCTGCTAAATTAGTTTCTGTTTTAATGTTTGGTTGCTTTTAGATTAGCCTTTCTTCTCAGTTTTTATTGTGTGGTTGAGTTTTGCATTGACAATTTGTAACTGGTTTGTCGGAGCTGCAAAGAAAGGGACAATGAATGTCTGGCAGATGTAGAGTTTGAGTATTCAGTGAAGTCTGGAAATAAAAAATAGTGCTACAGGAAGCATTGAATGGGTATGTTTATGCTCAAATCAGCAGCAATTAGTATACTCAGTAACTGAAATCAACATAAAGCAAATACTAGGATACATGGGACAGAGCACTGGTGACATCATTCTAGACCATCTGCAGAATGAGATAACTGGTTGTCCAGGTTTTGCTTCCATTTTCTAAAATGTCTTTTAAAATATAGCTGTATAATAATATTCACATGATGAAAGCTTTAAATGCAGAACACATTTCTGGTGATAAGGAGAAGTAGCTTTCTGCACAGCAGAGCTGTGCAATGGTCCAATAACTGGAAGGCGGGGGGGTTGTTTTGGTTGGATGGTTGGTTGTTTTTGTTTTTAATATGGCTTCAACCTTGTTTATATGAATCAGGGAGGAGATGGAGTTGTCAAGGGCTTGGTGCTGCTGGAAGACTGAATATGCCCACAAACTTTGCTGTGTTAAGCAGAAAGCAAGTTTCCTTTACAAAACACGTGCAACAGACGTGTGTGCATGCACCTCCCTCCCTCAGCAGAAAAGGTGGAGGGCAAAGAGGTGAGACCTTGCTGCTCTCTTTCAGCTGGAAGGCCCCTGGTTGTATTTAAAAAGTGCTGTTACTATCAGACTCTGTTCTTTTGAACTCAGTGAGAGATGTGTGTCTCCGTTTACATTGTTCTCTTGGGCTTCTTCTATTCACTTATGACCGAGGGATTTATCAGATATGAAGCTTTCCAAAACTCTAAAATATGAAGAAAGCAAATATGCATTTCTCCTATAAATGTCTTAAATTCTTAATGCTCAATAATTAAAATGCTATTAATATCATCACTGAGTAGGTCTAAAATGCCAATTTTAAATAGACTTTGTTTGGAATATCAACTTGGCATTCATTTTATAAATCTTGTTTGAACTGCAGTTAAAATTAATTTTAGAAAGTCTGAACATGAGCCCTGCTTACTCAAAGTGACTTTTTCCCACTTTATACTTCCATCAGAAATGGCCACTAAACAGTGCCACAAAGACCCTGATGGACTTTCCTAAGTCTGTCTCTTCGAGGTACACTTTCCAGTCCTTTAATAATTTTGGCTCTTGAGTCCTGATTGGTTTATTAGTATCTACATTCACATTTAGAAGCTTGACCTTATTATCATAGCAGTTGCAGCAGCACCAATTACAGTGGTAGAACAATCATTCCTACAAAAACTCCCTTCTTCACAGGTCCAGCACAATCACACCGTACCTTCTGGATAATGCTTCATACCAGCCTGGTGTTGTTTTGAAAGGCAGTGCTTTTCACAGTTATGTCCCAGTCTTCTGAAGGTTGAGCTTGGCTGGCTGTCAGATGCCCACCAAGGCACGCTCTCAGTTCCCCTCCTCAACAGGATGAGGGGAGAAAAGAAGATGGAAAAGTTTGGGGATCCAGATAAAGATAGGGAGATCCTTTACCAAGTACCATCATAGGCAAAACAGACTTGACTTTAGGGAAAAATAATTTAACTTTGGATGTTGCAACATCAACTGTATGGAAAAACAGTTCAGAGAAGACTGACATTAGCTTCAAAAATTTGTGCTTTTAAAAATAAAACACAATTAAAGCCATTTATAGCAGGAACCTCTACATTACTCCAGCATACTCTGGTGAACAAACATATAATTTATGGAGTAATTAAATACATAATTCCTGTTTTTCTCAGGGAAGGAAGGAAGCAATCACTGGACTCTCACCTATGAATGATTAAAGTCACCCTTTTTTCCTCCATGTGGGAAAAAGCAGATGAGTATTACCTTCATCCCAGTAGCAACATGAAAAATTTATTGAAGACCTTTTGTTAAAGTTTGTAGCAACTAAAGGAAACCATATTTTCAGAGTTTTAAATGCTGTAGGCTAACACGACAAAAATAAAGGTAAAATATGTATCGGGGTAGTATGTATGTTTTACTTAAATGATTTATCAGGTCTGGCATCATGTAAAACATAACACATTTTGGCCAAAACTGCTTTATACTACATTTTCTGAATAACTTGAACTACATGAAGGAGAGAATATATCTAGAAGATTACTCTAACATCAAATAGGAATAAAGGAAACAAAATGTGGGGCATCATTAGGAAGTGTAAAGGACAGAAAGGAGCATGCTTGGGAGCAAGACTACTTCATTTTGCATCTGTTTCAGATTTTGGTAGTTTGACATAATTATGGTGTGCAGTTCTGGTCTGCATCTGAAGAATAAAGAGATAGAGTTAAAGCACTAAAATGTTCGAGGGAGAGCCCATGCCAGAGCAGGGGGGAAATGAGAGAAGGAAAGAGTGGCAGAGAGACTGCTACGAACTGACCAAAAGCCCCCCCCCCGTCTCCCCTGCACCGCTCGGGTGGGGTGGAGGAGTTGGGAGTGAAGGAGTGAAGTTACATTCTGGAGAGGGGAGAGGAAAGGTGGTGTTCTAATGTTTGATTTTTGCTTCTCACGAACCACATCTGTTTTAGTTGATAATAAATTGAATTAATTTTCCCCAAGTCAAGCCTTTTTTGTCTGTGACGGTAATTGGTTCTGATCCCCAATGATCAGGTACCAGATAAGTTGAAACTCACATCTGTGTATGTTCTGGCATATAGAAGACGGATGAGTGTGTAAACAGGCCTCCCTGTCTTTATCTTGACCCGCAAGCTTTCTCATCCTATTTTCTCACCCTGAGCTTCTGAGGTTAGGGAGTATGTGAGTTTGGCCCTCACCCAAGGTTAACCCACCACAACTGGAAACAGCATCCTAAAGTAACCCCGAGCTGCAGGAGCAGAATATTAAGGCAATCAAGAAATATAGAAAATAGCTTTGGGCAGGAGGTGAAATTGTTTTAGTTCCCCCTCCCCCCCCCGATAGGTTAGTGGATATTTATCCCTTTTCCTACCTGAAAGACAGATGAACATGTCTCTCACTTTCTGGAGGTGAGACAAAATGTGGTGAGAGGATAGTAGGAGGAGGGTACAGTCCAACTTCTCTCTAAACTTGACAAAGGAGTGATTAATCTCTTTGCTGGAAAGGGGAGTATCTCGCAAGTCTGAAAGAGAACTTTACTGTTATTTTTTATGTACTTTACTGCTACAACCTGTAATACACTGTTGATACTTCTTGAGCATATTGCAATAATAGAATCGTTGAGGTGGGTATGTTGATACAGCGTTTATTTTCATGGCTAATTCCATACCAACCATAAATATTCATGTTTAAATGATATCATTCACCATTCATGGTTCAATAATGTATATTCATGGTTACACAAGAGAAAAGTTTGTGGCTCTGTTCATAATCTGTTGGCTTCTAGCAATCAAATTTGGAAACAGTAATATTTAATTTGTACGTGAAAGACATAAAAACCATTATGAAAAATGATACATTAGTAGTCCAGAGTCTTATAGTCTTCAATTCATCCACTCAAAGTAAAACTTACCATTTGCTACATTTTGCACATTATTTGTCACTCATGATTTTTGGAGCTTGTGGAACTTTCTATAACAGTCAAAAAGTGTGTTGTTGGGGGTAATCTCAGATCCAATTAATGAAAGAGCCTTCCCTATCCTTTTTTCATCTCTACCAACTCTATTAAATGTCAAATTCCAATCAGTTTTTTATACGCCTTTGTTCTTTTAATACTTCATCACTAATATTGTGCCAGGGGAGGTTTAGATTGGATATTAGGAAAAATTTCTTCACCGAAACGGTTGTCAAGCATTGGAACAGGCTGCCCAAGGAAGTGGTTGAGTCACCATCCCTGGAGGTATTTAAAAGACGTGTAGATGTGACACTTAGAGAAATGTTCCAGTGGTGAACTTGGCAGTGTTAGGTTTATGCTGGACTCCATAATCTTAAAGGTCTTTTCCGACCTGAATGATGTTATGCTTATTTGAGGGTGGAGACAGATCTGATCTACAGATGTCCACTGTTCTAGTGAATGAAGCTAAGGACTCTTCATTTATTGTAGCATTTTTTTAATTTTCTGGACTAGGCTTGTTGGGAGCTGTCAAAGTAATACATTCAGAATGACAGTATGTTTAGCTGAGCATAACTAGCATAAGATAATGTGGAGCTCTATGGTCTATGAGAAGCATAATGCACTCAAGTCTTAATTGTTTCTAGTTCATAGTTGGCCTTTAAGATTTATTACTGCTGTGATGTTTAAGTAGCAAGCACTACTGAACATTCAGAATCAAATAAGAATATTGAAGAAATTCAATAAAGAAAATAATTACAAAAATTAATGAAGTGCTTAGGGTAAAATATAACTTCATTTGGACATTTAATTCAGGAGGAAAAAATAAATCTTCTTGTAATGTTTTGCTAAATAAAGTAATTACACTGTTGTATCACAAATATGCTACATTCATCATTTTGTATTTCCTGCATGTTTTGTCCCTGTTGAAAACAGTAATTATTTTTGGTGAAACAGATGCTGCCATTCAGTTCATTTTCTGAGAAGAAGGTAAACAGGTTACATTGTCTACTCAGTAACATAAGACAATTTTAATTAACATATTTCGTAATTCATTGAAATCTAGCAAAATTAATACAGAGGACAAAAAGTGACATTCAGAGGTAATCAGTTTACATGTAAAACACGAGTCAAGTATTGTAGTAGAAAAATAATGAAAATAACATAGCTCTAATAAAAGAAAATATCTTCTATATAGCTGAAAGTGTTCATTGGAAGTGTAATATGTTTTCTTTAAATATTTTTTTAAATTCATTTACAAGGTTAAGCATACAACATAGAAACACAGATCATATTACTATTAGTTTACACATTTTGCTTATGGCTTCCCATTCAGATGATGATTGTGGATTGCTTTAGGACTTTTATTCCTCTTACAAAAATTCTAGGCAGACAGCAAAGAATTGGGAGGGGGCTACAAAGGTGACACGAAAATGCTACTATCTTCCAGAATTTTTGTAACAGTTTACTTTTAAATAAAGGATATATAAATGCTAAGTATTTTTGCCCTTGATGTGTGCTGCCTTCCATCATATACAGATGATGGGAAAACTTTTGCACACTGTGTGATTTCAGTTTCATCAGTTTGAAACAAGTTTGCTGGTATCATGTGATGAACAGTCACACATAGCACCATCTCTTCAAAGTTGTAGTTCCGATCCTGCTTTCTAAAAGTACTTCATCCTACTGTTTCTGGACCTGTTTGACTCTAACAGCACATGTTAAGTCTCAAAGGCATGTATCTCTTGGGACTTGCTTTGTACCCTGGACTACGCCTGGCTCCACAAAGCCTCCGCTGCTCGTGGAAGGATGACTCTTCTTCCCTTTAGTAATTAGTCAGTAGCCATTTTTTTTCCCCCCTATGGAAATCAGTTTGTGATTATTCCTGAAGTACAGTTTTCTTCACAGTGTTTGCTTTTGATTTTATTTGGATGCAAACAGCACTTTACCCATTACAGCTTTCCTTTTCAGTGAATTGTTTTCGTATTATATTCTAAAGCTACTCGAATTCAGACTGCTTCTGCAGGTGGCATCACTGCTGGATTAGTTAGTCCATTTATGTATGAGTCTCTCAAAGAGGAGTACCAAAGCGATATTAGTTTATTGAACTTAATGCTTATACTTTAGCCTGTTATAGTCACGTACCCAGATCTCCTGTGTTATAATAAAAAATCTAGTATTTCCACGCAGCCTATGAAGTAGATTTGACCTGTAATGCCCAGTTGTTTAAAAAGCAATTATAAACAAATTATATATTTACTTAAGGATAATATGATTAAAGTGTACTCAACTTAAAGCAATATGATCTTAGCTATATCAAGTTACCTAGAACTCCTGTCAAAAAGATGAAGGAATAGCAGGTCTTGCAAGATAGAAGAAATACAGAAGAACGAATTTTCTGAGTGTGTAGAAAATGCTGCTGTGGAAAGGATAGAAGTTAGTCTGTGTCTGGGGATGGGGATTATCCACTTTACATGGATATATCTAATAATACATATTATATATATATTACTTCATATATACATATGGATATATCAAATAATATCTTGGTCATAATTTGGCACTATTGGGTAAAACCTATGGTAGCCTGCAAGAAAAGCACAGTAGATCTTTTACTTTTTTGCCTGTAATTACAGTTAGCAAACTCTTTTCAATAATGAAAGTGGTTATTTCTATTTTTTTGCTACTCTGGCTAAACATACTTGGCCTTTTGGTTACTCTTACCAGGTGGTGCACTTTGGTTCGAGTCTGGACTTTGCGCAGCATTGAATAGCTTCTGTAAAGCAAGATGAGCTTTAGTAGCATAAACATCTATAAATACTAAGTAGTGCATAGATAATTCCCCTTTCAGTTGTTCTGAGATAGTTTTTATTAATACTTTCAAAGAACTTAAAAAGCTTCCATTTTATTTTCAAAGTATAGCTGGCTTCTATTTAATTTATGTATCTGTTACCTGTTTTTTAAAAGATAGCATTTAAATAAACATAAAAGAACATTTACATTAAGCCCACTTGCACTAATGTGGTAATACATTTGGGCTTAAAACGGTGTCTAAGTCACCGTAAGGATGCTGGCCGGTGAGGTGAAAAAAATGTTCTGGAGTAAGTAAAAATGAGGCACAAAGTAGCTGTAAATATTAATAACAGAATGGACTTCAGTACAATTGTCAGCAGACAATTAAAGACTTAATTTAATAAAGTTGCTAGGTCACTCGCACACCATGTCACTTGCACACCATCAGACAGCATAAAACACTCTCCAATAATATTACTATGGAATTTCTTTAACAAGCTTAAGAGCTGTAGGAACAGAGCAAAAGTGGTGTGTATCGTGCTATAGAAAGGACGCAGCAAGGGCTGAAGACATTGTGAATGTTCCTGATGCATTAAGATCTTGCACTGCCAGAAGATTTGTTAAATACAAAGGAACAAAAAATCATCCACAACTATTGCAACTGAAAGAAAAATTTCTTTTTAACTTCCAGTTGTCAGATGTGATGTTTAGTTTAATTTTAGGAGGAAAGAAATGCAGCAGCCAAACACTGTTTGTTTGCTTGAAGTACCTTGAGGAGATAGGTTGACTCAATGGAGTATAAAATTCATTCCAGATTATAAAAAAAAAACAACCAACCAACTAACGACAGAAGCCTTGCATCCTTGTGTAATACAAACACAGGATATTGTGTTCAACATTGAATTCAGCAATTGAATGATATAGCAGAGTATTTACCCGTTAAGTTTTTGGTAAGTGGATAGTACAATTTGGTCCTCAATTAACATAGTTAAATATTAAGTATCTTTGAAGAAATCGTACAGTACTTCTCTTTTTGTTTTCACTCTAATGATCAGATACATGGTAAATTGAAACTCAGACTGTGTATATTTTGGCACATAGGAGTACATAGGTAAGTGTATAAACAGGTCTCAGGTGGAGTTTTTGATTTTGGAAGGGGATGGGGAATGTTTGGGATTTTTTTACCATGATGGTAAGAAATCCCTAGTTAAAGAGGCTTTTCATGACAATCGTAAAAGTCCTTGGAATGAAATTCTGGCTTTATTGAAAGCTGTGCTAGAATTTAATTGCATCTTTTTGCATGAGAGTATTGTTGCAGTCAGAGTGTGATGCGATTCTTCCTAGCATAGATACTGCTTAAAACGAACGTCATTCCTTCCTAAAGATGAGTAGTGTACTTTGGAGGCAATCATTAAAATCTTTACTGGTTAAAACACTCTTGGAGCTGTTACAGAGTATGAACTGATTATTGACCAAGAATGTGTGGGCTTTATTTGGTTTTTATCAGTACAAATTGTACTTTTAAATATGATAAGAATTGAGTATAAGTAATACGTGACTGTATTCTTGAATGTAATAAGACAGACATAATATACAACATAGCTGACCCTTCTTGTTTCTGGTAGTATTTCAGCTGAAGTATTATGCAGACAGTAAGGATTACAGTTGCTAACAGCAGATGACAGGCTTTTATGTTAAGTCTGTAAGGTCTCCAGCGTAGGACTTGAAGGTTTGCTTTGCCTGCACTTATTTTGGGCTTGCCTGAAGCTTGGTTTAACTATGTTAGTAACTGCCTAACAATCAGATAACTGTTGTCTAATTGTTCAGTTTTAGCTCAGCATTACACGACCATGTGGTGCAACATCTACTGTTTAATTTAGTTACATTTCTGTAATTAATAAACAGTAATAACAAGTAGTTATTCCATGCAGAATGTCCTTTCTATGACCCGCAAATAAAACTGCAGGGTAAAGGAGTACAGGCATAAGATGATGGCAGGAGCACTTTGGTAGAGGTACAGGGTGATACCAGAGTTCCCAGGGCTATGAAGAGCTCACCACTGGGCCCCTACTTACTACTCCCCTAATCACTGAAGGAATGCAGCCTTGACAAAACCAGTTTTGGGAGTCAGAGAGGGAACACAGAAAAGTAACAAGTGTTTGTAAAACATGCTTTATAGTGTACATTTAGGTGTAATACAAAATTGTGGATCAGTGAAGAAATCAAGGTGTATAACATGTTAGAAGTCTTTCAAAAATAATCCCAAGAGGATCCTAGAGTGAGGAGGAAGAAACGATTCACCCATTCAAGTAATCCCAAGAGGGCCAGGGAAGGAGGAGCTTAGTATCAGAGTCTAAGGGATAGAATACAAGGAAGTGTCTGTATATTAAGCTGTTGCTATTATTTTTAGGACTTTATGTAACAGAAGTCTTTTCTTCATAATAATTAACTCTGGGCTAAGAATAGTTAGTTGATCAGACTGTTAAGATTTCAGTTCTTCTACTGTTAAATTCATAGAATGATTTGGGTTGGAAGGGACCGTTAAGGGTCATCTAGTCACCCCCCCCTGCAGTGAGCAGGGACATCTTCAACCAGATGAGGTTGCTCAGAGCCCCGTCCAACCTGACCTTGAATGTTTCCATGGGATGGGGCATCTACTACCTCTCTGGGCAACCTGTGTTTCACCACCCTCATCGTAAAAAAATTTCTTCCATATATCTACTCTGAATTTACCTTCTTTCAGTTTAAAACCATTACCCCTTGTCCTATCGCTATAAGCCCTGCTAAAAAGTCAGTCCCCATCTTTTTTATAAGCCCTCTTTAAGTATTGAGAGGACATGATAAAGACTCCTCAGAGCTTTCTCCTCTCCAGGCTGAACAAGCCAAATTTCTTGCCTTGCACAGAGAGGGGGATTCTTTGGCCCACATACACTGTGTACGTTGGAGTGCAACAAATTGGTGGAGCAAGAAGGCAACTTAGGCTATAAAATTTATATGAATCAGAGCATTGTGCTTAAAATAGTTGAAAGCAAATTGGCAAGCATACAGATGAACACAGGGAGAATGATGTTTACAAACTATCAGCTGCTAAGAAAAAGTTGGAGGAACTAAATTGGTTTATTCTGAAGCAAAAAAAATGAAAGTTGCACATCATAAGCATTTTTGAAATGTAGATACGGAATTAGTATTTCTGCTGTTGGTGTGGCTGGGTTCTTGTATGTGTCCTTGTAGTCACAGCATGTTGGAGCACAGCAACCCGCTGTGAACTGCTGGTGTAGAAGAAATAATGAGCAGTTGTTCTCCATGCCTACTAGTAGCAGAACAAGAAACAATGAACTCAAATTTCAAGGGAAAAAAATTAATTTGACATTAGGGAAAACTTTCTAAGTGTGATAATAATCAACATTCATTCACATTATCTAGAAACTGGCTGGAATCCTCTTTGCTGGAGATCAAAGTCAACCAAGTAAGCTCACTTGTCCTGCCCTGCCTTACCCAGCAAGCATGTTGACTTCTTAAATTCACTTCTAGTCCTATATTTTTTAGATTTAATGACTGCATCTCTTTTCTCTCTGTTTCACTGAATTTTATGATTGATTACAAATGGTGTTAGGGTTATATGGGTATTCTCTTTTCAAATAGCATTTTAAACACTAGATTCCACCCCCACCCCCAATGTTACTTTTACAGACACTGTCTTTGTCTCAGAGGCAGAGAAATGTAAAACTTCAAGTCAGATCTGCATTTAGGTAACTAATAAAAATTTTTATTTTTCTTCATATTAGTTGATGATAGGCTTCTGCTGTCAATCTTATATGTTGTATGATTACCTTGCTTGTCTTTTGCAAATCTGTAAAACTTCAAAAACTAATTCTATTCTTATCTTATAATTTTTTCTTATAATAAGGCAACCTGAAACCACAGGTAATACTGCCTTGAGACATATGCTTTTCAAAGCAGTCCACTGTTCCAAGTTGAACTCTACTTAGCTGAGGAAACGGGCAGGAGAAGTTCCTTCACCTTTTTTCTACTGTCTGCAATGTTGATTCGAAGTCACAAATTCAGTCACCTTGGTTTAAATAGTTTACTAATTCAGAGTTTTCAAGACGTATTTCAGTCTGTTCTCAAAGCTGGCAGTCTGTTCAATGGTTTTCTGTGGTGCTTAAGCTTTTCAAAGCATCCGTGCAGTTTATTATATGACTGTGAAATTCATCACATAATTCAGCACCTATCAGGTGACAAACTGCAGAGCCATGAGAAACTATAATTATGCATGTTGGACTACTTTCAACTTCATACTGCCCACTGATATATCTCCCCAAAACCTTTGTTGGCTTCTTAGTAAGTTTTTAATATTTCTATATCTGCTAGAGATTTTTTTTCCTGCTGACAAAATTTAATAGAATTTCATTTAATGTAGTTGTTTTTGTTTAATTCCTATTGGCCTGAATGGTACATAAAAAATTTATTAGTAGCATCCGGTAGGTCTCACTGAATGACACAATAAAATTACAGTAATAGTAGTCACATGGACAGAATTAAGTTATTTTGATACCTTTAAGTGTTTCTTTTTTTGCATAAAAATGCCTAGTGACTCATCACAACGATTCGTGCTCTCGGAGAGGTTTGTGCAGTTACCAGACAGACAGACAGACAAATGCACTTACCATAAGTAGAATAGTTTGGTTCAACTGTGTGAAAAAAGGGTGAAAGAAACTGTAAAAAATATGTCAGTGTCTTCCTCTTTTAATACATATTACTTGTGTATCAGTGAAATCTAGTTTATGGGTTGCTTCCATTCTTGCTGTATATGATGATTACGAATAATTAAAGCAAATAATAATAAATTTATGAACTGAAAGTTGTCACTCATTCTTTTAGAAAAAGTCAAAAGATATTTTTCACAGCTACAGTGGCAGACACGCTTACATAAAGGTTGTATCAGGAGCTTGCATCAACATCCACAAGGTAGGTTTTTAGTCTTGTTCATGTTACTTTTTCAAATAAAACTACACAGAAATGTCAAAATTCATGTCACATTGCTTGCTTTTTTGTTAAGATTGTTTTCTAGGATGGGGAGCACTGTTATGCAGTATGAAAAAATACTTCCCTTTTATTCCTTAAAAGGTCCCTCTTTTAATTATTTATCTAACCATTTGCTTCCCCTCATAAATATTAATCTTATTCCTGACAGTGACAGGTCTTGAGAAATGCTGTGGTGCAACCAACGTTCTTTGATACTGTGAAATCTTCTATGTATATTTCTGAAATAGCCATAAACCTTCCTATGGGATGTGGGTGGGGGGATATTTTATCCAGAGTAAAAACTGATCATCCCTAACACTTAGTGTCCAATTGCAATAAAAGCTAGGGATCTATCTCCACAAACAGGAGCACCGAGTTTAATTGAAAAATGATGGGGTAGAAAATGAGAAATGTATGTATATGAATATGTTATATATATATGTTATACGAAAACATGTTAAAATTATGTATCGCTTTTATGCTTCTTCCTGAATAAATTACTGTGAGAGTTTCTTCAGAAATCCTTTAAGATGCCAGACAAAAGGAAAGCGTTGATTGATCTCTGGCACATATTAACAATGTATCTGGTCCATAAAAAAATACAATTTGTTAAAAACAAAACCCACACACACCCTCCAACCCGAATCACAGCAGTAGTTTTAAAATCCTATTTCTAAAAGTGAAGAAAGGATTTAGTCATAATTCAGTTTCTTTGTTGTGTGTTATTAGCTAATAATACGAATGCGGTATGGAGAGGTGGTAGATGAAAATCAGGTGGATGGAGTACAAAAGTCTCAAATCTACTAAATCTAGGTAAAACATGAATAGGTGCATATTCCAGAATTACACAGATTGACTGCAATTTTGTTAGAGGGGTTGTTTTGTTGGGAGGGTTTATTATTCAAAAGTTCTCTCTCTAAAGAATTGTAATGAGAAAAATGAAGAAAGTAAAAATAAAATGTGCTTTTAGTACATCTCTCTTTTCAGGGATTCTTTCCTCCTTTATCTTTTAGTTTTGTATTCTGCTGCGATTTCTGCTTTTAGTCTATTGCTGGATCTGAGTTATGCCCATTACTTATGGCAGGTATATATCTTTCAATAGGATTCTGAAACACCCAGTGTATTTAAAAAAAAAAAAAAAGCTAAGCATTTAGTATGGTTTAAACTTGTATACATGCATTAATTAGAACTGAATATATAGAGGTTGCAGGTGTGTAAAAAAAATCACTACTTTGTATTTAAAACAAAGATTAACGATTATCCTATTTCATCAGTAGACACGGTCTTATCCATATCAATTGACCTTTTTGTGACTATTAAGATTGGTATGTAATCATAAGAAAAAAAAAAAAGACAACTGAAAATGATGCTGTTCACCCAGTGAATAAAAGTCAATGCCACTAGAGACAGTCATCTCCAGACAAAATTTCATTTCAATGTTGAGATTGCATCGTACAGAGGAGAGTGGGCTGCAACGCATCAGTTTCTGTATAAAAGTTTTAAAATTGTTATAAACTGCCTGAGCCCTGAAATCAAATACAGGCCAAATTTAACAAGTTTTTGAAACAGTTTAGAAAAGTTGTGGTTATACAGAAGCATTAGTAGACTCTACATACAGAAGAAAGTGATTTGAACCACTTATTTGTTAAATAAAAAAAAAGTGTCTTTAGAGTTTCTCCTGTAGTTAAATCTCTCCGTCATGAGGGTGATATTTTGCAGATAGCGCAGGTAGTCAGTTAAGACAGATGAACTTTGTTGTATTATTGTATTGTAATATTGTATTGTATTATTCTGGCCACAGTTGTAAAGGATAATAAAAAATGCTTCTACAAATGTATTAACAACAAAAAGAGAGGCAAGGAGAATCTCCATCCCTTACTGGATATGGCAGGTAACATTGTCTCCAAGGACGAGGACAAGGCTGAGGTACTTAATGCCACCTTTGCCTCAGTCTTTAATAGCCAGACCAGGTATCCACAGGGTATTCAGCCCCCTGAGCTGGAAGATGGGGATGGAGAACACAATTACCCGCCCATAATCCAGGAGGAAGCAGTTAAGGACCTGTTAAGCCACCTGGGCACCCACAAGTCTATGGGGCCTGATGGGATCCATCCGAGAGTACTGAGAGAGCTGGCAGAGGAGCTTGCCAAGCCACTCTCCATCATTTATCAGCAGTCCTGGTTAAACAGGGGAGGTCCCAGAAGACTGGAGGCTTGCCAATGTGACACCCATCTAGAAGAGGAGCCGGAAGGAGGATCCTGGGAACTACAGGCCTGTCAACCTGACCTCCGTACCGGGGAAGATCATGGAGCGGTTTGTCTTGAGAGTGCTCACAGGGCATGTGCAGGAAACCAAGGGATCAGGCCCAGGCAGCATGGGTTCATGAAAGGCAGGTCCTGCTTGACCAACCTGATCTCCTTCTATGACCAGGTGACCTGCCTAGTGGATGAGGGAAAGGCTGTGGATGTTGTCTACCTGGACTTCAGTAAAGCCTTTGACCCTGCCTTCCACAGCATTCTGCTGGAGAAACTGGCGGCTCGTGGCTTGGACAGCTTTACTCTTCACTGGGTGAGGAACTGGCTGGATGGCTGAGCCCAGAGAGTTGTGGTGAATGGCATTAAATCCGGCTGGTGGCCGGTCGTAAGCGGTGTTCCCCAGGGCTTGGTTCTGGGGCTGGTCTTGTTCAATATCTTTATCGATGATCTGGATGAGGGCATCGAGTGCTCCCTCAGTAAGTTTGCAGATGACACCAAGTTGGGTGGGAGTGTTGATCTGTTGGAGGGTAGGAGAGCTCTGCAGAGGGATCTGGACAGGCTGGATCGATGGGCAGAGGCCAACTGTATGAGGTTTAATAAGGCCAAGTGCCGGGTCCTGCTCTTGGGTCACAACAACCCCATGCAATGCTACAGGCTTGGGGAGGAGTGGCTGGAGAGCTGCCTGGCAGAAAGGGACCTGGGGGTGCTGGCTGACAGCCAGCTGAACATGAGCCAGCAGTGTGCCCAGGTGGCCAAGAAGGCCAACAGCATCCTGGCCTGTATCAGAAATAAGTGTGGCCAGCAGGAGCAGGGAAGTGATCGTGCTCCTGTACTGGGCACTGGTGAGGCCGCACCTTGAATATTGTGTTCAGTTTTGGGCCCTTCACTACAAGAAGGATGTTGAGGTGCTGGAGCGTGTCCAAAGAAGGGCAACAAAGCTGGTGAGGGGTCTGGAGCACAAGTCTTATGAGGAGCGGCTGAGGGAACTGGGGTTGTTCAGTCTGGAGAGGAGGAGGCTGAGAGGAGACCTTATCGCTCTCTACAACTACCTGAAAGGGGGTTGTGGCGACGAGAGTGTTGGTCTCTTCTCCCAAGTAACCAGCGATAGGACGAGAGGAAATGGCCTCGAGTTGCACCAGATATTAGGAAATTGGATATTAGGAAAAATTTCTTCACCGAGAGGGTGGTCAGGCATTGGAACAGGCTGCTCAGGGAGGTGGTGGAGTTGCCATCTCTGGAAGCGTTCAAAAAACATGTGGATGCGGTGCTTCAAGACATGGCTTGGGGATCATGGTGCTGCTGGATTAATGGTTGGACTTGATGATCTTGAAGGTCCTTTCCAACCTTAGTGATTCTTTGATTCTGTGATTGTAGTCTCCCTTGCTTCAGTTTATGGAATTTCTGTGCAGTACAGCTTTTTTTTTCTTCTTTGTTTCATGTATATGAACAAGCTTGTAATTATCTACTAGAAAGGTAATTTATTATGATAAAGAAATAATTACATACTTTCAAGCTGCTTGCACTCTGTGGTAGTGAATATCATATTTCATTTCACTCAAGTATTTATTTGTCTTCACTTATTCAAAATTCATGCCTTTCATGTTATTTTTACAATGGTTTGTTACTCCAAGTAGTAATAACATTTGCACTTGTGTTATACACATGGAATTTATTTTGTTCTAGCCTTCACATCATTTTACAGTTGGGGCTTTTCACTGGCAGATGGAGGTTAGCTATACTTCTCTATTATTGATAAAAGTAATTTCAATGTTTTGAAATCTTAGGTGGTTGGATTTTGTTTTGGCAGAATTAAAGGTAAATTAGATCTTGGTCTTATTTTAAACATCTTCCAAAACTGTCAGGTGCAGATTCAGTGCCTGGTTTTCTGGGTGTTTATTCGTTAGGGGGGTTTTGTTTGTTTGTTTTAATCTTGAGTCCATTTTTGTATTGAAATATTTATAATGCTGTTCCAGGATCTCCTGTATGGTCCTGTCAACACTACTTTCTCTGAGTGGCAATACTGTATGTCTGCTGGCTCTGGTGATTTCTTCACTTCTTGACATCCAAGTACTTGTGAGACTATGGGGTGAAAACAAGGAAAAATGTCCTGTTGTGTTACCATCAGTATGCATTGCAATTATGAAACTCAAAGTGCTGTTTTACATGTTGTATGGGTTGTCTTTTGCTAAGTTGATTATTTTAGTGCTTTGCGCTCTGGACATTTTGCTTGGCCACTTTGCAGTTGAGTACACACATTTTGATTGTTAAGCTGAAATGTTTAAAATAAAAAAAAAGGGTAAGCCACTCTGCAATTTGTTTTCCCTTTTTTCCCAATTTAAGGAGCTATCATTATTTTGTGGGCTTCTCTGGTAATCACAGGTAACACTGTGATCAGTGTTAAAAAAGTATTACTAACATACCTGTTCCTTGTTAATCTTTTTTTTTTTTTTTTAATACAGCAATAACTTAATTTTTCTTGATTCAGTATTATTCCAAACCTTATTCATGCCTCTGCCCAGAGTTGAGAAAAATCAGCAAAATCCATGCATATTTTAGAATGCAATTACTTTTGGATGCAGGTTAGTTTATCTTGTTTTGCTTTGCTTGAAAAGATTTATTTAGCTCTAATTCTAGTGGAAAGTATTTTAATGCTATCTTTTACAGAAAATGAGAATACTTTTTGCTGTTCAGCAAGATCTATAAAGTATAACAAGGATGAAAAGCAAAGTGACTGAAGACAACACTTTACTTTGATCCATCAGCTTATATTTGTTTACTTTCATCTTCCAATTTAAGTGGTGGTGTTTTTGAACTGAGAGGTTTGACCGCCAATTGGGAAACTTCTAAGGGAATCCAAATGGACACATATTCCTACAAATTACCTATTATCTCTGCAGAATTTTTGGTCTTTGTGTGTCCCTTGTGGCTATGTTAAGCTTTAATGCAATACTCAATTACTGTCTAATAATCACTACTGGATAATCCCTAGTCAAGACCAAATATGCTTTTATGTGACACTTACAAAGTTAACTCAGAGATTGAAATAAATATATGTCATTAAACATTTTAGTTTTAAGTTGGACTTGTTATGTAAATGAAATAATCAAATACAACCACATTCATGAGGAAAAAAGATTTTTTAAGGCCTTGTAAAATGTTTTTATCCCACTATGAAAGATCTGAAATTAACTTTAGCTCTCTTCTAGAAATTTCTTATTGCAAATAACAGATATTCAGTATGAAAACTTTTTCATTTATATTTAGTAGTGTTTACTGTGTTTCTGTGACAAATTTTAAGGTCTATGGGAACAAAATATCAGCTGCAAACTGTTCACAAAGACCTCTTTCATATGTTTAAAATGTTTAAAATTTCTCTAAATATATAAGAATATAAACAAAAATGTCAAATATAACTGGGAGCAGTAAAGTGAAGTCTTGGTTAGCTGCTTGTTATAACTCCTATTTCGGGTTAAATGTAGCAAGGATTTACACAAGGTTGATTTCTTTTCTAAATAAAAGGAAATTCTAGAGATCTATGTCTCTCCCTTAGCTGTGCACTTGATACAATGCACCGCAGGAAACAAGGGGGGGGGGGAGGGGGAGAAAAGATAATGGCATAATGTTATACAAAGGATAGAAATGTCTAAAGCTGAGGCAATTTGTTATGCTCTAAAAAAGAAATCCTTGTCTGGAGAGAAGTTAATAGCGTTTTTCTTTATTTAGGAGTTCATTAACATTTTATTTAAGTACTCTGTCTCCAAAATAATAAGTGTGAAGAAACACTGACATGAAATTTTGAGACATTTTGGCCAGGTATGTGGCTTGACATATCATTTGAAAAGTGATGAACTTGAGGCTTGAAACAATTGAAGTGTGATGAAATAGGGAAAAAACATAAGCAAGTTCTGTTTTTTGAAATTAGAAACAATCACATTTTTTAAAAGGGAGTTTTATCAGCAGATAAAGGTGGAGGAAGACAATGCTTGCCTGTCTGCCCAATCAAGGTGTTACTGGCCCTATATTCAGGAGAGCTGAAATTGTAAAGGTGATAATCAGATGAGTAGGTATCTTTGTTTCCAGTTGAGACTTAAATTACGCAGCCTAGAAAAATGATGGCAAAATAATTGCTCTCCTTTCATATCTTAAATGTAAAAGAAATACAGTAAACAAAAAGCCTGAATTGGACACGAATAAACTAAGGTTTAAAATCAAGAGTAAGGTCTTAAAGCAGCTTAAATAGAAATAAAGGGAAATAGCTCAAGTACTTTGAAAACATAGGTTTGTAATCAATAGAACAGACCAGGCTTCATGACCAGGGAAGTTCCCTTTTCCTCACTGCTTCTAAGTAAATCCTGCTCTGCGTGTCCTCTAGCTTAATGAATCAGTGGGATTTTGGTTTTATCCTATTTTATTCATACATTCTGTATTTAAGTTTGTTAATATATTTCTTCCAATATATTTAGGAAAATAATCTCTCAGTTAAGTATCACTGTAGTAGAAATGAATGTATGTTGTTATAGATTTGAAAAATTTCTAGTTGTCATTATGGATGCAGAATATTATTATACTGGCTGAAATTTAAGAACTATTGTAGGTGAGTTATGCGCAATTTGCAGTGGTGTAGATCCACTCCATTGAGTCCACTACATATAGGGGATTTAACAGCTGTAGAAACAGTAGGTGTGACCCTGTATATAAATTTATGAGTACTGGTGCTTGTATAGAAATAATCCAACCCAAAGAACTCCAAAAGCTTAGGAGTTTTTCAGTGGCTCTGTGACTGCTTCGTAATCTGAGTACTAGAGAGGTGGGTGGAGTTGGTTTTCAGGAGGTAGCTGTGAGGACTACCTTTTTCCAATGGTATCTGCATGTACAGACAGACACCAGAAATGCTCCAGCCGCTTCTGCTAACTTCCATGCCTTGTTGAGTTGGTCACCCAAACTGTTCTTCTGAAAATGTATTTCTTTCCTATATTCATCTTAAGGCACATAGACACCTTAAAAAAAGGTCTTGAGGCACAGTAATAAGAATAATAGAGATAGAGAGAGAGAGCTAGGAAGGTAAATAGATGTTGAACTTGCTTTTCTTTAGTATTTTAAAAATATTTAATAACTTTGGAAGTAAGTGTTATTAATATCAAGAGAAGATAAAAGGCTTCTTGAAAGGAAAGTGTCAATAAGACATGGTTGGAGAAGAATGAGATGCTGTTGGAAGCTGGAGTGCTGCGTTTTGGGTCACTAACCTGAGAGCCTTTGGGATCGTTTAAGATTGAGAGAGTCCTGCTGACTTCTGATGTCTTGTGGCTTTCTCTGAAAACAGGAAGAAACTGTCTCTAGTTCGCCATTCAGAATCTGAAGCTCTCTTATAAAACACAGAACTATTTAACTTTGCTTCTCAAACAAAATATTTTACATCCTAATGCAGTTTCATACATCAGCATATACTTAACGCCAGAAAACTCCCATATAAATTCGTTCATTTGACTTTAAGAGATCTCCCCTTAACAGAATAAACCTGAAGCATTTTCACAGATGTCCATACAATTTGGTGTCAATTTTTATGTGCATGAAGGAAGCCACCTTTATACCAAAGTAGGGATCACATTTGTGTAATTCAGCAGTTCTTTGGGTGTTTGTTGTTGGGTTTTGGTTTTGGTTGACCAAATCAACCAGTTAGGTTGCAGCATAAGCGATGTCTAGTGTTTTTTCTTACAAGACGACCACCTTTATGCTAACAAATTGTTCTTTGGTTCTTACTGAATGTGGCTATTGTATTCTGATAAACAACCCAGGGACGTAGAAAGCTTATGTCCAATTCCTGAAAATTATGAGCTCACTGGCAAATATTGCTTCGGTCTGTTATTGGAACTTTAATTTCAATCTACAAAATTCACATGCAAATAATAATAGATTGTTATTTAGAGGGAATTAGCTGTTTTAGTCTGTTTTTTATTTTGGTTATTGGGTTTAGCTGACAAGGTGCTGGCAGGGGAGGCGGCTGCACGGCGGCCCCCGTGCGGCGAGGCCGCGGCTGCCCGGTGCCGGACGCGGCCGGTCCCCGCCGGCTCCGGCGGCCCCAGCGCAGGGCCCAGCTGAGCTCCTCAGCCCCGGGCGGGCGCCGCGGGGAAAGCCTGGGGCAGAAAGGGCACAACGCTGCCCGGCAGCCAGGGCTGAGGGAAAGGCTGTGAGAAACAGCCCCGCCAGCCCCGAGGGGAGAGCGGGAGGAGGGCAGGGGCTGCTCCGGGCGCCCCGGCAGAGACGCCCCCGCGGCCCCGGGAGAGGCCCCGGCGGGGCGGGCGTTTCCCGGCAGCCCCTGGGAAGGGCCCACCAGGGGGAAGGGGCGGCCGAGAGGGGCTGGTACGGACTGAGCGGAGCCCCTCGTGCCCCATCCCGTGTGTGGGGAGAGGCGGTACAGTAGTGATACAGGTGAGCCTGAGGAAAAGAAAGGGGAGGGTTGGAAGATGCCTTAGTTTTTGTCTTTGTTTCTCACCGTCCTACTCTATTTTAATTGGCAATAAGTCAAATCAATTTTCCCCAAGTCGAGCCTGTTTTGCCCATCACAGTAACTGGTAAGTGATCTCCCTGTCCTTATCTCAACCCACGAACTTTTTTCATCTTACTTTCTCATCCTGTACTGTCGAGAAGGGGGATATAGTGGCCAGCAAAAGTCAACCTATCACAGGTCACAAGGATATAAAAATATCTGACTGAATATTCCAGCTTGGCAACACTTTGAAATATAGTTAAACTCAGCAGTATATATTGCATAAAGTTAAATATACAGGAGAAACAGAAATCATAGGCATTGTAGTATCTTTAATGACCATCAGGGTCAGAGTTTGGTTTCCTTTGTTTATTAAATATCTGAAGGAGGCACAATGAATCTCTTCCCATATTTCTTTCACTGAAACCTCAGCCACTTAAATCCTTATCAATACTAATGATGGCAGAGTAGAATAACTCTTCCAGTCTTTACTGTGCAGCTGCCTGGGAGTAGCATGTGAAGTCAGAAGCTGCTTTTTCTAAAGGAAATACAGTGAATAATCCATTGAGAGCCACTGGAAAGTCTGCTGAGTGAAGCAGCTCTCTTCCTAGGGACAGCTGCCATTTTGTGGCCTCTGCAGGCTTTCCTGATTTATCTGAAAGACCTATGCAGCTTTTTACTTGAGAAAGAAAGTAGATGGGAATCTACTCTGAGAAATGTCTTCCATGCATAACAAGGGACCATCCACATAAGAAGCACTAAGTATCTATAACAAAATATGAGCTGAAATACGGCTAAACTAAGACTTCTTGAATAGAAATGAATTCAGACTAACTTTCATAGAGGACAGAAGCAAGTCCTGAAGGTGAGGAGTTTATCACTGGTGACAACTGAGAATAGAGATACTATTCCTACTTTAAGTAAGCAGAAGGAATACAGTAGTAATAATGACTTGCTTTGTGTTTTTATTCCTGTTTGTTGAAAAGACTCTAGTCAAAGCCTGAAAGAAGTTGGTAAAAAAGATGTCCACATTGACAGAGATGTATCATAATCTACCATTACTTTAAATGGTGTTTAATGAATATTTTAACATACAAAGCCCATTTTTTATTTCTGTTGCTTTAAATGTTAATGTGAATAGTTAGTGTTACCAAGTAACCTGAACTGATTACCTAATAATCTGTCACAGAACATTAATTTTCTCAATGTGACAAATGTTATTCTCTACTGTATTTAAAGAATCACTTTGCAAAGTCCCAACAGACTCGCCCATACACACACGATGTACTAATATCATCTCCAACTGTATCAGTACCAATATAATGTAATAAAGCTGTCTAGAAACATTTTCACTTTATAATGAATGTGAACACTTTAAATAAGGGCACCTTTCTCCTTTTGTATTCGTATTTCTTTGGATTGTAGCAAGCAACATAAAGTAATCTCTTGCCATAATTTCACCCCTGCAAGAGTTAAATTTTGTTTAGCTGTTGGTTCTTCTTGTTGTGAGGAGCAAGGATATTCTGAAAGAAGCTGTTACAATCCCAGCTCACACAGAAGAATACAAAATCAATAGCAAGAAAATCTGGACATAAATGAGATGGGGGATAGTGAGGTGAGAGTATCTGGTCTGTTGGCCTTTGGAAAGGAAGAAATAATTCATATTGGACAAGACTGACAGCAGAAAAGGAGTTGTGAATATCAGATATAGCTGGAAAATTATATTGAACTCTTTTAATACTGTCAGTAGGATGTGCGAATTAGGAGGAAGGAAAAGTGGGAACCGGTTAACTAGTATTTCTTTTAATTAGAACATCAGTGTAAGATTTCGTATATGAGAAGATGGAAGGATTCAAGTTCTGGGTGATTTTTTTCATTTTATTTTGTTAGTGAATGGAGGAATGCATCATGACAGTTTCCTTTCATCCCAGCCCTAAGATCAACTGAGAAAATACTTTTCTCTGTGGTACCCGAGATGGTTGTTAAACCCTTCAATTCTATTAGGTGTCCTTTATTTTTTGAGACTATCCTTATTTAATTAATCCATTACACAAATAAGGGAAAGCTGTATTGATTAAGCAAATCTTTGAAGAGTGACAGTAATTGTTGACTGAGACAGGTTTTCTACATGTAATTATGTCTGAAGTAACCTGTTTTGGAGAAAACATGCAATTCACAAAGCACAAAGGAAAAAAAGAGAATGTTCTCATTTAGCATTTCCACAAGCAAACAATTTTTATATCTGAAATAAAATTGTGGCAGTGGCTTCATGTTTTACTCTGTCTCCTAAATTGCATTTTTTTTCCCCGAGTGCCTCTTTTTTGCGCATTTTACCTCGGAAGGACATGGCATGCCAGAATAACAACTTCTAGAAGATGACTACATATGTAACCAACAAATACTTTCATATGTAAGGACACCAAGCTCAATGACTAGTATGTGGTGAGAGGAATTTAAAATGTGGATAGCAAGTCAGCTCTTCTTACCAGACCCTGGAAGTTTCTAGGTGAAGGTCTTTATTAGAGTTCTTTGCAAATTTTCTTTCAGTCTCAGCAGCATATCAATGAAGAAAGATGCTGTGCTGTGTCACTGTTATGTGATCTGAATGGTTTCCAGGAACCAAGGAGAATGTAAGAGGGGGTTAAAGCCATGCTACAGAATTGGGAAGTGAGCTTCATTTGAGCTTAAGACAGGGACTTGGTGAAAGTATCAAAGAAAGAGTGAAGTGAAGGACTCTCTCCAGAACTGGTAGAGATTGATGCATACCCTAAACTGGGCACATTGCTTGTAAACTGAAAAAGACAGCTTGTGATGCAAAGATCTAGGAATAATGGACGAGAGTACTGTAAGTTTTTACCTGCTCTGAAGCACTTTTGAATAAATGAATCTGAGCTACTTTGCTGTTTCCCAAGAATCACTTGGTATTTAGATCACCTTGTTTCCTAGACCTCAAATATTGCTTACAAAGTACCAAGCCAAAGATTCTTTTGTGTCATCAGAAACTTCAAGGAGAAGGGATTTCAACCTATAAATGAAATGAAAAATTCATTTGAATTGAATTTTCCAGTATATTTACTCCATCTGAAGAATAGTAATTAGGATTGCTTTTTATGATCAGGCTTTTTATTATACTGCATGTTTTGCACAGCTAAATATTTGTGTGATGGAATACAGACAAACAATATGCCTTTTATTGTCCTACCACATGAAAGATGCTAAGCACTGTGATCCTAAACTAAAGTTGAATCCAAAGCTTACTCAGTTTTAGTTGGTTAAGTTGCATTTCCAGTGAATTATTCCTTCTTCATTTTCCTTTCCATCTGGCTTCCCTCTCTTCCCTCTAGTTTTATCCCCTAGAATGTTGCAACAAGAAACTTTGTGTTTGTTTTTTTTTTTAATTAGGGGAAAAAAGATTTTGCATGGATCAGTTAAGCAAGCAATCACTTCTGTAAGGCGTTTTCTGTCCAGAGGAAGTCTGCTTTGTGGACTCTTAAGACAGAATTAGGTAATAAAAATAATTCTGGTGTATCTTTTAAGATACAAAATGGTGAAAGCTGTAATTGTTTCCAAGAAACTTGAAAATACAGAAAATAAGGTATCTTCTGCAGATACAATTAAACTATACAATAATGTGATCCATGGTTACTAAAAGAGATTGTTTGAGTAAGGTGGCAAAACAACTAGTTTTGTCTTCCAAGGTTCACCTATGAAAAAAATACCTTCTGGTGGTGGTGGATGTGGGAGGAACTGCTTCATGTATTAACAACAGCATGTTAGCTCCTTTTTTAGTTACAACAATTATGATAGTTTTGGCTGAAAAAGTGTATTTTTCTTTCACATCACTGATGCTTCCAACAAAAGTATGAAAATATTAGAAACTATTTTAGCTTGGAATGTAGCTGAAAATATTCCAGACAGCAGTGAAAGCATGGAGAATATGTGAAAATACGAAAAAGATTTATGAACAAAGTATCAAACTGGTATGTTTGACTTTGTGAGAAATTGTTCCATATATAAATTACTGGAGAATTGTAATGAATATTTGCTTACAGTTAATTGCTTAATCTCTGTACTGCATGATACAGTGAAGTACAATAGAGAAAACCTCATAATTTGATCTTGAAGGTTGTGTAACTAAAGTTTTCCATCATTTTTCCCCACATGCCAAAACAGTTTCAGAATCATGGGAGATATTTCATTTTGTCAGCACTGAATGTCAGGAAGTAATGAGGCATGCCCCCGGAAGATTATTATACTTTGCAGTTGAAAAGATCTTGAAATATATTCCACATAAGAGAAGTTATATTTGTTCATTAAAAGGTACTTGCCCAGGGACTGTTTCGGCAATGGAGTAATTGTCATCTTACAATTTTTTATGCTAACTTTTAAAATTAGGAAAATTTTACCTTTGTAATTATTACTGAAATGTTAAATACTGTGAGTTTCAGTGGAGCTGGTAGCCATGTTTCAAAAGTTAATGTATTCCCCAAAAAAACCACAAAACAACCCTCCCGTTTACACTTTTCGGATAGGGTACTTTCCAATAAATGAATGAAAATATTGCCAAGTGAATGGAAATATTTCTTTAGGCAGCATGTAAAATAGTCTGTGGGAGTCACTGTCACGGGTAATAACACTGAGTAAATTTTCAAGTAGATGAGTTATTTATATGAGAACATGTATATGAGTTAAAACAAAAAAGCTCTGCTAGCCTTTGTGTAGAGAGTGATAAATTCATGCATTGCTGGTATTTGGAAGAGATTTCAGAACAGTAGAACTGCATGTGGTTGTTGGATGCATTATGGGCTCCTCCCAGCCATTACCTTCTGAAACCATCCTGTATTACTTATTTTCACAGAAACATATGTATTATTGATCTTTCCTATATGGCCTGTCTCGTGTCCCAGCTTTTATGGAAATTATGGAAGTAAGTGTTAAAATTGGTGTTACTACTCAGTGAATTAGATAGCATCTTACATGAAATGTATTGGTGCTCTGTTCGTTTATTAATAGATCAAAGTTCTTACAAAGAATAAAAAATACCCCCTAAAACAGACCCTGCACATCTGATGGTAGTTATTCCTTACTATAGTCTTACACAGATGGAAAGGATGTTAATCATTTTAAGAGAATTGATGACTTGCTCTGTAACTGCCAATTCGATGGTCACAACAGAAAACCTAGGAATGAGATTTCAACACAATATATTTAAAAAAGGAAAATACTGGAAGATATATTTTCCATGTTAAGAGTACCACATCATACTATCAGTCTCTGTTCTTGTTTTGTAGTTTGTCAGATACCTAAATTCAAAAAGATCCAGCTTTTACGTTATGCCATAAGGTTGTAAATTATAAAAATGGATGACTTCTGAACATTAAATTGAAATTTAGTGAATTTGACATTTACACTTGATTAAAGGCCCAACAGATACATTTAGCAAATATGTCCCCGTTATTAATTAGTTTTGGAAAGATTTACTCTCTGCCCATCATTACTTTATCTAACTTAGAGATGTGAAGGGCCTCTCATTAGTTAGTTTTGTTTAATGATAGAGTTTGCACTGAAAAGGATATAAACAGCATAAAAGATATTAAAAAAAAAAAATTAAAAGTTATTTTAAACTCTTCAACTTTTGAGGCACACCTCTCTTTCTTTGTGGCCCTGGTGACCAGAGTTTAGTTTGAAGTTTAAGTGCTTCCTGCTTTGAAATAAACAGACTGTAGTGCAGACTATATAGCTTCTTCTGCATTAATGGCTACATGACAGTTGAGCACCTGGCCCATGGGGCAGCAAGACCTATGGACGACTGTACGTTCATATGTTGCATTTGCATGACCTCCTGAGACATGCAGGAAGCCAGAGCTTAAGTGTTCAGTTGAGAAATACTCCTTTCATGGGACTACTTTCGGTCCACAACTCACTTCACGGAGGTGCTGACGGCTGCAGCGCAGCACTGGGGTCGCCTGCCTGCAGCTTGCGGCAGCGCGGTGGGTGCGCAGGCTGCAGCCGGTTCAGCCGCTGTCCAGCGCGCTGGGTTGTGGCACGGGAGGGCGCGGCGCTGCAAGTATGTGAAGAGTAGGGTCTGTCTGTTAGAAATGAGTGCAGGAAGCTTGATTGCAGTTCCTTTATGGCAGGAAACAATTCTCAAATTTCCTTTGAGGAGTCATAGAATGGAGAGTTTGAGAGATACTGTCAGTTCATGGATGGATATGTGGTATGTTTCCATACCTATTAATATTTCAGTTGAAAGACTGTGAAGAATTGGGGTTTTTTCCAGTTTCACCGGTGTGTTTGACATCACCTCATATATAGCTCCATATTTTTGTCTCTTTTCCTTCTCTTCCGTTAAGTAGTAAGAGTGGTAGGTAAATAAGAAATTACTTTTAAAAAAATGGAATAAAGGTAACCTCTGGGGGTTTATCTTCAGCATATACCTGGCAGTCTGCCAGTGGAGCAGCTCTATCAACAGCTCAATTTCCTCTGCCATGAGATTTGTCTTCTCCCTCAAAGTGCTAGATGTGCTGGCCTTCTCGTGTCTCTTGATGAACTTGTCCATGGTGAACTCTCCTTCACCAGCACTGCCCTGCCCAACTGTCTGTAGTTGGACTTGGTGTTGCTGACTTCCTTAGCTGCTCTCACTTTGCAAAAGATTACTTTTTGTAATTACTTTTTGCGAGATTGCTTGCACCAGGCATATGTGCCTGCTATTTGCTTATGGAAAAGTGTTTATACATATGATCACTGGTTGAGTAAATAGGGAAGCCCCTACTTCCAGCTATACCTGCATTTCTTTTGCATACAGGGCTGGCTGGTTGCTTAAGTGTCCTATCTGTTTGTGCTCAGTAAATCCACTGAGCCTTCCCTTTGTGGCTTGAGAGGAAAGGTGTAGCATTTTTGCATTTCTTCAATTTTCCAAACGTAAGTTGAATAATGCATGTGCTTCACAATATAGCAATGCAGTATTATTCCAATATCTTCTTTGCATAACTGCATTTTATTAAATTAAAAAAAAATGTAAAATATCTATTCATCTATGCTTTTGTTCAATAAAAGTAACACCAGGAGAGTTTACTTTATTAGACTTCAAAGGATTTTACTCAATGCCTCAAATAATTACAATTTAAAAGATGGAAGCAAGCCTTTAAAACCATTTTGTGATGCTACTATTTAAATAGAATTATAAAAAGATTTTGCTGGCCGTTTTTATTGTGTAGAAATAAAGAGAGCAGTACATTCACAGTGAACATGCCAAGCCTGAAGAAAGTGGTCGTGAAGCTTTCAATACACAGCAAGAGCAATTTCTTTTTTAATTAGAGGGTTGGAATTGGTATCATAATTGTATATTGTTCTGACTGATTATTGACATTTTTACTGCCTCCTGAAAATATAATAATAGGTTTAAAAGCAAACCTTCTCAAGTGATTGAGAGGAGGACCAGGGGAATAGCACCTTCAAATAAGAAGTACTGAAACAAATTCAGCTGATCCCAGCTTCAGCTAAAATCGGGAGCTAACTCTAGGCTTGATATCAAGTCCTGTGAAGAATTCATGATCAAACTGAGTTCAGGGACAGAATTCTAATTTACTTCATCTGTGTCTAGGTTCTTTTTTTGTTCCTGTATGTCAGTTGAAAGAAAATGTAATACAGTGATCTTTATCCTATTGTTGCTAAACACTTTGCACCTTGAGAGAACTAATAGGAATCAGTAGTAAGTACATCAACATCTTGTTGTCCCCCCACAGTACAACGGTCAATAATCAAGGCAGGAGTCTTGAAGACATAGTTTCAAGTTTTCTACTCTGAGTCAGAGAGAATGAGGATTCAAACCTGCTTTTTTACAACATTTCATCATTTTCATATTTCATATTCTTGTTTTCATATTGTGTGCCTGTTCCATCAAACTGTACTTGGTTTTGGCTTTTTCATTTTTACAGCATTTATAATAATTATACTAAGCAAGAATGAGGAAAAAGAAGTAACTTCATGTTCCACTGATTAAGAAATTCCTGTAGGTATGGAAATGCCCGTTCAAATTGGCAGATCAACACAGGCAGACAGCTGTTTGAAATCAGAGTCTCTTGCAGGACTGTTTGCTGTCTCAACCCCTGTTAGTTTCTGGAGTTGTTTAATTTTTATGTTTATTACAAATACAAAGTTCAGAATCTCAAATATTTTTTCTTTGTTTCGTGTTTTATTCTCCCTTTTGAAACAAATCGTGGAGTTTGGGGCTACTTCAGGAGATGGCCAATGGGTTTCTTCTTAGTCCTGAGATGTACTAGTTGTGTCCTGTTGTCGTGAACTGCTTTACGTTACAACATACTCTACTTTAAACAAAACAAAAGTACCTGGAATGTGCCTGCTTCAAGTTGTCTTCCTGTCCTAGCAAAACTGCTGTTTCTGTGTAGAAGTTCTTCTGTTGTGTAATGGAAATATGTCTAAAATTAAAATCTGAATAACTAGGAACACTTCCTCCTCAATACTCTTACTTTCTCATATTTTCTTTAAAATAACTCTTCTCTGACTTGATCAGTATACATCACAAAGGCTATGAAATCGAAAACAGTTTAGGAGCAATCACTGCTTACCCGTGCTGCTGCTGTTCATTAGATAGTTTGCTATCCTTACCGATCTACCCATTTATAACTACTGAGTTCTTTCATTTATCCACAGAGAGCGATAGCTGAAAAGAATATCAAATGAGCTGCTTTACTAATCATGGCAACAACTTGTGAATGGCGCCACAGTGAATTAAAAATCATTGTTAATAAACAGCACATCTTGAGTTGTTAAATAGTTCAAATTTTTTTCATGGTGACACTTCAATAATGAGGACAGCAAATACTTTCTGATGGAGGTAACTGTTAAAAGCTGCAGTAGGATCTGTTCTTCATAAGCTCTCTAGGAAAATTTATAATCTAGAAGGCATATTTTGCAGCTTTTCTTTTTGGAAAAATATTGAAGTTCTTTTTACCTTCATCTTCAGTAAGTTACGTCATTGCGCCTGTCCTCTAGCGCAGAAAGAAAACAAACATTTGAGGAGCATGAAAACCAGCTGTCAGCATGGTAGCCAATGAAAAGAAAATGGCTTATGCTGCCAGAGGCAGGTGTTTGGATTGCTTGGTTCTTCTTTGTGAGGGGTTTGCTGCTTGCCTTTTTTTTATTTTTTTGAGAAAAGTACTTGCTTTTAAGAATGAACCACTTGAATGAATATAGCACCTGCTGGCAAGTTGACAGTGGTTAGTAGCTCTACAGGCAGAGCACAGTTAGGCAGATAAACTGAAATAAGGCTTTGTGTTGAGATGTTTTTGTTTGCTTGGAATTCTGTGCATGTGTCGTTTTGTTTCAGTTTCTACAAGGCTTATTCTATATAACAGAACTTCTGCCTGAGGAATCAAAGATCATAGAGTAATGAAACTTATAGATCATTTGTGATAGGAAGAAAAATCACTGAGTTCAGAGTCTCAAATTGCCTTGTTTTCCAAGCTGTGGGTGGAAAACAATAGGCATTTCTAACCTTTCTTTATCAGCAAAATGAAGAGATGAAAATCAGCTTCTGACAACATTGAGGAAAGCCAATTTAGTATTTTGGCTCTCTGATTCCTGTAGAGTATTTCATCTCGCTGTTGCTGCAAAACCACAGTTTTTCCAGAAAACTAAAAACAGTTTGGTGTTTTGGGTTTTTTTTTTTAGCTACTTAATTTAAGGGGTTTATTTTAATTTTTGCTTTCTGAAATGCCTGATCAGACTGGAGTTACTGAAACTAATTGTCTCCCAGCTATCAACCATTTTATGCCATCACTGTCTTGCTATCCTGCCTCAGCTGAACTGTTTCTTGCTTTTTTAATTCATGTAGTTCAAAGTAGCTTTAAAGAGTTCTTTTCTTACCTGTTCACTCAGACCAGCAAAATGTTTCATCTCTGAATGAAACTTACCATCAGAACAGAGGCTCGGGAGGGATCCTTGGCCAGTTAAGCACACCATCACCAGTACGTGGAATGAGCCGCAGTTCCACAGGCTGTGAGCCACAGGCACACAGCAAGGGTCTCTGCGCTGAGTGGAACAGGTTCGTAGCATGGAGGGCTATGGTAAGGAATGGCTGTTGCAAGGAAATTAAGATTCATCTGTAAGTGGCTTCAGTGCAGCCTCCAGCACAGTGTGGGTTCCTGCTAAATGAAACAAAGACAAATCGCGTACAGTGCTGGGGTCTGAGTGCTCGGTTTCTGTGAGGGGCAGGAGGGGACAGGCTGGCTATGGGGACATCACTCAAAAATGTAGAGCTGTAAGAAGGTAGCTGCTTGTATAACTAAGTGTCCTGTTAGATTCCTAATAGAATTTGAAGCCAACGAAGGCTGTAGAATAGTTTGGGTTGGAAGGGACCTTTAAAGGCCATCTAGCCCAACCCCCCAGGTAATGAGCAGGGGTATCTTCAACTAGATCAGGTTGCTCAGAGCCCCGTCCAACCTGACCTGGAATGTTTCCAGGGGCCATCTAGAAGGCCTTCGCAGAGCAATGGTATGCTGTAGTGGTATGCAGGATTATGTATAGAAAGGGAAGTATTGTGGAATTCAGGGCTTCATGAAGTGAATACTATCCTATTTAAAAAAGTCAGTGTTCTCTTGAGTCAGTGTTGACACAGTTTGGTACCTCTTTAGACTCACAAGCCCACATCCATACACTTCCAAAGCAACATAAATCCCTGAATTTCTAAAAGAAAATCCACATGCAGTCCAGGCTGAAGATATTCTTACTTTCCATAGTGCACATGGATTTGTAATAAAAACTTGTGTATTCTCTGAAAGTTAATGCAAAATCCCTAGAGCGTTCATAGCTCCTGGTCAAGAAGGATATTTATGTATTTATTGGATTTGATTTGCAGGCTTTTTGCTAACATCTTCTATGTTTTCTATACCACCCAAAATAACTGAAGAAAAGGAGGAGGGGAGGAACAAAAGGCAACTTTTTTGAAATAAGTGTTGCTTTTTATCCATGCTTTGTAAAAAAAAAAAAAAAAAATTACGCTTTTCAGGAACCACTGAAACAGCAACGCTGGAGACTGTTCTTTCAGGAGAAGAGCTTTCTGTTCTGTTTTACAATTTTCCTTTTTTTGAAGAGTAAAATATAAGGAACATCAGAGGAGATTTTTTTTGTTGATTGTTTTTTGTTGTTTCCCCTTTCACCCCAGTCATTTATTTGAAGTCCTAACCTTGATAGTTACCAAAGGAGTCTAAGCACAACTTCTGGAATGGTTCATGGGTTAGAGATATGTATAGTTAAGAGCTGATCGAGACTACACGTGTCAGTGTGCCAACAAACATAATAAAATGGCACTTTGATAGTGTTTGAATTCCTGACAGACTGCCAACTCTTATGCATGACCTTTACCTAGCAAAAAGCTCTATCATAGTCAGAACGAATTAATTGCATTTGATCACCTTGTGTCCTGGCCCCCTCTCATAATAAAGTCCTGGGTCTCCAGAGATACCTCCTTCAGTTTGAACCATAGAGGTTTACTGCTTTGTGGCAGTGACTGACTTATTCCCTGTGATGATTTGTGGAGCAAACATTACTGTGATCATAAACATGGTATTTTGAAAGTCATTTGCTAAAGACGCCGTGGAAACAAATTGTACATGTGTTCTTCATATGACTTAGGCAGCGCTTTGCTGTATGTCTTTCTTGAGGAAACAAGAAGAATGTGTTATGGAGATACGGAAGATTTTTGTAGGCATTCCATTAAATTTGTAAGTTAGCTCACCACTGATAAGCAGTTTGTGCTGACTAGCAATGAGACAGCAACAACTTTTAGTCTGTCTTTGTAATCAGGCTTATACAAGTATATTAGATTTCTGCTTCCATTTTCCTGAATTATAAGTACTGTTGACATAAATTTTCTCTTAGAAAATACTCTTTCTCCAACAGGATGGTTATCCTTGCCAATTCTGTGAGATTTCACTGTCTACAAGTAGGCTGGTGGCAATATTCTGTGTATGTTGCATGTTGTTTGGCAGCAGTAATGAAGCTTTGGTATTTCCATGTTGAAACAAGGGACTTGTAGATATAGATGCTCAACATTTGTGTATAGCTCTTCAATTTATTTAGCAGGAAATTTTTCTAACTGTTAATTAATCTTTTATCCTTAAAAAAAGATGACAGTAACGTAGCCATTTTTTTCCTCTATCTACTCTATCAGTAACATGACATGGTAATTGTAGTGTATCCAGAGCAAAAGTCGCATCAATTAAACAGCAATGTGAAAATGATTTGTCTGAGCAAACAATATATTCATGGTGATAGTACATTGTTCTTTGTGTTTCAGACTCTTAATTACCAAAGATCAGTTTGCAGTTGAAATCCTGATTGTCAAATCTAATTTGATTTTAACTGCTGACATCTCTGACAGTATAGTCTGGTAACTGCAAATAATATTGGTGCTTTCTGTCTATAATGGGACATTTTAGCAGCATCATTGAATATATGTTGTAAAGCATATAGATTGAGTATTTCGGCATTAATACTAACTGTTCTGTGTTGCTTGCAAAATCTGTGGATTCATTCTGGAAACCTTGGTTCCTTTAATGATGAGGACACTTAGCGATCACAGAACATCTGAGGTTGACAATTTTTATGGACTAGTAATCCTATCTTTATAGAGATAGATTATGAATAACTTTTCAACGTTGTTGAAAAGTTTTGAAAAGTGTTTTTCGGGAAAAAAAAACACATATGCCTTGACTGAATCATAGTCTGATTCCCTGTGAATGTGTCCCTCTCTGCAAAGTTAAAGTATAGTTTTGTCATGTCTATCTTGTGTTGGGCTTGCCTCAGAGATCTCTGAAGCACTGGAGACATGCAAACTTACTAACCTGGGGAAGACCTAAATTGATTTACGTACATGTAAGTATCCCATTTGTGGGGTTAAAATGATGAGGGGCTGTCTCTCTTCCTGTGGCACGGAAATACTCTTTGAAATGCAAATTAAAAGGTATTCCTGCAAAGGTAGGTTTTATCACTATGGACTGAGTGCATAGAACATAGATGTTGCTGTAAGAAAGCAATGTGACATTTTTAAAACAGTAAGGGGATACCTTTATAACAGGCATAGTAGTTAGGACCTTAGATTCTTATAAAATCCAGTTTCTAGTTCTTGACATAAATGTGTGTTGTATGAGTACCTTACAAAATTTGGATATAGTTTCTTCTTTTGCTTTTAGATAAATATTTCTAAGTAATGAACATTTAATAAGTATAAAACAAGGGAGGAAGATCTGTAGAGCTTTGCAGAACTCCCACACAGTATACTTGGAAAGGTGTTACTGAATGAAAATAAATCTGCTGGAAAGGAGGTGTTGCATCTCAAAATGAGCTTTGGCAAAGAAGAGAAGCAAGTAACCCAGGTGAAAGTGAATCCATCTATTTTCTTTCATTCAAGCTTTTATATTGAAGAGGAAAAGCAAGAGGAATTTTCGTTATCTCATAACTGAGAACTTGCACAATTGCATTGCCTTACCTATGAATGACCGTGTTTTCCTCTTATATGCCGTGTGCTTGCTATCACAGGGAGTAAATAAACCCAGAATATGTGGACGCATCCCTCACGGTCTGACACATGCATTTTACATTACATTCTCTCTGCTGCTGATGTGGTTATTTTTATTTCACAGTGAGTTTCACTGGGCAGCAGGGCACCTACCCATTCTTGAAATGTCTGCTATTGGTGTTACCAGCAGAAGTGCAGTTCAGACAGTGCAGTGTGGTATGTGGGCTCTGCACAAGGGAACGTTTTCATAAAAGATCAATGTGTGCATGTGTAACAATATCCTCCTGTGAATTTCAAGCAAAGCATATAAAATTGTCTCAGCCGTAGTACCTAGCCTTTCTGTTATAATTTGTGGGTTTTCTCCTAAATGTCTTTCTTGAATACTAAATCATAATAGTTGAATAAAAAAGAGTTTTGCGAGCTTCTTGTAAAGTGCCTAGACTCACACAAAGAAAGCATGAAAATTAATCTAGTCAGTTAAGGGAGGAATTTATCACAAGAATGTTCAGGACCTCTGGCTCATGCCTGAGTTAATCTGCTCCTCTCTGAGTGCTTCACAGATCAAGGCCGGGTTTTGTGTTCCTGGAGTGTATCTTCACAATTTTGATTCTAGTTAGAGATCGCAACAAAAGCAGACAGGGATTGGAATAATTCCCGATTTAATTGCTTTAAGGACCGTTTATTGTATTTCTAAATGGAAAGCCACTTAGATGAGTAAGTGGTTCAAATAAAAGATAAAAGGTTAATTTTACCACATTTTAGGGGTTTTCCCAGTCAAGACAAGATCTTTTTAAATTAATATTCAACTTCAGATAACTTTCAAAATGTATTGAAATGATTCCGTCAAATACAGCAGATAACTGCTGTCATAGAATAATAGTTGATAAGTAGCAAAATGAAAATATTTTGTCCATCGCTTATCACGTTCTTTGGCTTTTTGTCAATTTAGGATGAAAAACATCTTGGCGCAGGTTCAAAAGAAAGCTTTAGCTGAGTGAAGTGTGCGTATGAGCTGTGATTTTGTGTAACATGTACTGGCAGTATGTATTGGATTGGAATTCTTGCTGAACATAAGTCAGTGTATAGGAGAAAGGAGCTTCTTCCAAACACAGCAGCACAACTGAGCTGTCCTTCACCTTCCATTTTATTAAATCATCATACATGTGTCATTGAATGGCTGGAATGCCAATTCCACGGATGCTATTTTCATCAATTAAGTTTGATTTTTCTTCCTTTCATGTGCTTTGTATCTTTTACTTTTTACTCCACAGTTATATTTCAGCATGAAAAAACGAGTTGTTGATTGAACATTCTTCAAGAAAAATAATAATTCTAATACTAAATTATCCTAAAGTCAAGCCACTATAGAAAAAAAGGAACTTTCATCTGAACTAACTCATATCAGAGAAGGGCTATTCACTGGAGCAGAGAAAATGCGATAAGCACTATTGTTTCCATTACAGAAAAAAAATGAAGATGACTGTTTCAATGGAATCATAAATGAAGAATAATGAGAATACTGTTAGCCATAAAAGTGTTCTATTACTGATGACATTTCAGGCAGGATAGGATATTTTAAAGATGAACTCACAAAACAGCAAGCTTTCCTTTCTCACTACCTCCATTAGCACGTTCACATATATTCTGAGAGTTCTGAAAAAGGAGTTAAAACTAAAATTGTTATGGCATGCTGCAGTTAAAAACTATTGCAAAGGGGTTTTTTTATGAATTATACTGAAAGTAACATCTCTAAATGAAGTTTGCACTTATTTTCTAAAAGCTGCATTTGGTTGTAGAAGTAACTGTTTTGTACCAAAATTGAAAGCAAGCGTGCAGGTAGCGAAGTACTTACTTTCACAGAATGTGAAAACTTTAAATGTGTCTGTGGATAATTTAGTGCAAACCTTATAATGTCATAATTTTATTAATATATTTGTTATTGTTTTTCACTAGAAGCCTGAACCGGATGACCTGTTCCCATTGCAAGAGTTACTGAGAATGTCTTAATTTATAATTGTAATTAAAATATTGATACAAGAAAAAGACAAGCTAAAGTGCCATCTGGTCCAATCAATAATACAGTCTCCCTTTCTATAATATATACTTCAAAAGTAGAAACAAAAGGGATTTTGACTGGATTTAAGCATGCTCAATTTAGCTTTGTCCATTGCAGTCAGAAAAGAAAAAAGTCAGAGGAAAAATCTGAACTTTAGAACCCAGCTATTTAAAGCAGTAAAGGAATAGCCCAGGAAGGAAATAAATATCTCCATGAACGAAAGAAATCATTTGCCATTTAAAAGATGAAATATATTTCTTTTTGGACGGAGGAAAAAAGCAAAATTGCAACACAAACTGCTTTTAAGTCTCCTGCCTACATGTGCATATAATAAAATAAACTGCTTAGTTTAACAGATGTGAAAGAGTCTTCTCAGAGGCACTGGTGCATCCCTTCAGTTGCAAATGTATTGAAGTTTCTAATGAGAGGCCAATCTCAAAAGAAAAAACCACCATTCGGATTGAGGCACCAATTTTGAAGATGTTTGGATATATGGAGCATCATTGAGTAGACCATGTAATCAGAATGTTAGTTTGTTTTCCCTTCCTTGATTTTTTTTTTTAAAAATACATCATTGGAAAACAGTAATGTTCATTCTGCAAGAAAAAAGTCTGATTTTCTGAGTTAATGGCAGCCAAAGAAAATTCATTACCATGTTACGATCTCAAGGGACTGCAGTGCTCATCTGCCACAAAGAGCAGGTTGCAGCTACTTCATTATGTCCCTGTTCCTATGGTGCACAACCATTCCAAATTCTATTTGAAGAAGATAACGTGTAATACCGCCTTGCAAACCTAAAGCACAATGTTGGCTTGGCATGATGATTTTCTATTACTTAAATATTTTCCCTCGTTAACTGTAAATGCAGTTTTGGAGGAATGTGATAAACACCCGCTTAACATCTGGGTTTCTCTCCGCAGAGATGGGGAGTGAGGCTGCAAAGCCTGTACCCCTAGTAAGGCCTTGCAAAAATTGCTGTTACTGAAGGATTAGCTAGTGACATGACACATCCTTTGGCCTCAACCACTTTTGTTAGACATCTCAAAGGGGTACTGTCCTGTAATTTGGACAGCCTGGCTCTCACATTAAAACTCTTCACTTCGCAGCATTCAATTCTTGTGTTTTAGTAAAGGGGAACTATTTCTAAAAGTTAATCACATCTTCAGGCTGTGAAATTTTATGAACTTTTTTCCCTTGGCATTGAAATTTGCCTGGAATATTTATGAGCATTTTCATAATTTCATTTGAGCAGTGCATTTGGTGTTTTTGCTGTTAGACATTACTGAGTTGGTTTTGTTTTGTTTTGTTTTGTTTTTAATTAGTGTGAAGAAACAGGAACCTCCCCCACTGAAAAAAGCTGGCATTTACTGAGTTAAATGGTCTTTTTTATAGTAGCCTGATTGTTTCTGAAAACAAAGAGAAGAGATTTTGTACTTGTGTGCTGTTGTGAGCTAAATTAAGCAAGATGTACTAGATGCCAGATAAAAAGTTTGACCTCGGTGAACACTGATACTAGTCTTTTTAAAATGTAAGAAGAATAACAGATGAAATGAAACTTGACTGTATATGTAGTGTATATGGGCATATACTTACAATGTTTGAATTGTAGCCATATCATCCTTCTTTTTTTCCCTTTTTTTTTGTTTCATTTTTGTTTTGCTGTAGGTTGTTTGTTTGTTTTTTTAATCTTAAATATGACTGAAATTCTGTCTTTTCATTACTTTCCATGAGGAAAATAGCTTACTCATTATGTCTGCTGGAACTCAACGAGAAGCGTTGCTTACACGAAGCAGAGTGTTTGAGCTGTAATATTTCGTAATGGTCAACAAGGAGGGGGAGCCCTAGAACCAAAACCTGACCTTTCTGAAGGTTGCCAGACCCTTAGGAAAGGCAGCTGTTCCAGCTGGCTTCAACTTGTCCTCAGGAGTGTCCCAGTCACCTCACTGAGATTTTCTTGCTTCTGTCAGGTAGTGGTTCTTGGCTGCACCTGTCCTGATGATTTCTGAACTCAGCAGCACTGGAGTACCCGTACCCAGCTTAGCAGCAGTATCCTTCCCTGGTGTAAGTCAAGAGTTCCTGCCAGTTTTGAAACCAAACCGTGGCTTTCCCCATCTCCCAGTATAAGCACATATTTAGTTCCTTAAGCAGTTGGAACAAATATGTGAGAGTGACTGTATGATAAGACAGTTACTAATCATCACCATTTTAGAAGTACTTAAATTAATTTCCTTATTTCAAGCTATCACGAGTCAACTATGTCCTTAGCTTATCAAAAGGAAAGGGTCTTCATTAGAATAACATTGATATAGGAAAATAAAGTAAGACAAAAGGAGTTATCAGATATGGAGAAAGCATTTCAGTATTGTCATGTTATTAATTTTTTTTTTTATCTCTGAAAGAAGACAATGGAGTGGGAAGTGAAGATGATAAGTATGAAATTGTTGCCAGTTTGTTGCATCCAAGTTTCCGATTAGGTTTCTTGAATTTCCATCAATTTGGGAGAGACAATCTTGTTGAGCGCTATAGTCTTAATTATTAATCTTAATAATCCCAAGTCTCAGTCTGGAGGGCTGAAGAAGGGCTGCAGGCCAAGATGCCTTGCTTTGTGATTTTTTTTCCCAGGGACGAAATTGAGCTTGACCAGCCTGTGCGTTTCACGGACTCTTCTTTTGGCCCGTTTTGAAGATGGTTGCAGCACGTGCCTTTCTCTGACTCTTTCAGTGGATCTGTGTCCCTGGCTATTGTGGCCGGCCCCAGGGACGGCTCCCTTGCCCCGAGCACACTGGGAAGGTTCCGGCTCCTGCAGTTGCCCCAGCGCACGCCGTGCGCTGCAGGGCAGGGCGGCAGTTTGGCTGCAGGCGGGGAGGCAGGGTGCTGCGAAGCCTGCGTACCGAGGCCGGCGGCAAGAGAGGGGAAAGACGCTGAGGAAAAGAGTGCTTCCATACTGTACTGGTAACGGGCAAGTAGCGAGGCAATGGGTGGGTGAGGTGCTCAGTTAAACACTTGGCCAAAACTCTGTAAAGTCAGCATTCATGTCTGAATTAGGTGTGGCTTTGGGTGGATATGGGAACATAGCAGTTTAATCAAGAACATTAACATGTTTTTTATAGGTGTTCAAGTGGTTTCTCTAGCCGGTGGATTACTTGATGTCTCCTGCTGCCACAGTGGGATGCCTGACATTGGTTAAGCACTGCGGCTTCTGGTCACAAACTCTCCATGTGGAACTCTTGGAGATTCTGCTTGTGAGAGATTAAGAGTTTTGTAACCTATTTTTAAAACTACCTTTATCTATATTTATTGTCTTTAAATAATTTTCTTCTATCTCAAATCTGTAGCACTTACTGGATTTCTAGAAAGCAGTCGTTTTCCTCTTGGCCTTTATTTTGTTCAGCTCCTTTAGTTTTCTTGCATGAAAAGTCCATGCAATTCCATTAATATATTACTAGCTTTTCTGGGCTCTTATTTTAGTTCAAATGCACCTTTACTGAGCAGGTTGACCAACACTGCACAAAATACTCTAGAAGGCATTGATTCTTTGTTCTTTCTTTGCAGGGATACTCCTTTCTTTAAGGTAAAGTCTCTAATAAAAACAGTAGATAAGAGAAAATTGATAGTGAGCGCAGTAGAAGTAAATTGCAAATGGATCACCACTTATAGTACTCTGTGGACACACCCAGGTAGAATAATCCATTATTCCTTTGTACACAGAACAAATGACACATTACTAAAATGTGGCTTAAAACACCTCTAGACACAAGTATTTTGGCCAGTTCATATCAGCAGAAAAAGGTGAAGAATTACTTGCATTGGGGTAGCTAGTTTCTGCTTAATGGTCTGAGTTTGTGTCTCTGCTTTTGTGTACCCATCTCGTTTCTGCAGAATTTCAGATTACCTACCAGAACAAGTGATATGATTACTGAATTCATTCTCTGCTAGTGTATAATAGTGTGATGCCATCAAAACCAACAGCTTTACTTAAGTGGATTTCAGTAGATAAGATTAATATTTCAGCAGAAATGTTGAACATATTCTTTACTTTCCACAGTCAGAGCACTACACTACTTTATACACACACTTAAATATTCAGCGGTGTCCGCATAATTACATCTGAAACTCCTGTTGGCTGCGAATAGGAGGAAGTTGAAAATTTTTAGTTCTGTTTTCTTTAGTCTTGCTCTTTGCTCAGGAATTCCCTAACAATTTGAACTGACTGTATGTGGACTGTAAAAGGCTATATTTGGTTAATGAGAGTCATGCAAGACAATGTTTGGATTTTTTTACATAACTGAATGATAACCTTATTCAAAGTCTCAGTCCTGTCTCTGTTGGGTATGTTTTGTTCCAATTTTACTCTCTGAATAAAATACAGACCTTTCCTTCTCTGTCAGTAGTGGTTTTTCCTTTGCAAAAAGAAACCAGGAACATTTGAAATCCATGTCATTCTCTTCTATGGACATAGTCGGGAACATTAAAATACAGCATCTCTTATTTGATAATACTTGGTTGCTTTTTGTAATTAGGCAGATAAAACCAGAATGGCAGTTAATCTAGGAGCCTGTGTTGTACAATGCTGTTGATTTAAAAGAACTTCAGTGTCATTTCTTTGAGGAAATGAAGCAGCTGCAATAAGCAGATATCTATTTGAAGAGAAATTTGGACCAATGAATCAAACAGATTGCTTAGGACATATTCAAAACTTCTATAAGCAGTGAATTTAGAAGTAATGAACTCTTGAAGTAATATCTAAAGAAATTCTTTGGAATTTCTCTTAATCAAGTGATAACAACTCTAATCCTGTTCTGGTTCACAAGTTACCTTTAACAGAGATTTGAAAATCTCTGTCCCTGGAATACTTAGAAAAAGAGTTTTAGGTGTGGTAAACTGTGAAGTAAGAGTCCCTTGAAAAGTGGGAGAAAGTCAGTCACACTCATTTTGGCTATGGAAAGAAAATTTATTTCATACTCGTGTTGTCTTCAAATATCTGTGAATGCGCAAGACATTTTTATTCATGTATTTGTCAGGGAATGAGTTTAGGTTCAGAAGGTGGGGTGTGGGGTGGTGTTTTCCTTTTGTTTTTTTTCTTTTTTAATGATTAAGTACAGATTGATTTCAAAGATCATTTAGAAGACATGTAAATTAACCTGCTAATGAAAATCCATGTGTCAGCAACAGCAGCTGGTGCAACACCCCTCCTTCTCCTTGTCCTACATAGAGGGTATCACAGAGTCTCTTGCTTTGGAGTTGCCCTAGAGTGGCTGCAAGCTTCTGGGAGAATTCTGTATTAGCTTTCAGCTTGCTGCATGGGGTTTTGGATGTTTATTAAAATAGCTGTTGGTATCAGTGGTGAACTGGCAAAAATATACTGGTCTTCAGATTAACCTCTTGCAGATGTAGATTCCCAGTATCATTGAATATATGTAAGAAACCATAATATGCAAAAGATAGTTATATGAATGCAGTGTTTCTTAACATATCAAATCTTTATAACTAGACCATCCCTAGAAAATGTCCATTGAGTTCATTTAGTCCATGACTTTGGGCTTTATCTCTCATAACAGTATTTCAGGGCAGGAGAGATGGTGTCTGGTGTTGGATCGTTGCATGCTGAAACCAGTGCTGGTTCCGTTATCATTGCACTTTGCTCGGTTTTCATCAAAGTTTATTCTTCGTTAATCTGGGTGATTCTTACTGTAATAGCATTGATGTGGCATGTAGCCACCATAGAAGTGATGATATGCAACATTATATAGCAATTATCATAATACAATTTAATTTATTGGCTATTCTCACCCAAAATCAAATCTCCTTGAGGTACACATTGAAATACCCTGTCCTCCTGCATCACCCACCAAGTGCACCCAGGTCCTTGAGCAAAAGCAATCCCACAAACGGGTTTGCCCTTGCCCGAGGCAGGAATAACCCAGACTGTCTTCCCCAGCATTTTTTTATGTGCACCACAGGGGCTTTATCCCCTTCTACAGCATGTAAGAGTTTTGATTGGGCAGGGCCACCTCAATTGGCAGATCCCCTAATGTTGACTGACCAGGTAGCTTTTGCTAAATGTTTATCGCAATATTCGAATGTCCCACCACCCACTGCAGTCTTTAACAGTCTGTTGTATCATTCGATTTTCCCAGAGGCTGGTGTATGATAGGGGATGTGATACATCCACTCAATTCCATGCTCTTTGGCCCAGGTGTCTATGAGGCTGTTTTGGAAATGAGTCCCATTGTCTGACTCAGTGCTTTCTGGGGTGCCATGTTGCCATAAAACTTGCTTTTTGAGGCCCAGGGTGTTGCCGGCATGGGGCATGGGATATGTTTCCAGCCATCCGGTGGTTGCTTCCACCATTGTGAGCACGTAGCGCTTGCCTTGGCAGGTTTGTGGGTATGCGATATGGTCTTACTTGAGTTCCAGCCCTTCGCAAATCGTGGGCAGTAATGTTTCCTTCATGAGACTTCAGAATGTAGAATGCAAGCTGTTGGGGTTAATACTCTAGCTTCATTCACTTAATTAATTATTATTTATGTTTTACGCTCATAAATGTCAGCCACACATGCAGGAACACACACTCTTTGCTGAAAACTTTAGGAACTCAGATTTAAGTCGTGTGTAGAACAGAATGAAGACTCTGCTGGCAGAGCTCAACAACCGTTGCAGCTGGTTAGATTGTAAGCATGATTCATCTGGAAGATAAAGTAAAATCATGGTCTGTAGCAGTTCAGTTGCAGCTGTTGCTAATTCTTTTGCCAGCTGTGTATCATTTGTAGCATAATTGAGGTTATGCTTTCCACACCTTGTATGATGTTACTTACCTGAGCCACAGATTTGAAGTTCAGACTTCCCTTGAATATGCATAACTGTGTGTCGCATCTTAGAAAATGGAGTACTTGGGTGCATAATAAGGTGGTTTAATTGCATTCGTTATCCTTATCATAGTTTGTCTCTGGGGAAAAAGCTACTCTAAATTTTCTGGATTGGTTTCAAGGTACAAGTGTATGTCGGTTTTTGGGGGGTTGTGTTTGGTGGTTTGTTTTGCTTGGTCTGTTTTCATGTTTTGTTTTGTTTTGTTTTTTTAAACTTCAGTCATTATTAATAGTTGTGCTCCTTGTTTCACTTGTTTTCCATTTCACCGCAGAAATTCAGTATTGCGGAGGCGAGCAGCTCCGGCGGGGTGCGCTCCGCAGCGGAGCGGGCGATCGCGGCGTGCGAGGGGGCTTCGCCAGGAGCTGGCGGCTGGCGAGGTGTGGGCGGGGCCAGGAGGGACGGCGGCCACGCCCTCTCCCACAAAAGGCGGCCCTAAGGAGCGCTGCGACCAGGGTGGGGCCGTGGCCGGTCGGGCAGGGCGGGGCGCCCCTTCGAGGGAGGGGCGTTCCACAGGCTGAGCGGGGGACTTGCAGTTCACATAACCCAGCAACTGGGCACCGTTCTGTGACCCATCTGCACAGGTCAAGGGCACTCATCCTGCCTGACCCGCAAGGCAGGATGGTGGGCACTTGTCCGAGAGCAAAGGCTGCGTGTCTGCCTGGGGGATCTGCACCAGCTACCCCAGCAGTGGTGGATGCCTCCACCCAGACAGAGCTGCTGAAGGGAGAGGCAGCAGTGCAGACCTCAGGCTGCCAGAAGTGCCTAGACCTTTCTCCTGGGGCAGGCACAGGCGGCAGACCCGCCTGCAAAAACGTGTGTGCAGGCGTAGAACCTCCTGCAGCAGGTGGCTGAGCTGCAGGAGGTGGTGAGAAGGATGCATAACATCAGGGAGGGTGAGAAGGAGTTAGATTGCTGGTTCCAAGGTTCCAAGCACAGTCTGCAGGGCATCCACAGCCCATGGCAAAAGAGCCGAAAACTCCCCCGCCAGCACACACAGAATGTAGGGGGGCCAGTAATGCAGAAAAATGGACGGTTGCAGTGACAAGGACCAGGAGGAGGACAAGACTTCTCCCAAAGCCTGAGATGCCCTTCCAGAACTGCTTCACCGCTCTGCATACTGAAGAGGAAAGACCTGTCACATCAGGAGAGACGCTGGAGCTAAGTCAGGCAGCCCAACCTGCTCCCCGTGTAACAACCAGCACAGTATAAGAAAGGGTGATGGCTGATAGTAGTAGGCGACCCTCTTCTGAGAGATACGGAGGCACCTATTTGCCAGCCTGAAGCAGTCTCTAGAGAGATGTGGTGCTTACCAAGGGCTCATATCAGGGCCGTCACCAAGAGACTACCAAGCCTCGTACAGACCACTGACTTTTATTTGCCGCTGCTGTTTCACGTGGGCACCAATGATACAGCCAGGAGCAATCTGAGGAGTATCAAGAAAGGTTACAGAGCCCTGGGAGCGGTGGTAAGGGACTCTGGAGCACAGGTAGTTTTTTCATCAATCCTCGCAGTCAAAGGGTTTGAAAGGACCAGTCCAACCTGGTGAGTGAACAAATGGTTACAGGATTGGTGCTGTAGACAGGGGTTTGTCTACTTAGACCATGGGACTTGCTTTGAGAAACCTGGTCTACTGGTGGGTGATGGGGTCAGTTTGTCAAAGAGCAGCATCTTTGGTCATAGGATTGCCAAGCTGGTGAAGAAGGCTTTAAAGTTGCAGCGGGGAGGGGAACCTCAATCCATCCCAATCCTATGAATTTGATGCCAGCAGTAGATGTCCAGAGCCTGAAGAAGGATCACAGGTCAGCAGGAGAGCATCTGAAGATCACCATAAAGGAATTTCAGCCACTCCATCCAGTAAGCCAGTTTCACTGGATGTCCAACTTCAATGCTTCTGTGCTAATACACGTAGCATGGGGAACAACCAAAAGGAGTTAGACACATATGCATGCCTGAAGGACTATGATCTTACTGGCATCATGGAGACACGGTGGGATGACTCATATGACTGGAGCATTGGAATGGAAGAATACTGGTTCTTTAGGAAGGACAGGCAGGGATAATGAGGAGAAGGTGGTGTTCTCTATGTCAGTGACCAGCTGGAGTTCATGGAGCTCTGCCTGGAGATGGATAAGCAGCTGACCAAGAGCTTGTGGGTCAGGAATACAGGGAGGGCAGGGACAGGTGACATTATACTGGGGCTCTGCTACAGGCCACCCAACCAGGAAGACCAAGTGGATGAGGCCCTCTATAGAGACATGGTGTGCATTTATTTGCATATAAACTACCTGAAGAATCCAGTTTTAGACCCAAATATCAATGCATTTTTTTTGTTTTATGAGTTGTTTGTTTATTTTAAGTTGGTGAGATAATGGTATAGGAAATATTCCTTCTAACAGAGAAGACTATTATTAGCTTTGGCTGTGTGGGAAGCAGCTGAAGATAGTTGTAGTGTGAGGGATGCTGCAGTAATGACACTTAACAAGTTGATATTGGTGTGTTTGGAACTGAAAGAGAAAATTTGCTTAACTCATAAAGTCAAGGATATCAAGATTGTTTGGCAAACTCTATGTATTTATGATAGCATCAGACTGCTACCTAGGATGTTTTGTTTGTTATCAGTGAATTGACTAATCAATCCGGGGAAGGAAACAGCTTTGAGTATCTTTTGGAAGAGCTGTGAACTGGAAGGAGAAAAAAATAAGCCAGTATTTCACCTTTGGTCTAATGACAAGGGCTTAGAGAGCAGATTTCCTTTTACAAGAAGAGACCAAAAACAAGAAAATGCAGAGCTGCCTTATTTTTCCAGGGTAGGACTGTTGTCATCACATAGAAATGATATCTAGTAGATCTTACCAGTTTCTGAAACAAGCTGGTTATTCAGTGTTTGTGAAGAATAATTTTCATTATTTGTTATTAATAGGATAAACTCTTTAAAGAAATAGACCAGTACGTTGATAATTGCGTGGAACTTTTTTAAAGAATTGACTGGGATGTTCTTTGCACACAGTCTACAAATTATATTGATAAATAATTAGCATTTATTTCATTACGGTAAACTAAAATATTTGTGTTGATCTCAAAATTAGTATTTTTTTATTTAAAAAGAGAAAGAGACTTTTAAAAAATTTTCTAATACGTCTTGAAAATGTATTTTTTGCATTTATACATGTTTCATTCTAATGTGCTTTTCAATAATCAGGATTTTTCCTACTAGATTTTTATTGTAATTCAGTCATAGCTTCAGCTCAGTCAACTCTTTAGTTTCACTTTTATTGTTCTAAATATGTTTGTGATTATGATGATCTTCTCCAGATAAATTACCATACTATTACATAGTATTAACTTTTTTCTTTGATAATTTTTAATGAAAACCTTAACTTTCCAACTCCATTTTTATATTTGATCCATCCTCCTCCAAACTTCTAGAGACTAAAATAAATTAAAAAGTGATATATTTATTCATGAAGAATTCAGACCAGGTAAAGCTGCAGTCTCTTAAGACTGTGAACCTGATACTGGCTTAAATAAAGACAATAATTTGGAAAATGCTGAAGTGAAAGAACCATTCGATCTTTCCTTTTCAGTTTCTAATGAATAGATCTTTCTTACCTTTTGCGTTGAAGTACAAAATGAGAATGCTGTTCTGCAAATTCGTCTTCCATTATTTGAAATATCTCATTTTACTTAATATGTTTATGAAGGAATAAAATTCAGCTAAAGGTGGTGATGGGGAAAAATAAATTTTAAACAGATGACTTAAGAAATAACAGGAATATTCATGATGAGTTCCAAATTAGAAAAATAGAGATTATTTTTTCTTTTAAACCTTTGCAGTTTATTACATTTTCTTTGAGAGCCACTCGTTCTTTTAGCTTTTGTTCTGTTACTTAGGACGTTGTATTGAGTTATTGTATTATGCCTGTGCCATTTCCTAAAAATAATAATGACTGATTAAAATTCAAGTGACAGATGATTATTTTTCATGCTAATGCTAGAGTTGTTGAAAAATTTTGGACTACCTATTACATTTATTCCTTATATATTCCACAGTTACGACCATATAGTCATATGGATGCAATCATCGGCATTGAATTTGCATTCTGTTTTCAAGTGTGCTAAAATTGTATTGACACCTCATACAGCTTATTTAAGCAAAAGGCCTGCACATATGGCAAGCATAGTGCGAAGAACAGTTTGGTAGCTAGTTCTCATGCACAGTGCTGTACTGAGCCCAGTCAATCAACAGCGTCTTGGCAGAGCGGCAGAACGGAATCTGCATAGCTATTATAGTCCATCAGTGCGTATTGTCCTACACTTTAATGTATGATGACTTTTTTACTACTTATACATAAAATGAGTTCTTCATCTGTATTTTCATTACGTGCTTATGTTGTTTGTGGCCTGTTTTCCTTTTTAAATGTGGTTTAACAAGGCTGCCTGCTTCTATCTGCCAGTCCTTCCTTCCGAATTGGTTTGCCAGTTGCTGGTGAACTTGAAAGTAAGGAACTGGTCTCAAAGATCGTTATGTTTGTACGTTATTTGTGTGCAAACTTAGTAGCAAGTTGAATGGGAGAGCAGCATTGTTGTTCCCTTGAGGGAAGGGCAGGCAGGACAGGACTTCAGCACCACACATGCTGTTTGTAGCAGCTAATCCGCCAGTCATTGTATTTGTTCTAACGATGCTTTCAGTGCGCAAGTAGCTGCCGGCACAGCATGTGCAATCTTTTGTGTAGTAGGGGCGCGGTAGGGATGTTGGGGAGCTGATGTCATTGTCATAAAAATAGGAACAAACACAAATCTGTAGGAAGAACGATTTAGATATTTTTCAGTGTTTGTGGAACAACTTGCTCATACTGTGATTTTTATTGATAACTGGTAATGTACAGGTTTCAAAAAGCCTACTGTGCTTTCATTGGGCATGCCAAGTAATTTTTGAAGAAAACACACATGTAGAATTGGTTTGCCTTAGCAGATTTGTATGCCCATCTAAAATAATGGACTGAGGAGCTATTTTTTCTTCTGAAAGACTTTCTAAGTCAGATCATGCATGCAAGGTTTTTAGAATGAGATATGTTTAGCTTTTTTTTTTAATTATGCCTTGAATATCACAGGTATATATATACTATGAATAGCAAAGGTAGATAACAACATAATGATAGAGAGAGACAAATTAGAGGGGGGGATGAGCACTCATGAAGGCATCTAGGAATTTGTGTCATTTAGAGGCAGGGCAAGGTATGTGATATTGGTGGTTAATTTGTCTACTTCTGGTTTGCCTTCCAAGACTGACTTCAGCTTTGCTAAAGCACATGTGAGAGAATATGTCTCAGCTATTCAGTTCTGGAAACTTTTAATCTGTTGTCAGGTAATACAGAATACCAGAACTGTAGGCATAACATTGTTTTGAAGTTCCTGGGAGGCAGAGGTAGCTTCATATGTTAAAAAGGTCTCCAGAGTCTAGCATGAAGACCAGAATATTTACCTAAAAATAATTTTTGCTGGTGAGCCTGGTCATAGCTTTATAATTGATGGAAAGAAGTAAGCATCGTGTCTGACCTGTTACAGGCGTCTAGGTTAGGATGAGTTGCACAGATGTCTGTTTCCCTCCACTGACCCTAAAGAGAGTCTAAATGACTAGCTGATGAAGACATTTTAAAGGTCTAAATTTTGGCAGATTGAACCACACTCAATCTGTTAAAATACATCATGGAGACTGGAAGTGTTGTGTAAACATAACCCTTATCAGCTTCTATTTTCAAAACCTTTTGAATGTGCTAATGCTGTGAGTCAATTCAGACACTTAATACGATTATATTTAAAAACTGCCTTACTAAGATAAACACGCTACAAAATGTAGGAGCTGCAGTGACAAGGAAACAAATTGTTGGAAGAACCTGATAAATTCACTCAAATTTATTTTTGGCTAAGATTTGTACAGAACTTTTTTGTCGCTTCAATATGATGAGAACTTTGAGATAACTCAGCTGCCACTGACTGTAACAAGTCTTTATGGTGTTGAGCATGTGAAGGGCAGAATTATCTCACAAACAGGAGGTAATGTAATGTAGCCTGGGAGAGAGTTCTACATCCTTAGTAAAACCAGAATGAATCTAGAGCTTCATCTTACTGTTTTAACAGGCACATAGTATTTTACTGAGATTTCATATATTTTGTTTACAATACTTGCAGTTTTACTTTTTGCTCCCTTTCAGGTTGGGGGGGGGGGTCCTAATATTTTACTGTTTTTCATATGTTGTTCACTATCTTTTATGTCCTTAAGATAAAAAGCATCCCCTTTCCCCTGCAGGTAGAAATTACTCTATATTGCTGTATTCTTCCTCGGTAAGTTCTTACTCCATTATGAAAAATGAGAGAGCAAAACAGTAGCAACATCTCAGCCTATAATTTCTGTATTCTTCTATAGAAAATCAAGAAGTACTTCAGCAAGAAAGTTGTTCTTAATACCTAACCTAATTTCTGTTCCTGTCAGCTAGTGGTATTCCAAGAGCACAGGAGGAGAAAGACAGGAGCTATCCTAAGCAGCAGTCTCTTACGACAGCTGCTATCTGAAAGGGAAAACCTTTCAATGTTACCTCTCTACAGTCTTCATCCCTGCAGAATTATTTGGAATTATTGTGAAGGGTGGAATTATTGTGAAGGGAAGTTGTTTGCTCTTATTTCAGAGAAGATAGGACCAACTTCCAGGATGCACAAAGATTTTGTGGGGACTATGCAAAAGCAGTATTTTGGATGTCAGCAATGGCAGATAAATTTGGAACTAGTAAGAGAAGTGTGTAAGTTAATTAACTAACCTAAATATTAATTTAAATACCTGTTTCAAACCATCACTTTTTAAAATGGGGGTGAGAGTCTGGGAGAGAGTCTGTTCAGTGCAGCAGGTGGTGGTGGTGATGACTTTTTTGCCATGCTTTTTCCCAAGTTTTTAAACTTTTCATTTTATATAAGATTTTTAGTAAAATTGGCTGCTAAACCCATGTCACCTACCTAAATGAATAGTCTAAGTTTTCCTCTTATGCTAAGAGCATGGAGTTTCATTCAGAATTACTGAGATGCTGTCTATATAAGTGTGGGAGTACATGCTACAAAAGGTGTGTGGATGTGTTTACACAGGTAACAGTTTGTTTGGTTTACTGGTGTTCGTCATGTGATTTCACGTTGGTACTGAGAAAGGAAATCTTAAAATGGAAAAAATACTCTCTGCTAGAGGATAGTCACTGGCTGTATTCTGTGCCGCTTTTGTACATGTATTTTGTCCTTCGCAAAACGGATTTAGTAGTCTGCCTGAGGTGCTGATTCATTACTTTGCTAAAATACTGCATATTCCTCAGGAGCGGTCACATAATCTGCTCACAACCAAACAATCCAGGTAACTGCAATTGTTGCAATTACAGTACTTAATGAGTACTGAAGGGTTGATGTTTTACTTCCTCCTCACATTGTGCAGTTCTTGCACTTTTGCAAAATGCATGTAAAACATCACAGTAATTGAGAAGTGTCAGTAACTAGCTGGGTGCAGAACAAGTTCTTTACGTTTTGAAGTTCCCTGAATGCTGGTGCAGCACTTTGAAAAATTCCTTAATGACTGAGTAGCAGTTCTTAAACTAGTGATTTGGGAGTCCCCTGCTAGAACACTAATGATCCAGACAGCAGCATTAAATCAGCTGCTTTAGTATAAGTACTTCTTGAATGTACATAAAGCCTTACTTTATTGGGAATTGAACTAACTATCTGCAGTCTGAAAAGCAATAAGTTGGGCACTTAAGTAAAGGTGAATTACTAATAAAGAGCAAAAGTTTTCCCCTGTATGTACTTTCTGAATGCTCTTAGCTGTTTGGGTAGAAGGATGGTACAGCAGCTGTTGAAGCTTAACATGTTGAAGCTTACCAGTCCTCAGAGAGATCTTTTTTAATGCTCTTCGGAAATAAGTCGCTCATAGAAATACCATAATAGAGTCTTTTGGAAGATGGAAGAGGCGACACTTCAACACAGTTTCACAGATTCATTATATTCCCCTAATCTGTTTAGCAGCTACACTGGGTTTTCTCTGGCAGTGACTTCAGAATAAAGTACGAACGGTACCATCAGTGTCGAGTCCACCTCCTGCCTATGTTGATTTCCTACAAGTTTTACTTACATATTATTAAATGCACTCTTTGTGTGCATAGAATTTGTCTCCCATGGGTTACACTGCTGAGGAAACCATTTGATGAATACTTTAACAGTTTTATATTTTATTTTGTTGCTGTCAGCCTATCCCTACAAGCAGAAGGTCAGGCAAAAATACCAGAAGCACTGGTATTGTACACATCTTGTACAATGGATGTACAAGATGCTCTTGGGCAAACTCAAACGCAGAAAGGAAGAATATAGAAGGTGGAAATGGGGACAGGTGATGTGGATGGAATATAGAGCCACTGTTTCAGCCTGCAGAGATCCTGTTAGGAGGGACAAAGCCCAAATGGAATTGAATCTGGCCAGGGATGGCAAAAGACAAGAAGAAAGGTTTCTATATGTACCTAGGTGACAAAAAGATGACTAGGGAAAATGCGAGCCCACTGCTAAATTAGACAGGGGACCTGGTGATATGGGACATGGAAAAGGCTGAGGTTCTGCCTGCCACCTTCTTAGTCTTTGCTGCAAGACCAGCCTTCAGGGATCTCAGGCCCCAAAGACAGGGGAAGGACTGGAACAAGGAAGGTGCCATGGTGGTGGAGGATCAGGACAGGGAATACTTAACCAAACTGGGCATACATAATTCCATGGGCTTTGATGGGAAGTCATGTTTGACAAAACTGATAACCTTCTATGAGGAAGTGACTGTCTTGGTATATGAGGGTAGAGCAGTGGACATCGGGAAGGCTACCTAGGCTTCAGCAAGGCTTTTGACACTGCCTTCCATAAAATCCTCATAGAAAGCTGGTAAAAGTAATGATTGGATGAACAAACAGTGAGATGGATTGAAAGCTGGTTGGATGGCTAGGCTCAGACTGTGGTGGTTGGTGGCACGTAGTCTAGTTGGAAGACAGTAACTAGCGGTGTACCCCAGGGGTCAACGTTGGGTCCAGTCCTGCTTAACATCTTAATTAATGATCTGGATGATGGGCAGAGTGTACCCCCAGCAAGTTTGCAGATGACACAAAACTGGGAGGAGTGGCTGACAGTCCAGAGGGCTGTGCTGCCATCCAGGGGAGTCTGGACAGGCTGGAGAAATGGGCTGCCAGGAATCTCATTAAGTTTAACAACGGCAAATGCAAAGTCCTGTATCTGGGGAGGAACAACCCCATGCACCAGTATAGGCTGGGACTGATCAGCTGGAAAGCAGGTTTGCAGAAAAGGACTTGGGGGTCCTGATGGACACGAAGTGAAACCCAGAGAAGGCTGATGGCGTCCTGGGCTGCATTAGGAGTATTGCTACAGCTGAATTGTGTACCCTGCACAACAGATTTGGACAACCCAAATAAACAGATCAATATAAAGAAGTATGTGTATATAATATAAAGAAGCAGAGACAGATACAAACCAGTATAAAGCCACCAGATAAAAGGATGCAGGGCTAACAGGTTAATCTTACCTGCGAGAAAACACACAGAAGGTTTCATTGGTCACAGAAGCAGACTAGATTCATCTGGTATGGAATAATCAAGTGTAAAAACAAAGTTATTTTAAATTTTAAAAGGAATAATATTTTCTTTCTCAAAAAAAAAAAGTAGTTAGTGTTTTGGGTTTTTCTTTTAATTTATTATGATTTACATAACTTTGTTTTAATATTTTGGGTATATGGGGACATTTTTTCTTTTGGTATAAAACCAGTAGCCTCCTAAAATTTAAATACTGCTTCTCACCTTCCTTAGTCTGTTCTAAAATGTCCCTAGTGGTACTGAGAATGCTTCCTTGACAATTACTTTGATTCTCTTGAAAAGCAATTCAGAATAAAGACTGACTTTGTGTTTGCAGACTCTGATGTATACTGCCCCATACTGAAAAGAGAAAAGGTAGGCTAGAAGAGGTAGATTCTCAGTTTCTTTTCCTTTTCCTTGGTCAGCTGGACTAATAACAGGGTGTATGTCTGTCCTATAATTTTAGGGGAAAATGGAGAGATCTTTCTTCCCAGAAGTCTGTTTTCTTTTAGTGAGTGCTGTGTTCCAGGTTTACTGAAGGAGACATTTGTAAACTTCAGAAATCCAAAACCAGGTCTTTTAGATCTTCTGAATAGTGTGCAGATCCTTTGCTATAAAGAAGAGAAAGAAAATTCCAAACAAAGCAAGTGAAGCAAGTGAATTTTTGCTTCCTTAGTGGAATTTTGTCCATCTTTCACTTAAATTTCTTCCAAATAAGACAAGAGCACTTCCCAATACAGGCAATATGGCATGCTCACTGTATAATACAGAAATCTAACTGGTTCTGATTCACTTTCCTCCGGTTTTAGGCATTGTGTTATGTCCCTAGTGGAACACTGTACCACTTCAGGCTTGCAGTTTCTTGAATGGGAAGCAGTTGACAGTAGTACCGTGTTGTTTTCTGTGTTTTTGCTCTTATCTTAAAAAGTGTTTGAATATATCAGATTGAAGGAGAACAGTGTTCGTAATCAATTTTGTTAAACATTCAGATTTGACTTAATAAACACTTAAGCCTTGGATACAGTCTTTTTATCTGTCACAAGAGACAGTCATCCTTCATTTGTAATCTATTTCTTATTGTGGTATGCTGAAACTCCAAGGGTAGTTCTTTAGTATCACCCTGCACAGGCCCCAGCAATTGTCTGATCCAGTTGTAAACTGAAGTGGAATAAAAGGCAAGGAAAAAAAAATGCTGCTATTCACATTTGATAGGTCAGAAAACTGAAGCAAAATATGCCTAAACTGCTTATGATCATACAGCAGTAAGTGATTTCTCAGACTATTAATCGGTGAGTTCTCTCACTTGAAAATTGTGTTCCAGTTGACAGAGAAGTCTTCTTATTTCTTCTTTATATTTATACTTACTATATTTTTTGAATTTAAAGGACATTGTAGTCACAGCTAAAACTTGGATGAGGAAAACAAAACATTTCTCTGATATTCTCCTACTGCAAGCACTTCTTGTATCCCCATTTCTTCCTTTTTGCTCCTAAGTCAGACTAGCCAGCTGCTCTGCTCTCCTGGTGCACAGACGACTGCAATCAGCACCGTACACTCAATAAAGCCTTCAGTCGTTTCAAGTCCTTTCTTCTCCCTCAAGTCACAGATTGTTTTCAACATAGAGTCAATTTGTGGGAAATACAAAATTGTTTTCTAACCTCACAAAACAGACTGAGACATGATGATACTTAATGAAGAAAAGATTGTATGCCAGTGTGCGATTTAGAATGTGCTGTGGGACCTTCTATGAGCTCAGAAATTCTCTTCTAAGTGGTGGCTTAAAATATTGTTCACTTCCTTTGTCTTGGGATGTCTCTTTTTATGTGAAGAACATCATCAGACTTCAAGTAGTCTGAAGGAAAGCAGACCCTTTACTTCTATATATCCAAGGGGAGCTAACTGCTATCACTCTGGATTGTTTGACAGGAAAATAAGCTCACACCAGTTCTTGCTTTCACTGTCATTCTCTGAAGAAAATTTATGACACTGCTATGGTGAATCTAAAGCTGTTCCTCTGCTTTCTGTTTTGCCTTGTTTCTGCTTAATACAACTGTATTCTTTCTTGCTGTGGTGGGTTGACCTTGTGTGGACACCGGGTGCCACCAAGCCGCTCCATCGCTCCCCTCCTCAGCAGGACAGGGGGACAGAAATTAGGATGGAAAAAAAATAATCAAAACAATTAAGTCAAGATAAAGGCAGTTTAATAAGCAGAAAACAAAAGGTTTATTCTCTACTTCCCATCAGCAGGTGGTGTCCAGCCACTTCCCGGGAAGCAGGGCTTCAGTGCATGTAGTGGTTGCTCTGGAAGACACACATCGAAAAAACGAATCCTGCCTCCCCCTTCTCTTAGCTTTTATTGCTGAGCTGACATCATATGGTACGGAATAGCCCTTTGGCCAGTTTGGGTCAGCTCTCCTGGCTGTGTCCCCTCCCAAGATCTTGCCCACCCCCAGCCTGCTGGTGAGGGGGGAATGTTGGAGAGACAGCCTTGATGCTGTGTGAGCACTGCTCAGCAGCAGCCAAACACTGGTGTGGTACCAACACCGTTCCAGCTACCGATACACAGCACAGTGCTGTGAGGGCTGCTGTGGAGAAAATTAACTCCATCCCAGCCAGACCCAAGACACTTGCATATTTGCTTTATAGTAAGTCTGGTTTTCTCTTGGTGCTAGAAATTTAGTTTTGTCCTTTTGGTAATAGAAATTAAAATGTCACTGCAGCCAGAAGTCTGAGACTGTTGTCTGAATTGAGAGTAAGTCAGGGTTAGACTTGTCTGGAATTTTAACAACAGGGTGTATTTGTGTCAGAAAATGTCACTTTGCTAAAGCGAGCTACACTGAATGTGGTCAAATTTTGTTTTGGGAAGATGTGCAACGTTCTGATAATAGCAGTATTGAATGTTCTTACTTTTTCTGACTGTTATTAAACATGTAAGGTATGTAAAAATACATAGTAGTTACCTGTACGTGTGTGTGCTTATATCTATAACATACACAAGGTGTAAATTGAAATGAAGCATTCCAATAAATTTCCCATTTATTCAGAAGTTTCTATTGTTAATATTTCGATTATACACAGTATTTTTTACTGCGAACTCCTCCTTCAGTTAGTTAGATAAGAGTAAATAATAGAAATGAAATGCTATTTAAAATATTAAATATATATTTTCATTTTTCTCTTTTGCATCTCTTTTTGTGAAGAACTTTTTGTAATGAATTGAGGTCAGTGGTTGAGTTGTACTGCATGAATGAGAACACTTTCCATTTACAATGAGTTGCAAACAAAATCACTAGAAACCATTTGGGGTTTTATGCATTGAAAGGTTAATTGGTAAGACACAGCTATGATCTATTTCATCCAGAGATTTAGCTAACTAATTTATTACGGTTTCTTCATGAATTAGATGTAATGCTTTAGTAAGCGAAGCGTCACTTTTTCCAATGGAATCCTAATGTGATCTCTAAATGCTGTTTGCTACTGTATAGGTATGAGTAAGTACTAGTGCAAATGATCTTAGGACTGTTCTAGTAAATTGTATCATCATTACAGATACCTGAACATTGGTGTCTATGCCCACATTATGCTTCCAGTTTTTGACTCTCAAGGGATGTTTAGATGGGCCTTTGATAGTATGGACTCAAGTGGTTGTGGAATTTCTTTTAAGCAAAGCATTTAAGTGAGAATGGGATTTAGCATACTTCATTCTGATCTTGAAATCATAAACAATTTAAAAGATGAATGAAGTAAAATATAGATATCTATAAAACTAGAGAGAGCATTTTAATTCACTGTTTAGAATTCATCTATAAACAGTAAAATGCTATTAAGCACTTAAAACTTAAGTTTTTAAGAATTCTGTCAAGTTTTGTCTGCTTTTGTTGAGAAGAAAAAAACAGTATATCCATCATGTTTAATCTTTATTTTATTAAAGACTTATTTGTATTTCCTTCCTTCACCCTCCAATTCCTTTTTCCTTTACATACCTCTGAATATAAAATTGAGCCTGTGTATGGGAACAAAACAGAAAAATCAATACAGCTTCCTTCCCCACAAATAGGAGTGATAGCAGAGGCAGAATTGTGGCCCAGATTTGAGGTAGAATTCCCAAAATGTTTTTACCTTATTGGTCCACTTGATTTCCAGAGTGCTTTTCTCTTGAACTGCTGTATGCATGGTTTTCAGGGACCTCTTGTACTCCTTGGAATCATGTATACACTTAAATGATAGAGTGTCATTTATATTCACCAACATTTTGGCCCTCACCTTATATATTTAAAGCTTAATTTGTGTAGTGGTATAGTTAATTTTCATATTTGCTGAGTATTTCTGTGGATCTTTACAGAAGCAGGTATATGAGAAAAACATTTGAAGAATGCCTGTTCAGAAGTTATCAGAAATACTAGATTTGGTCAAACAGGAGTACTACTTTGCTTGATGTGCTCTTCACAGTGGAAAGAAATTCTGCTAAATGTATAAAGATTCATTAATAGGTACAGGTAAAAGTCCTGAGTGCTGTGTTTGTTTTCAGTCAATAAGTAGGAGTAATGGCAGTTGTCTATCTTAGAGACTTCCATGCCCGTATAGATGTTAATGTTATAGATGATAAAGATCAAATGATACGCAAGAGGGATTTGCCCTATATAGAACGTCCTTAATTATACAATCTAAAAGAAGAGAGGAAAAAAAAGATGCATCACAGGATATTTAACTTGCAGGCCTTTTGCTCAGGAAAGATGGGTATTAAGTAAGGCTGCATTTTATAGTTACTTATGCTCTGTGGAACTATAACTCTAAGAAATAATTACAAATGTGTTCCTAGGTCAAGAGGGGTGATTATCCCGCTGTATTCAGTGTTGGTGCGGCCTCACCCTGAATACTGTGTGCAGTTCTGGGCCCCACAGTTTAAGAAGGATGTGAAGGTCCTTGACTATGTCCAGAGCAGGGCAACAAAGCTGGTGAAAGGGCTGCAAGGAATGTCCTGTGAGGAGTGGCTAAGGACTCTGGGCTTGTCTAGTTTGCAGAGGAGGATGCTGAGGGGTGACCTCATTGCTCCCTACAGCTTCCTGAGGAGGGGAAGTGGAGAGGGAGGTGCTGGTCTCTCCTCCCTGGTACCCAGTCATAGGACATGTGGGAATGGTTCAAAGCTGCACCAGGGGAGGTTCAGGCTGGACGTTAGGAAGCATTTCTCTACCAAGAGGGTGACCAAACACTGTAGCAGGCTCCCTAGAGAGGTGGTCGATGCCCCAAGCCTGTCCGTGTTCAGGAGGCATTTGGACAATGCCCTTAACGACAGCTTTAGCTTTTGGTCAGCCCTGAATTGGTCAGGCAGCTGGACTAGAAGATTATTGTAGGTCCCTTCCAACTGAAAAATTATGTTATATTGTGTTCTATTCTGTTCTGTAACTGTGTTCATTAATTTTGTTACTGTTAAGTAAATTAGTGAAGTAAAGTCTAATTTAAAATTTGGCATTTTTTCCCCTAGAAATGTTTTAACATTTCTCCTAGAGTCCTGATCTCACTATAATGGGAATTTAATTGAAAGTGTCAGCTGAAAAGTAACAAGCAAAGTTAATTCCTGAAATCATTACTGTGTTGGTGTCTCAGGTGCCCAGTGCCTCACTGTGCATTTGGATGTAAAAAAGTGTTCATTACGTTTGCTTAAAATATGTTTATACAGTGCAAATCGAAATATTCTTCAAGTTCTTCTAAAAGACCCAAGTTGTTCTCTGAACAACAGCAGGATGCTTTTTGTTCTAAGAAGGAACAGAAAAGGAAACAATCGATTGCAGCATCCCTGAACTTTGGAAACTAAAGGATTTTAAGTGTCATCATGCTCCTTTGTGTCTAGTTCAGCTCCATGTTCAAAGAAGAGCAACTTATAATGGTAAATAAGAGGAAGAAAAATTATGTTCATAGCAGAAAAAAATACGGATGTGAGGCACCTTGAACCTTATTTTCACATGGAAGTTTTTAATATTAACTTTGTTCTCTTTGGCATTAATAAACAATTCAAGTAGCAGTCTATCTTTAAGAAATATAAAGGAAAAATAATGGTGAGAAAGTGGGCAATGAAGAAAAAGAGCATGTATAGTAAACCAGTGTTTTCTTCACACCAGTTTAAAAAACTCCACAGATCTGTGAGGCTGGTGCTCTGAAGGTAGGGTATGGTTCGGGATATAATCCCATAAATTAATTTAGCCTGAGTAGGTGTGCCCAGTAACTCTACCTTGTCCTTGCCTTGGTTAGCACATGGCTTTGATAAGCAGGTGTTTGAGGGGACTTTAATTGCCTTTTATTATTTTGTCTTCTCTTTAATGACACCAGACTTTTTTGGTTTTAAGATGTGCGTTTTTTTCTTTGTTATATAGACTAATTGATGCTAATGCCACCTATACAAACACAGTTCCTTTGTGTTGTGCTCAAGCTCTTTTTCCTTTTTAGGTGGTTATTTAGGAGGAGAAATATTTAGTTTCTTGTCACCAGAAAGTGAATTATTTATAATTTTAGCTTGACTTGTTTGAGAACAATTAATTGATTTTAGACTATAGGTAAACTGTAGCTGAAGACTTCAGCTGTAAGCTGAAGGCTTTAGTCATTGTCACTGTTGTCTGCAAGTTTATTTTTTTCTGTAGGTAAGGATATGCCAAGATATTTTTAAGGTAAAAAGGTGAGTATTGATCTCTGGAAAAACCAAGAGAAAATCCAGGTTTTAAACCTGTCTTCTCTTTTCTAGCTGTTATTAGCATGGGGAAATTCTTTTCATCTGGGTGCTATGACACAAACACAAATAGCAGCTAATAGTCCACATTCATGTTGTTTTAAACAAACTGAGCTTTACTGAAAAGGTGGATGACACTAGTAAGTAGTGACACTACTAAGTCCTCATGATATCAAAAGAATAAAAAAGTAGTTAGTAGTACCCCCATAGTCTGATTAACTTTATTATTTTCTATTTTTTTCTTTTTGTAGGTATAAATAAATCTATTGTGAATTTAATCAGCCTGTCTTTATTCTTAGTAGTGTTTCTAACTTAGGAGCCTTAACTTGGCATTTCACATGACATAAGACAGTGGAAAACCTCTAAGGAAAGTATTTTCTTTTTTGTTTTTTACTCTTTTTTCCTGAAACCCACAAATGATGATTTCCAAGAATACAGTCACTACCACAATGACAAGAGTTGAACTTATATGTGTTGATACTAAATAACACAACATAGCTGACCCAGTTCTGTGTTTCATTAATAAACTGGTTGTTGTTGTTGTTGTTGGTTTTGTTTTTTGGGGTTGGTTTTTGTTTTTTGTTTTTGTTTTTTTTTAAATAATTTTTCTTAGTATGGGTTTTGTGGCATAATTTCTCTTAAAGAAACTAGAGCTCTAGATGCCACTAAAATTCAAGTTCTCTGAATATTAGGGTACAAACTGATCAGTGATTCTTTAAAAACTTGCACGCAGTTGTGCACTACAGGAATAAAACAACTGGAGAAAGCAAACTTAAGACTGTTAGTTTGCAAGAGCAAAGCCTTTCTAATATGGACTTCACATGTCTAGAGGGACTAGACTAAATCCATGGGTTTCTTTCAATCTGATAGCATTAAGAATAAATACTTCATATATTTCTTAAAATGTTTGACAAATACAGATACGTACAGTACCAACCAAAGTCAGGAGAAAAAGAAACTAAAAAATTAGCAGACTGAAAGAACTGGGCATTTTCTCAAGTCTCAGCAAGCACCATAAAATCAATAAATCTGATTAAATACTCCACCTACTCTAGCGATACAAAGGTGTAATGATTTGTGTAGGAGACTACAAACAACTTTTAAATGTGTGCTCTTGCTCCATGAAACGCTGCATTTGAAGTCTTCTATTTACTTAATGTATCTAAATAAGAAAAAGAAAGATGTCAGTATGAAAGAAAGGATCTGTGTTGTTGCCACTTTCCACCTAAACATTAATTAAAAGATGCCATTCAAGCTACAGTTGTTTCTACCACTTGTTACTCCATTATCTCATTTTCAATGTACCATGAAAATGTTCTAGCACTCCGATGAAAATAGTCCTTGGATGAAGAGACGTCGGTTAAGCTTGAACCTTTCAAGTCTCAAAAATTGTTACCAAAAGGAGCAATATGAAAAAATTATATGACATTCCATTATATCACCATTTGAAAAAGTAATACAAAACCCACAAATCAAGGCCACTTTGACTTATAAATGTCATAAATGTTTACAAATCAAGATTTGGCCTTAATGGTAGCAGCATGATTATTTTAATTCTGTGAACGTGAAATGCACAGTCACCTAGCTCTTGAAGAATCTTACGTGATAATGTAATATATGCCATTTCTTGCATCTTATTGTGAATGCTGGATGCCTTGTTTTAGCTTCTGTAGCATGCATTGGTTTTCATGTGTTCAAACTCGTGTGTGTATGATTATATACCTTTTTTTTGAGAAATGCTGAATTAAAGGACTTAAAACCAGCTGTTGTCATAAATTATTGTCATAAGCTATATTGCTGTCTTGTGGGTATGAATAAAGCTCCAATTAGCCCTTTTTTGGTTTTTTTTGTTTTTTGTTTCTGTTTTGGCTTTGTCTGCCTTTTATTATTTTCATTTGAATACTGTCTTCATTAGTTTTTTCCACATTGTATTAAGGTTTCATATGACACAATCATCTTCCAGAGCTGGAGTCACTTAGTTTTGTTATCCTTGCATACCCTTCAAGCAAGCTGTGTTCTGTGTTGTTTCCTTTTAAAATAATTTGATTGTGTTGGTGCAGATATACAAACTAATTTGAAGTAAGGAATAACTCACAGGATGATTAAGATAAGAATATTTTAAAGTGAAGCTGAGAAGTCAATACTAATGAAGCTGAAAATGCAAAGGGCAATTTGTTTCTACAGATATCTGTTACTTTCTTTTAAGTTAACACTAAAGTTGTCACTTTACAAATTACAACAAAGATTTTTTTGTTAAATGTAAATTGTAAAATTGTAAAAATGGATTTTTAAATTTTTTTCCAAGGATCTGATAACCCATGTTTTCTGTTTCTAACTAATATATTAGAAAATGCTTACAATTGGTAAACATTTTCTGAGAAAACTTAGAACGTTCTAATAATGATAGTGACTGCAGTAGTTTGTCTCTGATTTCTCTCTATAGCATATACTACTTCTTCACTGCTTATACATGCCACGTGCACTTCTAAAAATGTGTAGAGAGTGTTAAGATGCCCCTAGGGGCTGTGCCTCCTGAATTTCACATGGTTATAGAAACAAAACATAACCAGCTTTTTTTTTTTTTTTAAGTTCTCCTCAGTAAATCAAACATTATGATGACATGCAAGAGTGGGAGGTATGACAATTCAGTAGCCACTCTTGCTACACGTTACATGTTTTTATTATATTGTTCTTTCTGTAGAATCTAAATGAGTGCTTATTTTAGACTCTTGAAAGTTTGTGGTAAATGGTGTCGACACATTTTATTTTAGGAATTTGTGAAATCATAGTTACATACACATCTGCTGAAAATCTGCTAAGGATTGCCCGATAGGAACATTTTTATATAGTGCCCTATTTATGAGCTTCCTTGCTGATTGCATTTTAGGAGAATGTCTCCCTGCACAGACGACATTCAGTTTTCTAATTCACTTTTAATAAGGTAATCCCTTTCAGAGATTTATTTGCTTAAGATAATGAGGTAGGATTACAGAGGAATTAACTGCAATGCTATTAAGTTTTTTTTTCCTTGGGTCTAGCCTTATGCTTTCAGTTTGAAAGTAAGCTGAGATTTATTTTTCCTAGGCTACACAACAAATTCAAGACCAGAAGACAAAAAGGCAGCTGAGGTAGTAATTCTTCGGGAGAATTAAGACACCGATGTCTTTGAGGTATGTTTGTTTTGGAAATGCTGTTAATTATTTATTAATCCTGCTGCTATGGGTAAGAGTAGTAGTGAGCGCTTTTGAACATCAGTGACTTTTTCACATAGTCAGATGTAGCTCAATTTGAAAGGAAACTCCAAAATACACTTTTTTTTTCCTCTCTCTCTCTTTTTTGATAAGCATGGGGAAGTAGTTATAAATCTGCTTCTCTTTTACCTGGTGCTATCATTCTGGCTAGAAAATTAGATGTAGCCAGATGCAAAGCTAAAAAACCTGGAAGTTCTATGTTTTTTCTGACTTCACAGTTACAGCTTTCTTCATGTGCCATAGTTACTGTGAAAAATTTCCAAATAAATATGTTCTGGAAAAAGCTATACACACTTTCCATTTTGTATGCAATATAGATTGCTATGTTTTAAGTACAAGGTACAAGAAACATTTCTATTACCTAGATGTAAAGAAAAGCATGATGTAGAAATAAATTGCAAATAACTCAATAGGGGAGACAATAGAAGGTCATCAGTAGGTAGATTGAGTAATGGAGGATACACCATGTAAATCCATCACTGCCCTTCCACAGGTTTAAAAATAGCTTGTTTAACACTGTTCCTCAGTTGCAAAAATTGTGTGAACTCAGTAAGTTGGATTCCACTTCAGTAAATGTACCAGCAAAGCTTGTGGGGTACTAAGTAAATGGAGTTGATGCTAATTTAATTTTAGGTCTAGTTATCACTTTTATCATTTAGTTACCATTTTCAGGAGCTTTAACAGAGCAAAATATGGTCTTCATACAGCCAAAAATGATGGGACCTGGAAAGCATTATTTCTATTACCCTTGGGAAATATTTGTGTTTATATTAACTTTTCTGGAACTCCTTCCAACCCTAGTTTTCTCTTTCTTTCAATATATCGATTTTTAAAGAACCATTTTTCTTTCCTCTTAGAGGAGGCATTTTCTCACAACAGTAATACTCAAATTCAGTTGTCTTTTATTACTTCAGTCCTCATCTGAAGCTGCAGGAGATGTATCTCACCAGCATAGACCGTTGTCTTTTCTACATTCCTGGCAGATCTGTGCACTTTTGTTCATGCGTGACTTGATAGACCATGTAGAAGTTTTGGCTAGTGTCAGAGCCATCTCATGGCTTGTTAAATAATGCAATCCTATAGTGTGTTATATACATTTTATCTAAAAATGTATTTTCTGCTTTAAAGAAAAAAAAAACCTATTAGTTTCCTCCTCTCTCAAAGTCTATATTTATTTCAACTTTCTTTAAAAACTATGTATCTGCCCAAGGCCATTGACTTCTAGGATTCTTTGTTTTTTCTTTGCTTTAGGTGTTTAATCACAGCTTTGAAGCCTTTGGTGTTGAGAAGTTGAGTTCTGTAAAATACATTTGTATAATATTACTCACAGTGAATGTATTCAGGGCACCTTTCTTTGCCTCTTAGCATTTGTAACCACAAATACCTCTCTTTTAATGTCAATCTTGTTTCCTTGGAGAAGCAGTATTTAAAGTACTGTAATAAAGTACTTTAAAAAGAGAAATCAGAAAATATATTTTCACACATTTAACCTATTATTCTCTTATCTGACAGTGTACCTAAATTTTATATTGGAAAAAGGAATTTAAAATTGTTGTTGAACTTTTGAGGAGGCTCTATATATATGCCAGTGACATTTGAGAACAGTGCTTTTTGATAAATGAAGAATCTCCATTGCCTTTTCATGGCTCCCAGTGAGATACATACTTGTTCCTCAGGGCACAATTTGTCTCGCAGATTGTATTTGATTTGTAGTCTAAGGATGCTCATAGTATCAGTGTTAAATACACGTAGCTTTCAGAAGCATGGTAAGGCAATATTTTTATATTCACCCATTAGAAGAAATGTTTAAAGAAAAAAGGATCTCATTTTGCTGAGACTGCTGAAGCCAGACACCAAGTAAAATACTTAATGATATTTAATCAGTATGCTTTGGCTTCATATGTATTTGTGAAGTTGATATATTTTTGCCTAGCCTGATGCCTTAATGTTCCCATGCAGTTTTTGTTATTATATAATTTTTTAAGCCTTTATAAAATCTTCACTTTCTCTCAGATGTAGAGACATAATTGTAAAGCACCCTGCAAAATGTAATATATTATAAGGAGGAAAAAAAAAAAGCAGCAAAACATGTCTGCCCTTTCTCGTTCAATATTCCAGATTATTTAATCTTGTTCCATTTAGTATTTCTGTCATTTCATAGAGTTATGTGATGGCCAAGTTACCATGTGATTTCAGTGGATTTCAAGTGGATTATTTAATCTGCAGTTCAACATTTCTGACACTTTACAGAATGTTGTTATGGTCAGGTTACCCAAGTGACTTCAAATTACTCGGTAATGGTAGCCTCCATGGTAAGCATAGGCCTTGGCGGCAGGGAGGACTCCAGCTTTCCCATGTGAAAGCCTTTATGTTGTATGAAAATCATACATTTTTGTATGAGAGAGAATTTTTGTAGCCAAGAATTGTTCTTCCTACATAGGTGTATATATATGTGTGTGTGTGTATATCTCTCTCTTTCCTTCCTCAGAGTTTTCACGTTAGACTTTAAAAATTGATTTTATGCTTATTTGAAGTTGTACTTTAATATCCCCCCTCGGTGATACAGGCCTTCTTTAGCAAACAGTACAAGGAACTACTAAAAAAGTTTATGCCGATGCTTTTGGAATAGTCTACATTACTGATTTCTTAAACCTTAATGAAATAAATAAATAAATGCATTTAAACCATTCTTGTTCCTAATTAACCTGAAGTATAGGTTGCTGTTGGTTTACAGGGGCTCTGTACTGGATGTTGAGTGAAACTTCTGTATGTAGCTTATGTACCTATCTTAGTTTACACCATGCATAATACTCCAACTTAATATTTGTCTGTTCCAGGCGCTCAGAGAACATAGGTGTTCTCTGAAATATAGAGCTCAGAGACTCTCTGAACCCTTGGGCTCCTCTTTATGTGGTGATTTTTTACATCTTGACAACTGTTAGAGCAGAACTTGCGGAGAACGGGAAAAAATAGGAAACCCGGTGATTTAATTTTGCTTCTCTGATTTAGAATTAAGTTACCCATCTTCCTAGAGGTCCTGTGCATATGTAGTCTTTATATGTGGTTATACACACATGAAGCATGGGTACAGTTTTGCTATAGTACCAAATGCATAGTGCATTCTTTTGATACATCTACCTTACAAAAATTAATACATGAAAATACTTCATACATGGAGCACTCTAATTTTGATAACCTTCTGTATGTCTCCTTGAAAACCTGACTTGATAAATGCAAATGGAAGTTTCAGAGCTACCTTATCACCGACATATATTTATGATGGGGCTAAAGAAACACTCACCCTTCTTGCACGGTTGAAATGCAGAACTGAGATTCAACGTTGCTGGATGCTGGCCTCACTTTTCAAGATAGAAACTGAGAAATTAACTGCCTAAAGAAAAGGACTATTAGTCCACATTGGATTTTACCCTCCCTTAGTACCATGAGAATAATTGGCATTTTCCTCCCCTGAAAATGCAGAAACATTGCAGAATGTTTTGAGTATTTTGTCAAATTAAGTTGAAAAACATTTTAAAGTGGGAAGTTGATTGAAGCTTGCAAAAAAATCCAGTTTAAATTTTGAATTTATGAAGATTAATCATTCTGAGCTTTTCAAGGTTTTCTACTCTGAAAGTGATTTCAAAAACTGAAATAACATTGAAAAAGTATTTTACAAATTCACATTTCTGGCTTCAAAATCAGTATAAACAGATCAACATTTTGCTCAGCTTTAAGAGGATTTGCTTACATTTGAGCTAATGATGTAAAAGACAGAACCAGTTGATCAGAAGTTTATCACCCTGTATGTCTTCAAAAAAGAAAAATTATTTTGGGACCATTTCAGATTCATTATGCAGGTCAGAAATTTTTATTAGTTTGATTGCATAACAACCACAATACACAACTGTTCCTGGAAGCCATGAAAACAGTAGATATACAACAATCTAATCCAAATATGTTAGGAGGATTTCAAGGTAAATTTCTAAACGTAAGATCAAAACGTAAGAGTAAAAAGCCAGTCGTTATTGTGATCAGTCTGGACTAGAAGCTGGTTTAGTTGCGTCTAGTTTTCTTTTGTGCAACCATTCCTGTTTAAAAGCACAAAAGCTAGGCATTTTGCATGTCTTTTGCTAAATCAACCTCAGCTTCATGTAGCCTTTTTAGGGTCATAACGAAAATCGTTGGGTGCTCATGAGATAGCTTTTCTATGCGAATTCAGTGGCATCTGCGTTCTGCTCTAGGGCTACAGCACTGGGACTACGGCTGAGGATTGCGCGTGACCCGTAACAGCATGAGGAATCGGGAAGGGAAGGACTTAATTGCACTTATCACTTCAGCTGAAGGAAGTCGCTAAAGATTCCTGATGGGAATGGCCAAGCTGGCTACCTGCCTGCGCAGGGGAGGCGCACCGGCGTGCCGGGGCAGCGGGGGGCACGGCGCTCCCCTGCCGGGGCTGGGGCGGCTGCGGGGGGCGGGGGCAGGTGGACCAGGGCGCTGGCGTTTGGCGGTGGTGCAGGGCTGCGGTGGCGGCTTGGCTGCAGGAGCCGTCCCCTTTGAAGCAGCTTCAGCGTGAGAGGTGGGTTTGTTCCTTGCATGCAAAGCATGCATTAGGTGTGATGTAATCAGCAGGGGTCAGTCGTTTCCTATACAGGAGTTTAATTACAGTTGGCTAGTTCTGGTGCCTGCTAACCTGCTATTTGTATTTGCACAGTGTTTGATTTTGTTTAGAAGGATTTATTAAAAATCTGAGAGATCCAAAAAGGCACTGTAACTCAGACTTCTATTGCTGATTTCCCCTGGATCTATATAATTCAGAACGGTTATTTTTTTTTGCCCTCGCCAGGGAATTCCAGGAAGTGAACAGAAATACATATAATTTTTTTTTTCTTTCAGAGCACATGGGAGTACAGCTTAACATGTTTCACTAACAGCACTTGAAAACTAGGACTTAGAAATGCACAGTTGTCAGGTTTTACCCAAAATTTTATTATTTCTGTGTTCTGTTAATTCTGTGGGCTTGCTAGCATTATGAATTATTTTTCCCAGTAAATATTTGATTATCCTTGTGATTTTTGATTCCTTCTTCTTCCAGTTATGTTTTTTTTATGGAACAGCTAAATAGTGCAGTATAACTCTTTCAGAATATGGATTAAGAAAGAACATATCTTCAGCAGGAAAAAGTAATTGGTATTTCTGTTTCTTGCAGTGAAATTAGTTTAGATTTAAAAGACAGTCAAGTTCAAACAAAATAGTGTTTAAATGTACCTGTAAGGTTGCCTGAACAGGAATATGTACTAGCTTTATTTCTTCCAAATACTCTAAAATTACAGTGTCTGGGTCTGGCTCACACTCAGTGGAATTTTTTCTGCTTATTTTTAATGGATCAATTTATGAATGCTGAAGCTGATCAGTCCCTGCTCTTGAGATAACATTCCGCCCATCTATAGATAGCACACAATTAATGTAAGGAGAAAAGGAGAAAACCAGGAAGGAAATACGTGCAATACACAGAACATCTCTCTATGTTCTGTATTCTGTGTCAATTTTAATGGGTCTGTAATTAGGTCACAGGACTGATTGATATCAGCACTTAGCTTCCTGGGTGACATCGCCCTCTCCTTCATTCGCTAATATGGAGTCAGGTGTTGGCACATAAAAAATTCTGCTTCCTGGACAGGGAAAAATAACTAATTAAACCAGTTCTAGACTTGACACTGGTTGAATTATTTACCAGTGTAACAACAATAAGGTGGAGACTAACGGGAAGGAAGAGCACAGGGAGCACATGGAAAGAGCACAGATGCACTTGCAGCCCATATGTGTGAAGGAATTTTGTTTAAAGAAACAGTGACAGGATTAGGCTGGGACAGGAACAATCGTGTGTAAAATGATGGTGCATTTCAGATCCTTAGGCAGAAAAAGTAAGGCAAAATACTGGCAAAAAAACTTCGAAATGGAGCAAGAAGACAACAGTTACAATGCATGGCCAAATGCACAGAGATCTTGGCATGAGAGGAGAGCAGTGAGTACCCAAGGAGCATGCTGTTCAAAGAAAAATTATCAGATGGAAAGAAGAAATTAGAAGGGTGCCTTATACATATTTCTGTACACAGAAAGTTCGTAAATGCAGCAAAGGGCACAGCTTAGAATGGTCTTTCTTACTTGAAAAATAGCTGCCACATTTCTGGCAGCTAGTGAATATACAAGGTTGTTTCTGAGTAAAACTGTGCAAATCCAGCAGTAACCTTTAACTCATTATAAAATGTTATTATATGTTATTATATTATATAACATTATAAAATGTTATTAACTCATTATAAAATGCAATGGAGTTGTTGAATGGTGCAGCTGAAAGAGCTTGATGCCATCATTAGTACTTTATTGTTGTCAGGGAACCTAGCCCTTTTTTCAGACTTTCTTTTACTTTTTGGAGATACTACTTGCCCAGCACTGATTTTAATTTATAAGATGGAATACGTAAAAACATAACTTTTGAGAATTTAGGATTTTTGTTGTTAAAAGAATGAAAAACTGAGGAAGTGTATTTTTCTATCTTGCACGTTAAGGTATATTTGTGCTTGAGAGAGACTGCTGGCTGGTATAAGATGATCTTTACTTAAGAGAGGACTATGAGAAACTAGGTCAGACATGGCTGTGAGAACTCACACCTGATTGTAGGAGCAGGCTGCACAATGAATGCCTGACTCTGAGAACAGAAGAAAATAAATGCGTTAACTTTTGTGGTGGATGATACTGGTGCAAGAGTTGAGTCACACAGATTTCTATTGTGAGTTGGAACTTAGTTTGTTTGTGCTACATGTAAAAGTTTTGCTGTCTTTTTGACGTTCTTTACTGCAGGTGAAGAGGATACTTATACATATATCTGCAGTCAATAACTATACCATATATGCTTTCAAATAAATTAGGAAGGTTGATTGAAATAACATTTTGGTGCTGTTTCGTATAGGCTTTCATCTCATGTATCTATTTGCTATTTGTAATTTCTGAGTTTCATGAAATGCACTGACGTTTTGTTTTAACAGCTGTGTTTAGTTTTCAAGTTATTTCTGTTGAGAGGTCTTAGTGTCAGGTTTGTTGTAGGAAGTAGTAGGGATGTGCTATGGAATCCTGCTACAGTGTTGCTTTTGACAACATGGAAATCAAACACACAGGTTTGATTTAGAAGCACTAAAAATAGGCTTAATCCAAGTCTGTGAGCTCTAATCCAAAGTGATAAAGAACCTGTAATGAACAAAATGAAAGGCTTACTGGCACCGGATCTGACAGGGGAAGAAGCAGAAATTAGATACAAAGCATAGCTCAGAGATTTAAAAGAAGTGTCTGCATCCATTTGGTTGTTAAGGCTAGAGTCATCAGAATACTTTTTTCCCCAAGTCTCTCCTTTTGTGCTTACCTTTAAAATAAGACTGAATTCTGTGTTAGCCATTGGCTTAATAACAGACCTGAATGTATCAAATCTTGTAAATTATAGTTTTCCTCAAGTAGGGGGAGAGAAAGCAGAAATTAATTTAAAGAAAACACCCATGCTTCACAAAATGGTAGCTTCTAAAATTGCATGTGTTTCTGAGCAATATGTTTGTCTAGAAATCATTGGTATTATAAAAAAAAAAAGTGGATACTAACAACCTTTGACAAATCGTCTTATTTGTCATTAGCCAGAGCTTTTATCTTACTTGCTTCCAGAGTTAAAATTGTGAGTAGAAATTGAGTTGTGAGTGAGAAGACAGCTGCTGCCCAGAATTTCTAGCCATACAGTAGTTTGAATGGATAAAACAGATAAGCTTCAAACTTCATGCAGTCTAATGAGATGAACATAAATATTTGGACATTTCTATTTTACGCTGTCTGTGAAGAATTTGACTAAGATGTCATCTTCATAAGAAGAGCTAGATAGATGTCACCATTAGTTCAATTCCTGTGGCTTTCAGGATTATACAGGATCACTTTACAGAAAAAAAACAAAACCAAAACAAAAAAACACACAAAAAACCCACTACACAACCAAAAACTGATTTTTTTCTCAAACATTTAAAACTTGTGGATGAGGAGATGTCTCACTCTCCCTTCTCACCTTCCTTCACTCTTGAAGCATATGTGTGAGCTAATGGATAAACTATTGATCTTTGACAACCACCAGTAAATACCTGCTGGTCTGCTCAGGGAACATTTTACTCTTCTGTTACAAACATTTTTAGTCAGGAGAATTTGTACCAGCATTTCAGAAATAAATGAAGCAGTCTATTACTTCCAGGTTTGCTGCAGACTCATGCAGGTGTTTTTTTGTCTGTACGTGCTTGTCACTTTATTAACCACCTTCTACAGCAGTGGTTCACAACCTTTTTTTTTAAAGGGATCTTCACTACCTGCTTCCTGAACTCCAGGCTCCTCATCAACCCCCTCTTCCTTCTCCCTCTGTGAGGACTCTTTCCCATACCCCACCCTCACTCGCTTCTACTGATGTTTCTTCATCGTATCCTTGTTGCTGACTTTGGCCAATATCAGTGCAGCTCTCCAAAGCACAAGTCCCAGCACAGAGTTTTAGCTCTGCAGCAGCTCTTAGCTTTTCTGGACTCACCTTGACTGACAGCACACTTTGCAATGGTTGGGACTATTTCTTCATATTGATTTTTTTTTTCCCCCTGTGTAAGAGTAGATTCTGAAGTCAGTCATAGGATCCCACATCCTACTACGTATTTCTCAATTCATCTCTCCTTGTTGCAAATAAGACTTTTAAATTGGAAAAAAGTGCGTGCCATGATATTCATAGAATATTTTAATACTTTTTTTAGTTGAATGACACCAGTGATCTATTCGTGAACAGTTTGGTTTACATTTTTTGTAGATAGTTGCAGTGAGGAGCTTCTTATTTTCATTCATGTCAGACTTTTTCAGAGTATGTTGGGAATTTTAGTTTTTCCTGTTTTAGTACCTAAAATTCCTGAGGGAGCCTGAATTGGGAGACTGTGTGTTCAGCCCTGCAATATTCTGTATGCCACCAGTGAAAGAGCTCTTGGTATTTGGAAGGTAGAAGCCAGTGAACCAACTGCATAAATTGTTGCCCCTCTTCTTAGTCCCAGTGAATTCAGCTGGACCTCATGTTTCAAGAGGAGCAAGTGGATACACAAAAGTAATTGTTTTCAAAAGCAGGCTTGTACCTCATCCAAATTTGAAAAAAGAAAAAAATGCATTATGCATAAAGGTTTTAATATTCTGTTCTGCCATTGATAGACATGTGTAATCCCTATTAAAAAGATTTATGCTGAGCATTGGCAGCTGATATGATCCTGTAGTGTAAATCTGAATTGCTAAATTTCACAATAAATAATTATTCTTGGGATCTCTCCTAATGTGATGCAAAAGTGTTTTTACTCTGTATGTTTAGAGTAAATAAAAAAAAAAGAAGATTAATATACTTTACCAGTGGGTAAAGCACGTGTTTTATAAGTCATGTTAAAATTCTGACTCTGTTTTGGCAAGAGGTTGAGTGACCATATTTCTGAGGAGACTAACTAGTCTTAGTTTTCAAAGGTAGTAAGGGAGTGGGTTTATAAAGCAAAAAGCATGGATAATTAACACCACGTTACTAAAGGTTTTAAGAATAGACACACAGGATTTAATAGAGAAACAGAAGGTCAGTGATGCAGATGAGCGTAGAATGTAAACATCCCCAAGTGAGCACCCACTCAAGGCTTTATATACGTACAGTTTTGCTGTAGAAACATACCTACACTGCTTCTGTAACCAAGATAGCTACTGTTTTTAACAATAATTGGCAGCTGATAACTGACAGCTGACTGAACATTGCAGCCGAAGAGTTTGAAGGAAAAAAAATCCATCCATCTCAGAAATCTTTCAGTAATGTATTTTTTACTGTTTCCAAGTACCGTTCAAATAACATTTTTAAAGTGACTATATGTTATAGGTAAGATTCGTGTCAGCAAATGATGGTTGAGAAAAGGGGGTCATTTACATCCCTGTTTGTTTTTTTGTTGTTTTTTTTTTTTTCCTTAGTGTGAGAACTTAAAGCTTGTTAGTATGCCAGGCACAATGCAAAGTCCTTCCCAGTCCCCACTTTCCCCACCTTGCAAATTGCAGAATGGTATTTGGTTTAGAAGGGGATAGAGTTTGAAGGAAACATGTTGTGTTACATTTGTTTATATTAAATTAGTTGTTTATGGAATGTTATTTATATAGATAACTCCTAATTGAGAAAAAACAAGTTTATTGTACTGAAACCTTTCTGTTAGTATTTGTGTATTTCAGGAAGTTTTTCTTTATAATATCATTGATTTTGGAGTTTGACAGTAACTATGATGTTCCTTTCAACTATATTTGGCTTTTTCCATGTATAAAATACCAGTAGTGTCTGTTTTCACCTTTTCTTTTTTTAAGACAAGAATATCTATAAATTGCAATGAGAAAGTGATACAGAGTTAAATAATGACCTTACAGAGCATAAAACAAGCACTGCTTCATTCTGTCTCATCTGAGGTACTTCAGATTGTTTAAGTTCTGGTGTTTTGCTATATTTACTGCAAAGGCAAGAAAAAGGGAAAATAATACACATCCTAAGGAAAACCTCTGAAAGTTAATTCGGCTTAGTGAAAGCACTTCATAAAAATTGTGCATTACTCTGTTATTGGAGAGCTTTCTGATTAACATATAATGTCCAGGCTTCCAGTTTCAAGGTATATTTTGGAACAAGGTAACATTATCCTTCAATAAGGTTTTCCTCAAATGCTCTAAAAATTCTGTAACACGATACTTTTTAATTGCCTACATATTTTAAATTTTGATAGGTTACATGGTCAATGATCTACCTCTCAGAGAAGAACAAGTAATAATTTGGTCACAGTTGCATAGTGTTCCAAGTCCTAACAGTGTTCCGTTGTGTTTCTTCTTAGTAGAGTGACTTTAGCATTTCTAGAGGAAGAAGGTTGAAGCTTTGAACACTTATTATTCATCTTTGACATCTACGGTTTTCAAGCAGTGTTAAGGTTAAATGGGAGTTCATTTACACTCTATTTCATTTAGTAAGTGCTCTCATAATTAAATGCATGTAATTTACTGGTAGAAAGAGAAATTCATTAAGATTCCTGATTAGGAAAAAGCGTTAACAGAATTGCAAAGGTTATAGAAATTTAGCTAATGCTTAAGGTAAATTAAGCACAAACCACATTCCTATAACATGAAGGAGATTGCTTAAACTGTACCTGACAAGAAATTTCAAAATTCATTTTCATCATCTGTGTACACCAAAAGCAGAAGTAAACATACATTTATTAAATCAATATAGTTGATAAAATTCATACAGATTTCATGATTTTTGTAATTGTTTTTAGTTATTGTATTAGGCATAAAGGTTAGTATTTGCGGTTGGTTGAACACGGCTGGATGCCAGGTGCCCACCAAAGCTGCTCTGTCACTCCCCTCCTCAGCTGGACAGGGGAGAGAGAGTGTAATGAGAAGCTTGTGGGTCGAGATAAGGACAGGGAGAGATCAGTCAGCAGTTACTGTCATGGGCAACACAGACTCACTTTGGGGAAATTAGTTTAACTTATTGCCAGTCAAATCAGAGTAGGATAATGAGAACTAAAAGCAAATCTTAAAAAACACCTTCTCCCCCACCAATACCCCATCCCCTTTCTTCCTGGACTCAACTGCTCTCCCCATTTTCTCTCCCTCCTCGCCCCAAGCGGCGCAGGGGGACGGGGAATGGGGGTTGTGGTCAGTTCATCACACGCTGTCTCTGCCGCTCCTTCCTCCTCAGGGGGAGGCTCCTCACTCTCTGCCCTGCTCCAGCCTGGGGTCCCTCCCACGGGAGACAGTCCTCCATGAACTTCTCCAGCGTGGGTCCTTCCCAGGGGCTGCAGTTCTTCACGAGCTGCTCCAGCCTGGGTCCCCCCACGGGTGCCGTCCTTCAGGAACAGGCGGCTCCAGCCTGGGTCCCCCGCGGGGTCACAAGTCCTGCCCGCACCCCTGCTCCAGCCGGGGCTCCTCTCCCCATGGGGCCACAGGCCCTGCCAGGAGCCGGCTCCAGCGTGGGCTGCCCACGGGGTCACGGCCTCCTTCGGGCATCCCCCTGCTGCGGCGTGGGGCCCTCCCCGGGTGCAGGTGGGGATCTGCTCCCCCGTGGAGCTCCATGGCTGCCGGGGCACAGCCGGCCTCACCAGGCCCTTCCCCAGGGGCTGCCGGGGACCCTCTGCTCCGGCGCCTGGAGCCCCTCCTGCCCCTCCTGCTGCCCTGGCCGGGGGGCTGCAGGGCTGCTGCTCCCACACCTTCTCACTCCTCTCTCCGGCTGCAGTTGCTGTTGCCGGGTGTTTCCCCTCCTTAACCCCGTCACCCCAGAGGCGCTGCCACCGTCGCTGATGGGCTTGACCTTGGCCAGCAGCGGGTCTGTCATGGAGCTGCTGGCACTGGCTCTGTGGGACACAGGGGAAGCTTCTGGCAGCTCCTCACGGGAGCCACCCCGGCAGCCCCCCGCTACCAAAACCTGCCACGCGGACCCAATACAATATCGTTGCAAACACTGATGAAACTGTCATGGACTTCAGGCTATTTAAAATTTTATTGTTTAAATGAAAATTGCTGAAGTGAACTGAATTAAAAGATGATTGCTTAGTATCTCTGGAAAAAACAGGTAGGCTTTGGTTGTTTCTGGTGCCCAAATTGGTTTTCCATCTAAACTATCAGTTTGAGGAAGTTACAAAAAGCAAAGGGCCAGCAAGCTTTACCTTTGACTTCAGTGGAGCTTGAAGTTCACCATCAATTTTAGTAATATATGGGTAGTATAATGATCTGATGATAAGAAAACATAGAGCTCTGTTTGCTTTCTTAAGTTTAAAAACGCTCATATTTGGTTTTGCTTTGATTCTGTAACTGCAAACATATATTGGATACAGATTCATGAGAGCAACATGCTTTTCACCTAACCCTTGAAAATATTTTCTTACCATTTCCATAGTATTTCTCTGATGATCACATTCAAACATATTTTGAAAAACAGTTCCTAAAGGTATCTGATGTAAGGTGAAAAAGGCTGTGGAAAATCTGTAATAAGATTCCACTTGAACAGCTGTGAACTTGCCCTGTTCAGTGATGTCAGTTTAAATCTAGGACACTTTTTTATGCTGTCCTTGCATCTCAGTTACACTAACCCTTCAGTTAACCATTTTTCTTGGTCATTTTTACATTAGTTCAGTTGATAAGTTTTTCTTTAATACTAAACTGCTGTCAAGTATACGTGGTACTAACAGGTGTAGACTTACAGCTCTGCTGGCTTGTCTCAAACGACCTGTTCTGCAACACTCTGCCCATCCGTCTCTGCTTTTTGCCCTTTGGCTACTCTCTGGGGGTCTGCGGGCCGGCGGTGGGAAGAGGTTGGACTAGGTGGCCCAGTCTAAACGGTTCTGAGATTGTGTGGAGGTTGATCTCTGCGCAGTGACACTCCCTCAGGGGGTGCGCGGTCCCGGTTACGCGGTGCTGGAGCATCTGACCAGCAGCGGAGCGTTCCCACCGCCCTCGACTGTGGTCTGGGCTGTGTCCAGCGCTGAATGTAATGGCGCTGAAAAAATCTTGTCTAAGTTTCTGTTCGCCACTACTGTCTGCCGGTTAACTTTCATTAGAACAGTCATCCATTTCTCGTTAAAAAACCCAAAGCCAGCAACTGAGTTTAAACTTCATTTCTATACTTGATTTTTTTAAAAAACTGCCAGATAATGGAAAATTTTCCGAAGCAAGGACAGGAGATTTTCCTCCCCCACATTCCAAACTTCTCTGTGTTGTTTGGACTGTAAGGCACCTTCCAATTTAGATATGTGAATCTCATTAGCATGCTCTTTATACTCTTTTCAGATTGCTAATGAGGAATTTAATTAAAACATGACCTAGCACTCATCCCAGCAGCGTTCACCAGACACCTCCTTTTGACATGATACATTGCTGTTTTTCACTGAGCCACGTTTTAAATACTAGCCAGTTTTCAAAGCAGCAGTGAGCAGAGGTGGAATACCACTTTATTAGGGACAAGTTATTGAATCCTAAAAAAAAAGAAAAATAAAAAGGTCTTCACTGAAAGAAAATTCTGTCACAAAATGTGACAGAATCACATTCTGTCTATCTATGTGCAATAACCTTGTTAATAAGCTACCAAAACCTACTACCTCATAACTCAGGTTCAAAACAATGACATTCTATTTTTTTATATTATGGAGATAAGAGGGATTAAAGACAAATATTAACTGACAAGCTCTTGTCATATTTTTCAAAGAATTATGTCATCAAGGCCTTAATTTACAGCTCTTCACTCTGAAGAATATTATATGGTAGCAGTGCTGTGGAAATTGGTATTGAAGAAGCAATAAAACATCGTTTCACTGGTTTGACCAGCTACTCTAGTAAGGTAATTAAGCTGGCTACTGTTCACATACTGCTTCAGTTCTCCTCACTGTGCAAGGTATTCCCTTCCTATATATATATTTTTTTTGTTTGTTTCACATGTGCTAGTGCTCAAATCTCCTTACTGGTTGCAATAAAGCGTAAAAGAGGATAAAGAGGAGAGAAGGTGCAGTAGAAAGTGTAGAGCCGGGTCAACCAGAGCAGGTTGCCCAGGGCTGTGTATGCTCATGTTCTGAGTATCTCCAAGGATGTCTCTTTTTCTGCAACCTGTTACAGTGTTCAATCACCCCTACAGTGAAACTTTTTTTTTCTTCTTATGTTTAGATGTAATTTCTTGTATTTCAGTTTGTGCCTGTTGGCCTTTCACAGGGCACTGTGGAGAAGAGCCAGGCTCCTCGTCTTTATTGCTTTTCCCACCAGGGATTGAGGTGCATTGATCAATTGAGACTCCTTTCAGCTATCAGTGCGTGTCATTCAGGGCACTCTCAGTTGTCTGCCTCAACACAGGGGAGGGGGGGGCCAAAATCACAAAGGGTCTGTGCGTGACCATGACCGTGTTGGAGCAGCAGTTCAAGGACACACTGGATAGCTCAAATAGCAACAATACCTGAGATTTGGAAATCTAATTGATGCTGAAGTATCAGTATGAAAGATTTAATAAAATATTCAGAAACATATTGCATAAAATTGATCGGAGTGTGCTTATCCTCTAATTACTACACTTAACCATAGGTAATGAAGCATGAGGTATTTTTACCACTGCTGTACATCAGAACATGTCTGATAAGTTTATTTTTTAATCTTCTGAAGGAGCCATGTTGATCATGTGCGGTGGATATTGCGTTCTGTCACATGCTGGTAGACCTCAGGGAATTTTGAAACTGGCTTGCAGTGATCCTAATGAATGGGTGGACCTGTTGTATCGTATCTCACTAGAGCTGTACCTGCTATGCGTTTCCAGTGCCAGCAGTCCCTTGTCTTAAGCCTATTTGTGAAGTAGAACAAGTAGACAGACAACCTGTTTTATGATACTTTTGAATCTCTTCAAATATGTTTTCAGAACTTGAGTTTTATGGTATGTTAGAAGCCTGCTTTCTTAACAATATCCCCTAAATACGCAAAAAAATTCCCATGCAAAGATGATAAAGTGGCAGAAGCATTCTTTTCAGGAGCAAGACATATTTGGGACATTTACAAGAACATGAATGATAACATTTCGTGAATGCCATTTAAGAAATGCACTTGAACATCATCTAGAGAAACAGTTTGCTCTCCTTTAATGAATAAAATAGTACAACAGAAGAGTAACTGAAATATGTCAGTGTGAAGAATATCTAGCTCTTTACATCTCTTACTCTATTTCAGTTTCCTTCACCTATACTTTCCAGCTGCAGTCTGTATTTTGGAGCTGTTAGCCCCTTTCATTCTAATACAGAAATTGAATTACTTTTTTCTTTTTTTTTTCTTTTCTCCCCCCCCCCCAATATCTTGCTTAAGGTTTCAAGATTAATCTGTCTGTCTTTCTGTTAAATAAAACTTTTTTGAACATACTCTTCTGGTATCATTCTTCAAGAAACATGCTGTGTTGTGTGATGAAGTTTGAATTAAATCTGGATTCTCCACTTGTGGAGATGCAAATTTCCTGAGATTATAGAAATTTGGCCAGCTTCATAGCAGCAGAAGATAAATGTCCATGTCTTCGAGTCCAAGAAATAATACTACAAAATTGTGAAAATGCTTGAATTAGTCACTCCTCAAAAAACCTTGCATGGTGTATCAGTGTTATTTTAGAACTCATCTGAGATTAAGGCCTATGTTTAAAAATAACGATCGCAGTTTGAGATAGCAGAGGGATGACTTTTCCATTGTGCTAAGCACCACAAAAGCTATGTACTTTGAGAGCAATTGTGAATGTCAGTTTTAAAAACTAGACTGATCTTCCTCAAATCAAGCAGTAAGAGTAGAAATTCTTTAATTTTAGTTCAAGTATATTTATTCCAGACAAAAAAAAAAAACAAAACCTGTGTAAATGTGTTTAGAAATTTTGTGACTTTTGCTTCTTCAACCTGTGTCTAAAATAAGTAGGCTGCTATCTTCATTACAATGGCTAAACAGTAATCTCCTCAGAAAAGACAAAGTTAGTGTAATACGTTCTGCAGTGACATAACCCACCAGCCTGCATTGAGGCACAAGATATTTATTTCAGGTCAGCAGCAGTACTGGTCTCTGGCTTATTGTGTTAATGTTTATGATTTCCTCTGCCAAAAATGTTTGAAATACATAATACTTAGAGTTTTATTTCAGGAGGTTTTTTTTTTTCCCCCAGATGCTTTTCAAATAATCAGCATATTTATTCTAATTGTATGTGTGTTTGTTCTAAGAACTAATTTGTTCTTAAGTATTTCACTTACGTGATATGTACTGAATGATAGATGAGCAGATTGGAAACACTGGCTCAGTTATTGTCCTGGTTTCAGCTGGGGTAGAGCTGATTTTCTTCACAGCAACAAGTGTGAGGCTGTGTTTTGGATCTGGGACGAGAAAATGTAGATAACGTGCTGATGGTTTGGGTTGTTGCTGAGCAGTCAAGGACAGTTCAGCTTCTCGTGCTGGGCTGCCAGCGAGCAGGCTGGGGGTGCCCAGGGAGCTGGGAGGGGGCACGGCCGGGACAGCTGACCCAGGCTGGCCAAAGGGATATTCCCTACCATACAATGTCATGCTCAGTGTATAAACTGGGGGAAGAAGGAGAAAGGAGGGGGCGTTCGGAGCTATGGTGTTTTGTCTTCCCAAGAACCCATCACGCGTGCTGGAGCCCTGCTTCCCTGGAGATGGCTGAACACCTGCCTGCCCGTGGGGAGTGGTGAATGGATTCCTTGTTTTGCTTTGCTTGCGTGCGCGGCTTTTGCTTGACCTGTTAAACTGTCTTTATCTCAACCCACGAGTTTCCTCCCTTTTACTCTTCGATTCTCTCCCCCGTCCCACCATGGGGGAGTGAGCGAGCGGCTGCGTGGGGCTTAGTTGCCGGCTGGGGTTAAACCACGACAGTTATATGTATCATCTGCAATGTATAAGGTCTATTGCATCGCATGAAAATCTCCTTAAAATGCCAGTTCAAATGTACCATAACATTGGCTGATGCCTGCGTTAGCAAAAACACAGATAAAAAGGGAAAATGAAGTTCACATACAGATTCTTCATCATTTTGAAAGATATTTATGTGGTAGAGTATCTAATAGAAATAAGAGGACTTTCCCATTTATCAGAAACTCAATGTTGTGCTCTTCACCAGTATGTAGTGGGCTAATTGAGGTGAACGTTCTTTAGGAAGGCTGAGAAGGTCAGGTCACGTTCCTGCACAAGCAAAGCGCTGCAACTGCTACCACTCTTTTCCCTCTCACACTCTAATAGACACAGTGACTGATAACTCTTGAAGTGCGTCTTGCCAGTGCTCGTTTGTGATGTTCACTGTGCTTTCACACACTTCATCTTTATTGATAAATAATATAGTGAAGGCATACAGCTTATTATATATTTTGGTTTTGATAACGAAAATTATACTGGGGTTAAGACAGCAATTTGATAATTCTTCTTGCAGGAAAATATTAAATGAAAGAGCACTAAATTTCAGTGCTGAACTTCAAACTAGGCCATATCTGTTGACACTGCATTTCTTGGTTTTGTTTTTGTTATTTTTTTAAAGTAACTCTACAGGTGAGTATTTACTACCTGTACAACTTTTTCCATGTCAGGCACAGTTCCTGTTCCGCTGCTGTTATAGCAATGAATATTGGGAACCGCTGCTGGACAGAACTACCTGATTCAAAAAACATTCCACTCTGGATGAATAAGCTAAATTTAAAGGAGTTATGTGCTGATTTTATGTAACATCTAAGATGGTGGCACGTTTTAAAGATGAGTAATGAAATTGGGCCAATTGATTTAAACTGGTGTGTCAGAACCATTACGGACTCAACAGTATTAGTTTGTATAAGGATTTCATGCCAGACTTTCCTTCTTTGTGCTTTAAGATCAATAAGAGGAAAAAAAAGTGAATATTGAAGAAACATATATGAGAAGCCGGATACCATTCCTATTGTATTTTTAGGAGTCCTCTCAATGGATATCGTATCTGCCAAAACATTACAGCAATTAATCAGCAAATTCCTTAGGCATGTGCATTACTAAGAGTATGTGAGTTGTACTGTTTATTTAATTTCTTTACGTTTTACAGGTTTCAAAATAATTTTAGGACTTGGTTTATAAACAATATTGGTAAACAGCATAATATTAATGCTGTTACTAAATGATCAACCAAATCTAAAAGTTAAAACTGAACCTTTTTAATCAGTAACCCTAGGATATGGCCCATTTCTCTTTCTGTTGCCAGGTGGGGTTACATGCATTATTTTTCTCCTCCAAATATAGTGGATATCAATGTTACTATAGCTTTTCAACTGAAATGTGTCGCTTGTTGAAAGTCTGTGCTGAAATCTGTCTTCACAATATCTGCAGTACTATTTTGTTACCCCAGCTCTTACGTGCTGTGGCTAAAAGTAGATTACATTTCCATTACATGGAAAAAATATTTTACCATTCCCTCCTACTAACCTCCTGCCCAAAACCTTCTTTTTAAAAATTTGTTTTTACTGGAGGTTAGACCTAGAAAGTGTGTGAAGGAGTAACTGTCTGCCTTAGCAATGAGCCCAGTGGATGTGTGTAGGAAGTAAATTAGTTGGAGGCAAAGAATTTCTCTTGATCATTCAGATACTTAAATTATATTGAAAAGTGATTCTACCAATAATTTACCACTCAAATTAAGGCAAAGGATGTATTCTGTTAGCTGGTGTAGCCTCGTTTACTTCTCTACTATCACACCTTTTCAGCTTATGTCAACTTTCAGGTAAGACATACGAGATAGATAGCACAAAGAGCTATAGTAGCTAAGATATAGTGGAGTCAGATGGCACACCCTTATTTTTAAATGGGTGCAGTTTGCCTTACCTTACCTTGGAATGATACACGTTATTTCCACATGGCCTGAATTTTCAGGGTGGATGTTCTTCGTCATGTTTTGAAAGATGTAAAACAAACTAAAGAAATGATCAGCAATGTTTTGAGAATTATTTTTAAATCAACTTTGACATCCTAGAGAAAATTGATTTTTGAGAATATTAGACTGATATGTGAATGATTTGCGTAGGAATTACTAATAAATTATCCTCAGTAACCTAAGTATATACAAATTCCTCTTAGAGCAAAATTAAGTTATACGGTCAGAAGGCTTTACACATGATAGACAAACAAACAAACGAAAAATATAAAGATACAACCAGCTCTTGAGGCCTTGTGCATCCATTTTAATATTTTTATTTATTTCAAGAGGTTGGATGGTACTATATTTAGTTCCAGGTACTATATATGTAACAATCTAGGTAGCAAGTATCTCAGATACAGGACCACTAGGTTGAATATGAGCTGTGCCAATATTTGGGTGTCCTGTTTTGAGATCCTAGTTGCATGTGCACGCTTCTTTGTGGTTAAAATATTGTCTTCTGCTTATTATTGTGATAGGGTCTTATTTTGCAGCAGATAGAGAAAATGTTGTATGTTACAATCATAATGTGGAGCTCTAACTTTCGTATTACAGTTGTTGTAAATGTAATACATGTTGTAAATATACACAGAAGACAGATGTATGAGTGTACGTATGGACATTTATACACCTATATAGAAATATATACTGGGTATGTCACATATAAGGATAAAAATATAGCAGAACTGAGAACTAAATTCAGGTCTCTTAAGTCCTCGCCTAGAGACACTTGCTTTCATTCTCCCAAAGTCCATCATCTCCGCACGATTTTATTTACCTGGAGCAAGTACCCTTCCCCCATTAACTGCAACCGCTATTAATTTCAGCGTTACTCTGCTTCAGTAGCTTTTTGCCCTAGTGCCAACCTGTGCCCTGAGAAGATTAATTTAATTGGTGTAGTACTTGAAATTCCACCTCAATGTTGGGGGCTCTTCTGTAGTTCTGGGGCTTGGGACTCCCACCACCAGGAGTGGTTCTAGCAGCGGAGTGACGTATTTAACGTTTTGAAGTTTGTTAATATCACTTTGGACCTTTCAAGAGCTTCCTGTCCTTAGTGACATGATAGATTTATTCTCTGAAAATTTTAGAACACCTTAAGGGTTTTGACTGAAAAATAAAGCAGAAAATGAGTCTTGCTTGCCTTAGTTTCACTGGTTTAGAATTGTTTATAAACACAGCCGTAGTCTGGAACATTACACAGTGCATGGGAAATAGAAGACATTGGGGTTTTTATCTATTTCTTATTCCTTAATCTCAACACAACTCCTTACGATGTAGTGTGTCAAAAATTAAAAATCTGAATTACAGATTTCTATGAGAATTCTTATAATCTTACAGTTCTGTTTCTATCAGTTTCAGCACAGCAAGTTAAAAGAGTGACGTGGAACTTCTGAGATTATGCCTGTGATAGATTGAGTTTTTATTTCCTAAAGAAACATCATTCAGTTCATCATTACCTTTCGGGTACATATCAACTCTTGACATTCAGTCTTGCGATTTGTGTAATGTTTTATTCCCCAGAAATCTTCCTCTCAGCTGATAGGTTTGTTGGTTTTTTTAAGTATAGGGCTGCATACTTCACCGTGTTTATCTATGATTTCAAAAATTGTCTATTTATGTTTTATAAGCTTTGTAATATTTATGCCAACTTACAAAAAGGCTGGGATGTACTGAATTTTTTAAAATTATAGAAATAGATGACTACTTAAAAAATGGACCACGAGTATTCATTTGATCACTGCTGCTGAGTTCCTTATAATATAAGCAGCTATGTACTTCAGCCTGTTTTTCTGAGTAATGTTAGAGATAATCACCAGGAATTAATAATTTTATGGATGCAAAAAATACTGAATTATCAGCTGGTAAAACAACTGCATTTTGTGCATGTGTCTACCCAAATTGTAGGCAGTACATGTCACCGGATAGTTTTAAAATCATGAAAGCATTCATCAAGAGCTACTCTAGAGTTATTAATTGCTCTGTATCCGTATTAGTGTTTGTCAAACAGAGGTTTTTGGGTTTGTTTGGGGTTTTTTGTTGGGTTTTTTTTTTTTAGCATTCAAATGAATGCAAATGTGAACTGTTAATTAAAATTGTTACTTGCTCATTCTTATATGATATTAGAACGCTATAGTACCAATTAATTATTTCTGGTTGTCCAAAACAATAATAGTTTAGAGTAGTATCTATAAACCGGAAATAAAATTCTGTATCTGTGTTGTTCATTTTAATGATAGTCATCAATACTTTTAAAACTGTATGATAAGGACTTACATAGGTACTCAGGGACGTTAAACAGATGGAGAGTCAGCCTATATAAATTAAATTTTAAAGCTCTTGATTAAAACAATTTAAAACATTATAGAGAGAGACTGCAGTCTAAGATATGACATGAGTAAAATATATTTGTGGAGAATTGAATCTCACTTTCCTGTGGTGTTTAATTTGAAAACTGCTTTTCATTTTGTTTTCTTCAATAGAAGATATTAAGTTATTTTAACAGGGCTTTGTGAATGACTTGAAGAACTATTTTCATCAGTAAATCACAAAGTTTATCTATGGCCCTTGGTATCATTCTCGGGGTTGGGGGGGAGGGCAGAAATCAGTGAACATCCCTAGGGAAGAATATTCCATAATAATGGAAAAAGTCCATAATACACAAGATGGCACTGTTTCACTTGTGAAAATGTCTCATTTTCACAGACAACTGTGAAAAATGTGAAATGAGAGTGCGGAATGGTTTATAGTTTTGTATAATTGAAAATAAGATATTTGCATAGTTGAATAGTTTTGTTTATTACAGACAACCAAAGCATAACTATATAGATAAAATCAACATAACCAAGGCGAGTCAAAATGCCTCCAAGGTCACTGTTGACAAAATTGAATGGATCAGGAACTGGAAATGATATCTGAGCTGAAATTTGGTGTGACTGACTTACTCTTTTGCTTCTACGAATTCCGGAGAATTTGGTATTTATCTTTCAGATGGTAGTTTTTCGCTGAATCTTCTCAGAGCTCCTCTGACATGGATAATAAGTATACCATCTATGTCTCTATACTTCACTTTTAAGGTTGTCTTGTTAAGAGCAAAATGTATGTGCTGAAGTGCATGGGAATTTCCTGTAGTGTAGAAGACTTCATTTTTTAATTAGGTCTTAAATTCTAATGTAGATTTTAACTTGTCATTGAAAAAGATTTAATCATAAAAATTACAGAGAATATTTTCAAAGATTTTTTTTCTACTGTAGACATTTCCAACCTTAGGAAATATTCATATGTTCAGTATTTGTGAAAACCCAACTACTTAATGTGCCAAACTATGATATAGGAAAATAATTTTAAATATTTCTTAATATTTCCTCAGGATTTATAAATTGACAGTGTTTGTATATTATAGTATTCTTCTCAGGTCCTGAGTAGAAAATCTGCAAGCCATCGACCAGATTAGATGCAGTCATTGCAATAACATTCCAGCATTTTCAGTCTCAGATGTCTAAATATGTACTAATAATTTGGTAGTCCTTGATCTGCTCTTTGAGATTATAAACTTCTTTCGTTTTTTTGACATAGAAGATGTGATTAACTCTCGCATCCTTGTTTTATAATTCCAAAGTTTAAAACCATATATAAAAAAATGTATTGTATAAGAAGGCATATTCAGAGGAAGGACCATAGAAAAGGAAGACTTGCAGTTCCATTTGTTGTTTATTGTAACAGTAATTGTTACTTCTAGCTTAAGGGTGAAATTTTTTGTTTGTAAGAAAATTTCAGAATTCAGTCTCTCTAATTTAGATAAATTTTGTCAAGATAGATGTTAGCTTAATTTTCACAGATCTGAGCTCCATTTAAAGACATACAGAAGTCAGACAATGAAGGCACCATTCTTACCTTCTTAAGGATTTTATACAGTTTAAATATGTTCACTCTGAAATTTCACCTGTTAGTCATTTGCAAAATATTGGTGGGAGTGTGTTTGAAGCAGGTCTGTCTCTAACAACTGTCACTTTTTTTTTTTTGGGGGGGGGGGGGCACCACCGAGCAATTTCAACATTATTTCCTCTTGGAGAAGAATAAACTGGAAGATGTGCTCTGAAAGCACACATCCCTGTGTTTTTCAGCTGTTATGTGGTACCTCATTCACAGGAGCAGATTAGAAGTAGATCCCATGAAATGTGTGTATTGTGGTTATAGGGACTGTAGCACTTATAGCTTCACTCTGTCATCCGCTTCTATTCCACTTTCTAACGTAGAAAAGTGTCTGTAGCTTTTGCTGTAGTACTCTCCAGGCAGGAGGGCTTAAGAACTTATTTAAGACTCTAGCATGCAGTCTGTAAATCAAGTTGTGTAACTATCAAAAGCTGACTGTTTATTTCCCTTTTATAACATTTGTGAATTTTCATTGGCCTGAACATTCACATTTTTTTTCTGCCATAACCACGCTATTGCTAAATTGCTATAGAAAATGGTTCTGATTTACAGACCTCAAAATTCATTATAATCACAATATTAATGTGAGATAGTTTTATTCCCGTTTCCTGGATGCAGGCATTTGAGTATGAAAAGACATTGTGCTTCAACCAACAAGCCAGTGACTTTGGGTTTGGTAAAAAGACCACTTGTGGTAACTACATTTTGTAGACCTTGAGCATGTACTGATGATAAGGGATATTCTGGAAGTGCATTGTAATAAAATGCTAGGGATCAAGTTTTCTGTTTATGTATTTATCCATTTAATATGAATATCTGAAAGGCTTATGTTCTTCTTCATGTTGACCCCTTTGCAGTGATGAATTTTATTTTGATACTACTACTTGATAACAAAAGCAGTTGAGCTCCATAGCTGTGCTACAGTAGAAGTGACCCTCTTTGATGTTATCACTCAGTGAAGGTTTTTATCAAGAACGGCAACAAATAACTCCAGTTAGTCTTCTGCCTTAAATAAAATGGTAAACAAATCTCCCAACCATTTCTATATAGACACATTGTCTAGATCCTATTTAAAAAAAAAAAAAAAAACCACACCACAATTTTTGTTCATTTTATTTTGTTCCTAAATACTAGTAGTATTCTGCTGGCTTGAAAGTATAATTTTGGTATAATTTGGAAACTGGTAAGGTTATACTGTAAGTGATAATCATTCATTTGCTAGAGAATGATATCTTTTAAATTTTCTATTTTGAATTTCTGCTGTAGCTACCACACAATGAAAATTTTCAGGGTTTTTTGTGGTTCGTTGGTTGGTTGGTTTGGCGTTTTACCTTTTGGTTTCTCAATAACTGTTGTGGACACTAGGACAAGAATGGTCACAGTAAAATAAACATTCTGTTTTTTTGCTGTATTGTTACATCCAGTTGGGATTGGACATACTTTAAAGAAACAAATCTCTGAAATGTTTCTGTGGTCACATTATCATTATTCTGAGGAATGCAAATAATGCCTGATAAATGTTTATAATCTTAAACCTTTTTTCTAAAACACCTTAAGTTTTTTTCCTGAACTTGTTCAAGAGTTTGCATAAAAACTGGTGCTTACATTTACTGCTGATCTTGCTTTAAAGCTCATTATCAAGTAAGAGAAGGCAATTCTTCAGTAAATGATATAAGCTTGAAAGGATACCAGCAGTAGAGCCAATGTATTAGTGCTTGCCATATTTCAGAACTCAACTGAATAGAAACATGATGAAGAAACTGAAGCATTAGCTGCCTCAAAACAACCACTTAAGACCAGAGTGTGTTTTAAGTGCTGGTAGTCACAGAACAACATAACATTGTCTATTAGTAAGTTACTTATGCTTTTGTTTTTAAAAACAAACTATCTATTAAACATTACAATGTTTTCATTTAATTTCAGTTAACCAACAATAGATACTATATCAGAAATCAGCAGCAGTTTAAACTGGGAATCATGCATAAATACCAACAGAACAACAGGAACCTCATTTCCAGTGGGATTATCTGTCTTTCTTTAGCTGGCTCTGGTACTCCAAGGAAGAGTCAGATCCGTTCTCCACGTTCAGTCCTGCTGAAGATGCACAGTGCAGTGCACTCTCTGCTTTCGCACTCAGAGTTAACCAGTTAATGAGATAAAGATAGGAGTTGTATTTCCTGATTCAACTACCAAGAAGAAGTTTACATTTCTATTATTATTTTACTTTTGTGGAATAGAGCATTTGCAAAATGCAAGTCTAAATGCTGTGTTTGCCCCATTTCTATTACTAACTGTGGTTATTTTATGTTGCATTGAGCTGGGGGTTGGACCTGATGAGGTCCCTTCCAACCTGCATCGTTTTATGGTTTTCTGCATGTAGCGCTTGTATGAAAATCATGTTCTGTTTTCCAGACTGATAGAAGTGTGAAAATGATTTATTCTATAGTTTTTACATTAATGGGTTGTTGAGGACACTGTTTATGGTAATGACTAACAAGTTATTTCCTGACAGTTACTGGTCAGCTTGACTTTGGAACATCAGGGACTCTTGCTGATCACTCACTGATGCGGCACAGTGTCATTTCGGTATGTTTAAAGCTATAGAGACTATAAACTGAAACAGTCTCCTAGGTTGTATGGTGCTCTAAGTTAATTTCTTACGAATTCAGGACAACTTTGCAGAACGATGCATGCTTTGCTTGTCAATTTTTTCCTGGGGGTGGTATTGGAAAGATCTTACAGAAATTCCTCAACAATTCTAAAGACGAAGGGAAAGTATGGATTTAAAGGAAAAAAAGATTGAAGGTTGAAGGAAAGGATGACTAAGAGGAATTTTTTCCCACATTCTTTTGCTTCCTTCCAATCATACTGACAGTACTTGCACTTTCTTAACTTACTTCTTTCAACTGAATACTACCAGTACTAAGGTAGAAGAGTGAAAGGGACTGATGCTTCTCTCCGTTAAGTGCAAGACTCCAAACACTCCTGCTATTTCAGAGCTACTAGGTTCAGTTCCCTGTGATGGCTTCTAGAATCATGGTTTGGGGTTTTAAGGGACAAGCATGAAACTGTTGAGACCTATATATGACCTGAGAAAGGTTATTCTCTTTATTCAGGCACTTTTGACCATCTCCATTTCTCTCACTTTTGATTGAGAATCCAACAGAATTATTACTGAAGTTCTGATTGAAGGGGGATAAAGCTACCAGAGTTTGATAGGATAGTAATGGATATAATTTAATTGTATTTTTGCTGGCTAGCAGGATGATGTTCTTTTTCTAGTCCTCTAGAACGCTCTTTATATTTACAAAGGCAATGAATAGGAATTAGGTATCTACTTGCTGTTTGCGCTTTCGCAGGTGTCCAGTACCATTACCACAGAATACGATTCAAATGACTGACCGGGATGTTTTTAAGTGCCCATTAAATTTTATGAAGAAAGCTTTAAGGTACTTAGAAGATCTGTGAAAACATAAGTAGATCATGAAACATCATCTTTTTCTAGAGTCTTACATGTTTTCCTTCATTAGTGGGTGGAGGCGGGGAAGATGCTTCACTTATGTCCTCCCCAAAAATGTAAGCATCACAGTGCATATATCTCTTGTATGGTGTATCTTTTGCCTACTTGGCCCATGCTCTTTTCCTGCAGATATGAAAGTTTTACTATGAGGTATTGTCTGTGTCCATAGTCACGCCTGTAGGTTCTGCATTTGGGTTCTGACTGCACTGAAAAATTGTCTTGGGAAGTTGGAGATGGTGTCTTCAAAAGATTCATTCCAGCCCTCTCCCTCCCACAAAAGCACCCAGAGAACCACACAGAGGTGTTGGGAGTATCTGTACAGAGTACAGTGACATCAAACTTGAACTTTTGTATCCATGTTTTCCCTTCTCCTTCAATTTCTGGTAAATTGTATTAAATTAATGGGTTTTGTTAAGAGTTAAATTTGTTTCATTCTGTAAGAAATACATTTACGAGGACTATATTATCTTTATTAGCCTTGGCTGTAAGGTGATAGTAAATCCTTGTAGTATGTGAAGATAGGACATGAAGAGTTTTCAAGTGTGGCAAATCTTAAAAGCATTTTCTTTCTTTCACTAAAACTCTGTTCATCATCATAAAAGTAGTTTAGATGCTAGAATACAGGTGTTCTTAAACTATCTGTTAACATACCCTTATAAAAAAATTCCAAGTGATTATATATTTCTTTGTAACTTCCACACAGTTTGCATGAAAACCTTCTAATGCACCTTTGCACAAGGTCACCAATAACTTATGCTATCTTTTAGCGCTGAATTTATGTGAAAATAACTGAAAATCTCTTTTGCAATTTCAAACGGTTTAAATATGATATCTTACTGTCACGTTCTTGATCAATATTTTATGTAAAGTGAGGATGAAAAGCACATTTTAACAAACCGAAGACTTCAAAACTATTATGTATCTTCCTTTCTTTTTCTGAAAGGATTTTTTTTACACAGAAAGGTGTATGTTTATATTGAAAATAAAGAAAAGTCACATTGATACTGTGATGCATAGTAAGAGTTCTATTAGCAAAGGTAAAATACCTTGTGAGGCACTTGCTAAACAGACTGTCTGTACTTGAAAGGCTGGCTAGCTCCGTGCTGCTCCATCATGGGCTTTGGGGCTGGTCCACAAGGGTGAGGAAGCTGGGGACGACCCCCACCCAGGCCAGGTAGGGCCACCACCAGTGGGGCACCATCCCACAGCACGTGAGCTGGCTGAGCTGAGCAGGGGGGGTGGCAGGTCCCACTGACAGTCAAGCAGTCAGTGATCCAGAAGAAGGTGAGGTAACAAGTCAAGTCTGAGGCTGACCCGGGAAATCCCACTGACAGCGCAGGAGCAGCCAGGAGCAGGACTGGGAACAGGTGTAACCAACATAGCTCAGGCTTGGGTGCCCCCAGACCCATGGGTGAATGGGTGGGGGTCCCTGGTGAGGTTGGTCGGGGCAATTAAGGCCTACTGGTGCCTGCAGGGCTCTGACAAAAGGTATCTGCCCCGACCGCAATGCAAGGTTTTGGTCCTCTGATGGAGACTGCAGCTTCACTAAGATCCCCGTGGCAAGCAGATGATGGGGATGTAAGCCAGTCACACAGATCAGGTTGGCGTATTCAGCTGTAGCTTTACAGGTGTAATTTAATCACAGGATGTGAACTGACATGGCCTTTTGGATCACAGGACAACAGTGAAGGCACAGGTTACTGCTGGCATCAGAACTTTTCATGTTCAAGTGTGCAGGATGCTGCTTTCTGGCATTATTCATATAATTTCATGGGAGAAGGGTTATCATCGTAGGAGATACCGTGTCAGCAACCATCTTTTAAAAATCAGATTTGTGATTTGGACAAGCGAGGTGGAAGAAAATGGACGGTAAAATACACTTCAGTCCTTTCAGGTGGTATCGGAGTCATGCTTAATACCTTGTGTAGGACATTTTTTTGCCAAAGATGGCTGGGGTGATCATATCTCATATTCTGATCCTGTTACATCAATACAAGTTTAAAGAAATGCCATTGACAAAAGTTTTTCTGATCTGGGTTAGGTTGGTATAAATGTCTTTGATAGTCAGAATCACTACATTGATGGAAATTAAAGCTTACCTTTAGAGCTCAGCAAGAACAGACTTCGTCTGGTACATCAGAAGTCAGTGCTCTTGCTTCTATTGAAATATTCAGCAAAATGATATAAAACGTTTGAAAATACTTATTTTTATGCCAATTAATTGTGTCAGATCACTAACATGCATTTTGTTAACGATTTAGAAGGAACGAGAAGTCTGAAGTGGTTTAAAGGCAGTTTTGTGGGTAATTTGTTGATAAAAAGTCCCTCTTTATTTTGGTGCTTGAACTTTAATCTTTTTGGACATCTTTGAGCATAATTATTAAACACAGTGAGAGCAGTGAAAATAAACTTCTGGTTTCTGGAATTTCTTTGAACATGTGGGGTTATAATTTAGTATCTTTTGGTCATTCTTTTTTTAATTTTGTTGCAAAACAGTGCAACTGAATCAGCACATCTGCTGTAGAGGCAGTCATGTTGCGGAAATTGTAAAATTTCTTGCATTGTTTTTTCCTTATATTGCCCCCAGAAGGCTAACGGAGGTGCAAGATAGATATGGATGCCTCCATTTCTACTATGCAGTTATTGATGTTGCTGTTGTCTTGGGACATACAGCAATGGAGGCAGATTTTTCTATATAGGTTAGCCTTATGTAGAAGAATATGGGCTCCTTCAATTATCTCTTCTAGGCTTTATCTTTGGGCTTCATGGCTTCCCAGAATATTTTCTTGAGCACCACAATTCACTGCAGCACAGTGACAGGGGAGAAGAAAATATATACAGAAAGAAGGTTCAGCTGTTCAACTATTATTTTTGGTGATGACTTCCATCTCATGAGTACTATTTATGAAACAGTTTGATTGTCATAGTTTCTCTGGTTTCATAGAAATTTACATGTTGCAACTCATGCAAGAAGTGTACGCTATAAAACAGTGCCAAAGATTAACTATAGAAATAATTCTTAACCTATGGCAGAGTCCTTGAGGTATGCAGATTTGGAGATAGTCTCTATAAATATCAATGGGGAAGAAGGAATGGCGAAAATTTGACTTTCAGTGGGTGTATTCAATAGATAGTTCAGAAAACATAGAAACTACATTCTTGGAGTTCTTGCTTTTCTATAGGTTACTCTGTCTGGGCTAAACTCATATTGCTAAGTGCTCCTAATAGTTACGAAATTCCATTAAAGCTTTCATTATTGCCAAAAATGGCAAGAAAACAAAATCTAGCATTCTACAGTTATACTGAATATAAATAATGTTTCGGGATTTTTACTTTTGTAATGTATTGTAAATTGAAAAGCATTACAGACAATTAATTTGCAGTGTTCTTTTAAGAAACAAAAATTTAGGTATGTTTTCTTGTGCCAGGTATCCTGGGCATTAGGGCTTCTTAAGAAAAAAATGATTAATCAAATGGATACTAACCCTTTCATCTTTCCGTGTCCTTTTTGTGTGAATAGAACATCATTTATTGGCATGACTTCTGCAGTGCAGACCCCTGTTTCAGTTGCCATGTTCAGGTCCTGTAGCCTTTGTTAAGAATTCCATAGACAAGCTAAGTGGAAAAAGAAGTATTAAGAGTCCTTCTAAGTAGATTTCAAGAGGCCTTTTTTGTACTGCTTAATCTTTTCATATTCTGTTTACCTTTGATAAATAACCGTCCTTTAAAAAAAAAAAAATGAGAAACCATTCAAACTGAGAGCAATAATGAACGTGCCTTAAGAAAACAGTATCTAAGTATTTCTGGAAGACTGAGAAAAATATCCTCTGGGAAGAAGACGTGACACTTCTCCTCTGTTTTTAGATGGAAGGAATTTGGAAGAATGTGTTTGGATCAGGATGGGAAATTGAGCATTATTTTTGTATTCTTGTTTCATCACTCTTAGGACAAAATTTAGAAGTGGAAAATACTTCATTTTTAGCAACTAGGATTACCTAATGATTCAGCTGGCAGTTGTACCAAATCAGTTGCTTCAAAGGCAGCTTTGGTTTAGTAGTGGATAGGTATCTGTCATTTAATACTACCCCCATCTGGAATGTAACAGTATGTGCTGTCAAAAAACAAATGCAACCTATTTGCCATTAAAAAGTCCCACAAATATAAATAGGCAGATCTATTTTATAAACCTATAAATATACTCCAGCATATCATGGTCTAATAGAAAACAACTAGTGAATGAATAGTAGTGTACAATAATGTATATTAACTTTGCAAGATGAGTAAATTATATATGTCTGAAAACAGTAATGGTTTTCTAGGCTGGTATTTTAGACGGTGGTGCCATATCTTACAGCAGTGGAAGAGAATATCAGTTCTGGGCATGGCATTGCAGTGTAAAATACGAAGTTATAACACACCATAATTTGTTGGTGGGTAGCATTGTCTTATTGATGAATTATTATAGGAAATTCTTTAAATGAATGCAAACAGGAACATATTATGCAGTTGTGCTAGCCTCTCAACTTTGCAATAAAAAATTTTATTTTTATTTTTGACTTAAAAATACATGTAGCAATCTTTCTTTTTCCTCTGTTTCTTCACATCTCAAAACATTCAAGCATTGTGTCAAAATTAACAATTAAAGAGTAGTTCAGCGTTGTGGCAAACACTGCAGGACAGAGTGAGAAAGCAGGGCATGCTGTGCTGTGTCAGACCAGTGCTCCATTGCCCCCAGTGCTCCATTGCCCCCAGTGCTTTGCATCCTGAGGATGGGCTGGTGACAAGCCAGAAGGGCCAAAGCGCTCTCCTGCACCACCGCTGCCCCAGTGCCGGTAGGAGGACGTATTTGGGAGGCAAGAGGGGCCCGCAGGCGAACCCGGCCACTTTCTGTGGGCTGGCGTCAACGCTTGTTGGCTTGACCTGCCAAGGTCAATCTGTTGGACAGATTCTCTTCTGAGCTTGCCCATATGACTTGCTCCCAGGGCCTCCCATGGCTTCACATTTCAGCCGTTCTGTGCCCACTGTGCAGAGTGGTACGTTCTTGCCTTTGTTCAAAGCTATCTCCGACCGGTTTGTCAGGCACCGCTGATTTCTGGTTTGTCAGGGTGGGATGAGTAACGGTTGTACGTTCAGTTTACCCACTGTATTCATGAGTTGGTAAACTGCGGTTGTGCCCACCTTGAGTACCTGCAAGCTGAAGAGTCCCAGCCTGTTTGTTCTCTCCTCATAAGGCAGCTGCTTCACCTTACTTAGGATTTTTTTCTTCTTTCAACCAATTCTTAGGGAAAATGAAGTATTGGCATATCTAGCTTCATATAAAACACCTTAGTATAAGACCTTCTTCAAGCTAGTTATACTCATGCCTCAATACTCAGAGTATTTAAAATCTACTTAGCCTGAAGTAATTAAACAGTAATATAGATAATGTTATGTTCTTAAAACTGTGATGATTTCTAAAACTAAAACGAAAACACTAATACAAAGATATGGCAGCCTTGTGACGAAAATGAAAGATAATAAAATGTGGCAAAATGAAGTAGTAAAAGCATGGGAATTAACATGAGAAGGTTCTTAACACTTGCTGTTGGTATGTATCTCAGTACGTGACCATTCTCTGGGCGTACTTCTACAGTACAACTGAGAGTAAAATGTGGGCTGCCACTGAAAAAGAGTGGTTTACTAGTCTCCTTCCCTCATACACAATCTTACGTTACTTTCCTCATTGCTGGCATTGGTATTCCTCTGGCACCACACTGGAATGGTTTAAAAAGTTGAAATGAAAAGAAATTAAACCCTATCACCCCTCAAATTATTTATTTTTTCTGTATTATTTCTGCAAACTAGATCACTATGGTTCAGATAATGCCTGTTGGGTGTTATGCAAGAAGAGAGAGAGAACTGGTCAGCAGGAACTGCCCAACAGCAGCAGAAACAGCCCAAAGATAAGTTTCCTTGCAAAACAAAAAAAATTCCTGTATGTGATTATGGGCTCCCAGGAAAGGACTTTTCTAAATCTTGTGCGTCTACATTAAGCTGCCGAACGGCAGTTCAGAGTGGTAATCAGTATATTTTATCTCAATTACAAAATTGCTGCTTTGTATTTTATTTCCATATTTTCTTACATTAGGGCAGACATTTATTTTTCTAAGCTGAAAATTGATAGACTGTGGGGCTGCCTTAGAGCTTTAAGCAATTGAAATGGCTCAGCTGTTTCTTGAAGTTCGGATTTCAGTAGGCACAGCTTCACCATTCTGATATCTCTGAAGGGCATTCCATAGGTTTAATACGTGGAAATTTGAAAGCATATTTCACAACTAGTGCTTAATTTTGCAGTTGTGGCACTGCATCCAGAATTCAGAATGTTGCTTTTTATTGAATCAACGTCCATTAAAATTCATGCCAGTGTTATTGCTTTACTTGATATAGGAAACTATTGCTGCATCTCAAAGAGTATACACTGATTTTTATTATTTTTTAACTATCCAGTTTTTAAACATCAAAAATGTTTTTATTTGGTTAAATAAACACACTTGGGAGATAAATGTAAAGGAAAATTAATTGTGTAATATCCTCTTAAGCCACTATGGAATTCATCTTGCGTAGATGACACTGGTCTACAGTCTAAAAATAGATGTTTTGCAAAATATACTGTGATTCTGACATGCATAAATGCCTGAGTTGTGTTTTTTCTTGTAATTCTTTCCAATTCTTTTAATATAACAGTGACTGATGGTCAAATTTGCATGCGTTTATTTAAATTTGATTAAACCAGCTAAACTGGTGCATTGAATAGAGATTCACTTGCTCTGTAACTTGATCATTTAACATGCCAACTTCTTTGTGTTTATTTAATATGATTTTTCAGGTTGTCAGTGTACATCTAATGGTAATGCCACATGAAGTTTAGGGGGTCATTTGTGGGAGACTAATTGTTTTTGTTAATAATTCATTTGCTTCCAATTGTAATTAATTCGCTTCCAATTGCTGGTGGCTAATTTGTTGGAATTTCTGCTATTTGACAATTGAGTTGGCTTATTTTTTCATTCATCATGCAAATTGTGTAGTAAATTACTGTCCCTTGTTTGGAGGGCTTCTTGAGCAAATTTCTTAAGGATAATGCTTGGGATTTCAAATTTCATTTTCTACAAATGTCTGCCATGATTAATCTTGTGTCTATATGACATTGTTAACGATGCACAGTTTTGCAATGTAATAGCACCATGAGTTGTAGGGTGATATCTGGGAAATTATATTGTCAGACCATTTTTTTTTAAAGGCTATGATTGGTACAGGGCTCTGTTAAATTCTCAAAACTTTCAGAATAAAGGTTGCCCCGTGCAGCCACAGTTTTGCTGCCTACTGTAGGTATCTCCTGAGCCATGTTGTTTGACCCATCCTCTCCACGTTCCTAGTCAGTGTATTCGGCATGGAAAATATCCACGAGGAGACTATTGTTAGTCAGTATGGCGAATAAACTGGAAGATACTAGGCAGAATCAGATGATCTTTCCAGGGAGGAGCATTATTAGTCCATCCCAATACGTACAAGAATGTTTCTTCTGGCATTTCCTCAAACTCGCGCAGGGGCCACTGATACACGTGACTCACACAGGGCTTCAGTGGGGTGGTTTCTTGTTTCCAACTGTTCATTTGCTCTAAGAGAAACTTGGTAATGTAGTAATGTAGTGGAATTACATTGTACTTTATCAAGTTATCTGATGGAGCTGATATCAGAGCATGGTGTGGCATGCTAGGGACAATCTTACTGAAGTAATATTATACAGGACATGTAAGGATAGCTGCTAGTAGTGAAATTAAGCAAGACAACTGTGGTTTGCTCTGGAGTAGAGAGCAAAACCAGCAAGCACAATTTGCTTAACTAAACTGGTAGTCAGAGTTCATTTTTAATTTGATATTCTCATTCCTCTTGGAAGTAGACTGCTAGCTAAAGCCTATTGTTATCAGCGTTCCTTTTTCGAATTGGAAAATACCTGTAAAGTTACTCAATTTCAGAAAGAAGGTCTTAGTAGCAATGAATGCTACCATCTGAATTTTCATAATAGTGATATCAGAAGCGTATCATAGTTCCACTAAGTGTGAAAAGATTGTTAAACTTAATTGAAAAACACTGTGACAGACTTAGTGTTTTAGAAGCCTAGACTAGACTTAGCGGGGTGGAAGGGGTAGAAGAAAGGAACAGTGGAGTAGCATGAACGAGCAGAAGAGAGATGCAAAGACATGATTCCTGCTGCAGTCTGTTTCAGAATAAAGGTAATCAGAAGCTTCATTAAAAGCTACAGTGTCTGGATGCAAATTTTATGGAGTTTAGTAGCCCCCAGCTTTAAAACTAGTAGTACTTTTGGATACTCCACCCCTTACAACTGTTGTTCTAATTAAACACTATGACAGCATTTGCCTACATCTAGAGTGTAAGTGTGAAAATAGTGGTAAAGAGTTGTATGCCTAACAACATAAAAGTGTTAATCAGAAAAAAAAAAGAGTAAAAAAGGAAGCATCTCTGGCTCTTGTTGAGATTTGATTGGGCCCTGTGGGAATGTTACATTTAGTGGGAGAAAAAGAAGGCATTTGATTTTGTATGTATGGCTGTTTATAGGTAGGAGCTAATACATTTACTTTGTTGGCCAAGTGTTATTTATTCCAACCATTAAAAAAAGAATGCTTAAATTTGATCTACAGGAATCACAGGATATGATGTTGTCCTCTTTAGAGGAATTAAACGGGAGATAAATAGTTACAATTTGCCTAAATGAAAAATCACTTCATAACAGTAAATTTTTTATTTTATGTACTTAAAGACACACACACATGTGCACATGCAAAAAAAGCCCACTTGATTACATGCTAGCTAACTGAGTGTAACCTGGTGGTTTTATATAATTGACAAGCTTTCGTCTTTGGGTGTGAAGGTTGCTGGGTTTTTTTTTTCTAAATACCCTTTTAGAGTCTTCTGTATTTCCCTTTTTAACAACAGAAGGAGAAATCCC